>NC_041394.2:1392178-1704567 GCF_900747795.2 Erpetoichthys calabaricus
AAAGGTGCTAAATAAAGTCACAAGGTCACCAGTTTAATTGTCACCACTGATTTCATGTGTGACCACACGTATCGTCAAACCTGCCAGCACTGCAACAGTAGAAAAAAACAGTTAAGGTGTTTACTATGAAAGGCGCTGTATGAAGCCACAGGGTCACCAGGTTATTCCCCACCGTGGTGATTCCACACTCCAGTGTGGTCCTACATGAGGGGCTGCAGTCATGCAGATATGAGGACATCCACTGAACGGTGTGTAATATGGAAAGGCACCATACAGAGCTGCCAGGTCACCAGTTTAATCTCCCCACTCACTTGAATCATCGAGTCTGCCAGCATTCTAACCCCAAAAATTGCAAAATGCAAGAGACGTGTAGCTCAGGAGGTGTTCACCTTGAAAGGCGCTATAAAATGTCACCAGGACACCGGCTTACTCCCTGAGCTGATTTTCTTTAAATCTTTGCCCGGTGACCCCCTCATTTCTCTCCACTGCCACCGTTGTTTCTACAGACCACCACAGGCTTCCCGTAAGTGCGAGTGGAGACGCCTGCCAGCTGTGCCATCTGAGGCCGAGCCTCTTCCCGTAAGGCCACTGCCGGCCACTTCCCATCTCTCTCGGGCTCCAGTGTCACAGCTGTTTGGGGTCTGGGCGTCGGGACGATGAGTCACAATGAGATCAGCGGTGGCCTTTAAAAGAACGCTGAGTTTATGTTGAAGACTACATGGCTGGAAGTGAGAGGGAAATGGGGGAGGCAAAGGGAGGGGGGGCTTGAACAGCCCCACACATGTCGTACACAACAAGTGTGGGCACCAACCTGGGCAATGCCATTGGTGCCATCACTGCCTGGCCCTACACTTGTCCTGTTTAAAGCATTCAAGGAAAAAGAAAAATTCAGTAAAGTTCACTACGGGAACGAGGGTCTTAAGGCAAGCAAGAAAGTGGGACATCATCCAGGAGGGCATCTAATGGAGCTCAACGGGCATCTTGGGGAACTCAATAAGCAAACAGAAGGATTCCAGAAATAACTTGGTGACGTATGACTGCACTATGGAGGAATGAGAGCCAGGGCTGCATGGCACACTCGAGGTAGGCTGGCCCGAAATGCAGCATGTTACAGCGTGTCCAGTTTAATATAGTGCCATTCATGGCCATGCCCTGTGCTGCAATAAGGACTGGCTGCCTGGAATGAGTGTGGAGTTTTCTTTCTGCTCGGCGTCAGGTGCCTTTAGTGTGGTTGTGCGATCAGGCCATCGGACCCTCAGTGGTCTCTGCGTATCTGAAATCAGACTAAACTCTTCAAAGCTCCACCCCTTTTGACAGTGTCTGTCTACTGGGCTCCACCCTTTCTGACATCATACATCTGTCTCTCTCTCTCTCAGGCCCCATCCCGTCTGCAGCATCTCCACCCTAAGTCCCACCTTTTCTGGCTGTCTCTGGCCCCGCCCCTGCCGACACTGTCTCAGAAAGCACCTCTGTCCCAGGCACAACCCCCTTCTGACCACGTGTGTGTGTCTATGTGTGTCTCTCTCTCTCTCAGGCTCCTCCCCTTACGGACCATCTTTCCCCTTAAGTTCCACCTCTTCTGACCTTGTCTCTGTTATAGGCCCCGCCCGTTCATAGGCCACTCCCCTTCTGAGAAAGCGCCTCTGTCCCACACACCGACCCCTATTGACAACGTGTGTGTGTGTGTGTGAGTGAGTGAGTGAGTGTGTGTCTCACTCTCACACTGTCTGGTCCAAGTCCACCCCCCACACCACAACAGATAGATGTGAAAGGCACTATATATTAGATAGATAGATAGATAGATAGATAGATAGATAGATAGATAGATAGATAGATAGATAGATAGTGAAAGGCACTATATAATAGATAGATAGATAGATAGATAGATAGATAGATAGATAGATAGATAGATAGATAGATAGATAGATAGATAGATAGTGAAAGGCACTATATAATAGATAGATAGATAGATAGATAGATAGATAGATAGATAGATAGATAGATAGATAGATAGATAGATAGATAGATGAAAGGCACTCTAAACTGATAGATAGATAGATAGATAGATAGATAGATAGATAGATAGATAGATAGATAGATAGATAGATAAAAGGCACTATATAAGTGATAGATAGATAGATAGATAGATAGATAGATAGATAGATAGATAGATAGATAGATAGATAGATAGATAGATAAAAGGCACTATATAAGTGATAGATAGATAGATAGATAGATAGATAGATAGATAGATAGATAGATAGATAGATAGATAGATAGATAGATAGATAGATAGATAGATAGATAGATGAAAGGCACTATATAACTGATAGATAGATAGTGTGAGGGATGGCCGGCCAAATATTCCGGCCCACACCTCCAGGCCGCCAGATGGAGTCCTCCTAGCAGCATGGAAGTTCCCCAAATTCCAGCAGGGCCTTATGGACCTTGTAGTTTTTATAACCAACCCTGCTGGATACCATGGGGACCACCAGGAGCCGCTGTAGGGAGGCTTGCAGAGTGCTACGTGCCCTATAACCCGGAAGTGCATCCTGATCACATGACCGGGTTGAAGAAAAGCACTTTTAATCTGACCCGGAAGTGATGAGGACTCATGGATTGCAGGGCTAGAACCACTTCCGGGTCAGGGACTATAAAGGACTCTGGGAAACCCCAGATGAGTGAGCTGAGCTGGGTGGAAGGGTGGCAACGTGTCTGGGAGAGGAGGATTGGTGATTAGTGATTGATTATTGTATTGTATGAGTAGTGTGGAGTGGAGGGTGCTTTGTGCACGTAATTATTATAAAATAAATAATAACTGTACTTTTACCTGGTGTTTGAAGTGGTACCTGAGGGTTCAAGAGGTCAACAGGGGCCTCTACTGCTACAATAGATAGATAGATAGATAGAAGTGCAGCCTGCAGTGCACACCATAGACTCTCAGAGGTGGCCATAGTCCCCATGGTATTGTCACGTGTCACACAGTCCAGTGAAATTGTGACTTGCACATCCAGTGCTGTGACAGACAGGCGCTATATAAACTGAGCCTTTTTTTTTTTTTGAAAGGTGGCCGGTGACACACTGTGACACACCGTAAACACACAATGGTGGCTGACAGCTGGACGTCTTTATCTCTCGTTGCCCAATCCTGACCGAATCCCTTCAAGGCTGGCATTTGTAAATGCTGCACGGCCTTTTCTGAGGTGGGCGAGGGTCTCAGCAGAAAAATGGAGTGGCTGGTTTAGACTGGAGGTGCCCATCGGAGTTGCTCAGCTAAGCCTCAGATGGCTCCCCCACCTCCCTAATCCCGCTGTAGTGCCCCCCCCACCCCAATTTCCTAATGGTCTCCCCTTTTCCACGCTCGCCTTTGTTCCGTTCGGGACATCAAAGCCCCCAGCGTGGCGAGGCCCGGTCCTGCCCAGTGTTTTTAATTGCCTTCCCCAGCAGCTCCTGCCCAGAAAGCCGAGGCCGGGCGGACGCGGAGGGCAGCGTCCCCTTCGCCCGCACAGCTGCTTGAATGGATCTGAAAGTCTAATGAGTGCGGGTTGTGAAAGGCGCCCGCTCACATAAAAGACCTGGGTGGTCAGCGTGAACAATTTCTCCTGCCACTTCACTCATTCCTGCAGTCCAAAGAAAGAGGCCTTCAATGAGAGCAATTATGGCGGCCGGGAGCGCAGCGGACACTCCAGGCTGGCTTGAAAGCCGCGGCCGCATTCAGCGGCACAAAAGTATTTTAATGATTTCCCCTGCGCGGAGCTCCACTTGGGCAGGAGCGGCGCCCGAATGGCCGCCTTTCATTGTCTTTATTTAGCGAAAAGGATTAAAAGGACGAAAGGGTCTCGCTCGGCGGCGCTCACTCACGTCCTCCGGGCTTGGCGAAGGCCCCTTGTCTCGCTGCCAGCTCCGCTTCTGCCTTCCCTTCGTCCTGCGCACAAGAAAAGAAAAGAAAAGAAAAGAGTAGAAAAGAAAAGAAAAGTGGCACTTCAAACGCCGGGCGCTTTCAAAGAGCTCCCGGATAAAGGGGCCGTTTTTAGGCATTCCTGGGGCAAGTCTTCCCAAACAGCGGGACGGTGGGTAATGCCAAGCAAAACCACCAATAAGGACCGGGCAGCCACTTGAAGATTAAGGGGGGCACCCTGGCGCATCGTTGGCTGCTGAAAAACAAACTCGATAAGAAAGTTTATTGGCCCGCTGGCACCTCGCTCTTCTACAGGCCATCCCAGCTGTCCCCGTGCCCATGTGGGTTTAGTTCCACATCCCCAAGACTTTTGTGAGGACTCAATTGCATCCCATGGGTGTGCCCCATAATGCACTGGGACTCCATTCAGGTTCCCAGCTAGGATGCCCAGAGCTCCCAACGTCACACCCACTGACCTTCACTTAGTGTCAATTCAATGCCATGGACTGGTGCCATCGACATTGGCACAGTAACTACACCACCATGGTGAAAATGACAACAATAAAAACTCATTTCATTCCCTTTGCAGCGTGCCAGTCCATTCCAGGGCAGAATATCCTTGGGATGTGGGGGGGGGGGGGAACCAAATGTACATGGGCACAACCTGCAAACTCCACACAGGCAAGGAAGGACTCCAGAGATCTGAAGTGGCAGTGCCAGCCACTATGCCACCACCCTTCATACTTACAATCCCATGTACTGCCCATCACAGAGCCAGTCTGGGCAGCATCTCACAAGGGAGAGGACACCAGCCCAGGATGGCACGCCAGTCTGCCAATAGATGAAATAAAGAAACATAATGTAACATTCAAACTCCTAGAAGCATTGGGCACAAAGCAATGCCCACTCATGAAAGGAATGCCAAGCAGTGGAAAGGTGGCATGGCATACAGCAATGTGACATAACACTCAGAATTGCTCATTGTGATTCAAGGTTGTAGGGGTTGAGTTCTGCCCTGGTATAAGACAAGCCCCAGCCCTGGGTGGTGCCCCTGCCCATTGCAGGGTGCACTGATGCTCACAGGGCCTGGCAAACTGAACAAGGACATCTTTGTGATGGAGAGACATGGTGACAACATGGAAACTCTACACAGACAAAGACTGGGTGTGGAATTCAGGACTGTAGAGCTCTGAGGTGGCAGTGCCAAGCACTATGCCATCATACATCAGATTTACAATCCCAGTCACCAGGAGCCATTGGCATTTTAACAGAATATTCCAAGTTAGGGGTCCTGGAGCAAAGCCGGGTGGCATCTCACAAAGCCCAGAAACCAACACTGGAAGAGATGGCAGACTGCAGATAGGTGGCATAAAATAACACAATGTAACATTCAGACTTGCTGAGGGCTAGAGCCTCTCCTGGCAGCATTGGGCACAAGACAAGACACAAACCCTGGAAGAAATGCCAGCCTGTAGAAAAATAGTATAACACAGAGTAACGTGATGTGACATTCACACATGCTGAATGCAATTCAAGGTCAAGGATGTGCCCTGGCATGAGACAAACTCCAAACCTGAGTGGTGCCCCTGCCCATTCCAGGGCACACCAGTGATCACACGGGCCAATGTGGAGTCCCCAGTAAACTAAACATGGCAGGAACCCCATATGGAAAATCTACAAGACAGTGACTGGGTGCAGAATTCAGGACTGTGTGGCTCTGAGGTGGCAGTGCCAAACACTGTGCCACTATACGTCATATTTTCAGTCCCATGCATTGCTCACCATGAAGTGTTGGCTGTTGACATTTTAACATCACACTTTAGAACCCGTTCAATTGAGTTCAGAGTTATGGCATCGCAGACTGGGCAGAAACCAACCCTGGATGCCAGACTTTTGAAAGCGGCACAATGTAACACGATATTCTGTCCTCGGATTTGCAGGGGGGCTGGGACCTTTCCTGGCAGCATTAGGAAGGAATGCCAGCCTGTGAAAAGCTGGCATGATGTCCATTAGCGTGATGTAACATTCCAACTTGCTTAATGAAAATCAAGGTTGTAGGGGGCCTACAACCCCCCCTGCCTGGCACACGATAAGGCCCAGCCCTGGTCCCCATGTGGAGCCCCAAAAAACTGAACAAAAACATCCTGTGGGGAGTGGCAGGAGACCCATATGGACATGGGGGCAACATGCCAAGTCTAAGATTCTGTGGTTCTGAGATGGCAGTGGCACACACTATGCCAGTATAGTTTCAAGTTACAACCTCATGTATACCTTATTGTTGGAATTTGACATTCAACCCAATTCAAGGTCACAGTCCATCTGGGTGGCATTGCATACTGGGCAGAAACAACCCTCTGAAGGGGTGCCAGAGTTTAGAAAGGTGGCACAATGTGAGATGATATCTACTGTTCTCAAGCTTGCAGGTAGGCAGGAGCCTCTCCTGGTAGCACTGGGCACAGGGTAAAACCCTCTTGCACTGCTGATGTCCTATGATGATGTGACATTGTGACAGTACGCTGTTTGTCTTACTGGTTAATTCCAGTCTGTGTGGATTATCGATGTCTGCGTCATATGTGAAGCTGGAGTGTGCCCATCCAGAGGCTTGGTGTGTCTGTGCCCACACCCTGTGCTGAACAGGTGTTCACCACAGTACTGACTCTTTCAGGTGCCACAGGTGCAGCCTGAGTGAGGGGGGTACTTGGGGGTCCACAAGACTCAAAACACAGAGGAAGTGTGAGGAGAAAGGGCAGAGCAGGAGACTGCATTACTTTAAAGTGGGCAGTGCCATCCTTCACACCTTCTACAACTCTGTGATGGTCAATGTGGGGTGCAGGGCTGGTGACAACACTTCAAGATGGGACCCCTGAATCAATAAGCTAATTACAAAGAGTGGGGTCAATTATGGGATGCACTCTGGAACCCCTTGGAAATTAATGGAAGAGGAGGAGAAAATGAAGACAAAGCTGAGTGTCATTATGAACAATGCCGAACATCCTCTCTGTGACACAACAACACCGAGGACTTTCAGACACGGAAATCATTCAGCAGAAGGTGTGAAGAAACTGCGCTGGGGGTCCTTTATACCTTTATAGATAGATAGATAGATAGATAGATAGATAGATAGATAGATAGATAGATAGATAGATAGATAGATAGATAGATAGATAGATAGATGAAAGGCACTATATAACTGATAGATAGATAGATAGATAGATAGATAGATAGATAGATAGATAGATAGATAGATAGATAGATAGATAGATAGATAGATAGATAGATAGATAGATGAAAGGCACTATATAACTGATAGATAGATAGATAGATAGATAGATGAAAGGCACTATATAACTGATAGATAGATAGATAGATAGATAGATAGATAGATAGATAGATAGATAGATAGATAGATAGATAGATAGATAGATAGATAGATAGATGTGAATTTCCCATTGGGATTAATAAAGTATCTATTTATCATCTATCTATCTAGATAGATCTGAAAGGCACTATATAAGACATAGATAGACGCGAGGCACTAGACCATTTTTGTGCTTGGCACAAAGAGCCTGTGTGGAGGACTACCACCTCAGCTGTGCCCCCATCACTTGGATGTTTATGGTAGGGTGGCTAACTGCTGCTTGGAGTTCACCAAATGGCATTTAACGGACCCCGAGAGTGACTGTGACCTGTTTAAACAAGCAGACACCCGGTAACACCTAATGGTGGCATCACCAGGCTAATGGGTGCTCCTCAGTGGCAATCCTGAGGGAAGAATGAATGTAGCAAAATCCAGAGAAAACCTGCTGCAGAGTGCAGGCCACCTCAGATTGGCTTGACGGGTCACCTTTGTGTGCCATGACGCCAGAGTGACCTCAGGGCAGCGCTCTATGTGCCCTTGAGTGGTCCAGCCCAAAGCCCAGACTTCAACTTCATGGGCCCTCCATGGAGAGACCTCAAGACGGCAGGTCACAGATGCTTCTCACCCAATCTGAAGGACCTTGAAGGGATCTGCCAAGGAAGGGTGGGGTAAACTGCCCAAAATCAGGTGTGCCAAGCTTGTAGAGACTTCAACCAAAGAGACACGAAGGTGGACTTGTAGCCAGAGTACTGAAAGAAGGGTCTGCGAGCTCACATGAATGAAAGATTTCAGGTTTTGATTCCTAATACGTCTTCAAGCCTTTCTAGTAACATGTCTGCCATTGTGGGTTCATGAGTGTCAGTTGATGGGCAAAACTGGCAGAGGTGTCTGCTTCTAATGAAGTCTACAGCACAGTCAAGTGTGCAGAGTGAAGACTTTCTTACTCCGATGTCTCACTAACCTCCCCTCTGATAAATGTTTGTCAGATCTGAGCCTTTCTAATCCAAGCAGCACGTCCCCCTCTACGAGGTCCGAATCGCTCGGCACCACCTTGGCACCACCTTGGCAGCCCCTGTCACTGTGGAGGTCGCCGTCTTCTTCAAACAAGTACGCCTCTGAAAAAATAAAATGGACGCTCCGCTCATTGACTGTTTCACTGACTCACCCTTAGCGCTGTTGATGCTCTTCATCTCCTTCTTCACTTGTCGGGGGTCCTGCCAGGGTGCGTTATTATTATGAAAAAAATGAAAAGTAACGGTGGGCTCAGGCTTGGTGGGTGTCTGTGTGGGGGGCTTGTGGCATAGCAGCGCGTCTCCAGGTGATAAATGGGGAAAGTCGGGTAATTTGCATTGGCGGTCACTCGGTGGGTTTTAATTAAAGCACCCCCACCCATAATAGTCTGAGAGGAGCCTGAAGTGATTGGACAGGTGGGCAGTGTGGAGAAACACGAGACGGGGGTCTCCATTAAGAACTGATTCGGAGAAGTAAAATGAAAGGAAGGAAGACATGGAGGGGAAAGGGGCTGCACTGTGAGTGTGGTGGTCTCCTGTGCCTAAAAGAGGGCCCTCATAGAACGGAGGGGCGGGCAAGACATTATAGACCCGGGATCGTTTAGTGGGTACCAACGAGAGGTGGCAGAGGGTGAGTCCGAGGGTCTGAGTTCGGTGACAGGGAGCAGGATGGATGCAGTGCTCTTCAGAGGGGGAACTGCAGACAGGTGGACAAAAGTGGGAGTGCAAACCTCGGAGCAAACTTCAGCTGGGGGGGTGTGTGCGTCGGGGGTCTGCCAATGGCAGGAGTGGCTTTGTATTTTAAAGACTTTTATTTATGGAACTCATTCATGGACTGATAGGGAGGTGCAGTTTTTATGGACTCATTATGTTAATTTAGGGAGATTGCTGAGGTCTCACCCGCTGCACTCGGGTCCCAATCCAGGTGGGTCGTCGTGTGGTGGGTGTGGCTATGCCAGCTTTGAGATATTTGTAAAACTGCTGACTCACACAAGTGCTTCAGGGCTTATGTGATGTAATTCCACCTGAGTCCAGGGGTGGCGCTGTTGCCCAATGTTTCTCCTCCTTTTTCCCTTTTAGACCAGACGACCTCAGCAGTCTCAGTGACATCACTTCCGGGTCACGCTCCCTTGGCCCCGCCCCTTCCAGTCTGCCTCCTTGCCGGGCCGTTTTATTTATTTATTTATTTATTTTTGTTGTTCTCATCAGTTATGTGGTCTTCACCTTCGCTCCTCGTCTCGTCTCCTGTCTTATTCTGCCCTCGGACACGACTGGAAGACCAAAGCACTTCTGCACATTCACGCCACGCCCCTGGCTGTGTGAGACGTCCTCATTGGCCGCGTCATTCTGGTCTTGACTAGCGGGGGTCTTGGGTTCAAGGTTAGGCGAAGGCAGCTGTGGCCACCCCGGACCGTCAGACGCCACTGTGTTCCCAATGATGTCCACCTGGTCAGGTGCCGTGTGATCGGTAAGGATGGCGTCCGGTGCTGGGCTTGTGCGGTTTGCTAGGTGATGTGAAAATGTATGTACAGTGCGGGTGGCTGCTTTGTGGAACTTTGTAATTATTTCATTATTTATTTTTGTATTTAATTTTATTCAGTTATTTATCCTATCCTTCCTGTATCCTTCCTGTATCACATATTCTTTATACTCTACTATACTACACTCTATACTACACCTTCAGAAGTAAATATCATGACGGGGCACATTCAGAAATAAACCAGCAGGGGGAAGCTCAAAATTGGGGACACCGGCAGTGTGCTCCATGGTGATGACGGTCACTGATGAAGGGCACGGCTCGAATGAGAACCTGCCGCCAGTGCAGCCCCTCAGAGAAGGCGAGTTTGATGCCCCCGAGTGACGTCAGCGTGACGGATCAAACGTGGAGTGGCTTTCTTTTCCGGGGGTTCTGGGCCACAAGAGCTCTCACTGAAGGCCTCAGCCATGGCAGCCACACCTTTGTGTCCTTTATGTCACATTTGCTGTGATGATTCTGAAAGTCTGAGCCAAAGCCACTGAGTGCCAGAAAAGATCAAAAGAGAGCTGAAAGGTTTACAACACGAACACCTCAGGCTCCTTCAGACCACCACAATGCCAAAAGCACACAAGTCACCTCCTAGGGTCTCAGGCGGGGTCTCCGTCTGCTTTTATGGTCATCAGGCCTCAACATTAAATGGTCCTGAGCCGCCGTGTCCACCAGAACAGCAGCGGTGTGGCATTTAAATTTAAACGGCCCCCCCACCCGCCCTAAGCCCACCAAACTTCAATCCTGCAGTCAGTTGATGAAAATCTCCTCTCGGACTGATTGCTGGGAAGACCACCTAATCCGCCTCGGCCTGAACAAGCGAAGTGGCGGCCCGTCGTCCGGCGCCGTGGACTTTTCAAGGTGTGCGTCCTCCTCGCTCGACTTTAAGCGTCTGTCACGTTGTCCTTGGTGTCTCAGATAGAAAAGTGGACGTGACAATCCGGAATGGGCCAGCATCTCCATGACTTACATTTAGGGGGAATAACAAATCATTCTGGGGTGTCCCTCAGGGGTGTCCCCCATTAAGCCCATTCCTGATTTCTGCCAGTCAGATGCCATCCCCCATGTCCAATATTTCAAGAGCTTGGCTACGGCGGGTGCTAAAACGCCCGTCAAGGATCATCGCCCCTCACGCATGTCCATGTTTTATGGTTATAAAATGCCGACTCACAGTGGGTTTAATTTGACTTTTTTAGACCCTGACTGACAGAAGAAGCCCCTTTGACATCATGGCCACTAGAGGGCACTGTGGCGCCTCAAACCCAGAACACAAGTGCAGTCCCACAGTCAGAAGGCTTCAACTAAAGCGACTTACGGGTTCACCTTCCACAGACTTCCGTCCCATCAAATCCTGCAAATCAACGAGGCTGTGAGACACGCATCACAACTTATCAGATTTGCCAACGTCACGTGTCAGCGTCATTGACAAATTAAGTCTACAGAAAGTCATTTCAGGCTCCTCCAAATTGTGACATGACCCAGTCCAGCTGACATTATACTTGTGTTGGACTTAAAGCTGCCTATCATCATCATCATCATCAGTAAAGATTTCTTCAGGAATCAAAGCTGTTCAGTGACGTCACTCTAAAGTTCAACGTGCCACCAAGTGGAGTGCAGCCAGAGAGCACCTGAGGATCATCTAATAGGCTCACACACGATCTGTAATACCCCGCCAGTGCAAGAGGGGGCGCCAATGCTAACAACACCGTCTCTTTTGAGGGTCTTTTGTCATTGGAGCCCCTGCAGATTTTGTTTTTTGTTTTTTCTAAAGCGTAACTGGAGTTTTTTTTGTTTTTTTTCTGTCCTCCCGGTCAACTCACCTGACTTTTTTTAATTGTTTCTTATTTTTTAATCTTTGTAATTTCTCTTTGTTATCTTGTAAAACACTTGGAGCCAAGCTGCTGTATGCAAATGTGCTCCACCCCCGAGGAACCGCCCACTGAAGGCACCTAAGCCACACCCCCTGTCTGCTAAGTCACGCCTCTTCCAGTCAGTTACCATTGTGAGGGCTCCCACAGGATGGCATCTCAGTCTGAGGGGTGCAGTCCTGCATGGCAGAGCTGCCCGAGAGAGACAGAAGATTTGAGAAGCTGCAGGGTCCAGGAGGATCAGTGCGGTGCCCCCCACACTCTCATTTTTGTTCCCCTTTTTGGACTCTGACAGTAAACTGGATGGCTCAACTCGTCTGTGGTTCTCCTCTCCCTCACCTGCGCCTCACAACGCCTTAGCTGAACATAAAATGGTTAGCAAAATCTGTAAAATGACATGAGAAAACATTTCTCCAGTAAAAAGATGAAGTGAAGAACTTGTGATGGTTGGAAAAGAAGAGTTTGAGAATTGATTGGGGGGGGGTTAGCATAAATAAATAGAAAAGGCCATGTTTGTCTGCAAAGATGGGACAAGCAACAACCATGGAAACCACAAACAGATAGAAAACGGAGTTGGAGTGGATGGACTGGCATCCTGACAGGGACTGAGGGTGACCTCCTACCCAACAGGAAGGATGTGGATGGACGGGCACCCTGGCCATGTTGCTTGCTGGTACCTTCACTGGTCATAAGGCCAAAATGGAAGGACAGGGAGAGACTGCACCCCAGGGCCCCTGTACTCAGGGTGATAGCATCCCTCTGGTGGAACTCCCATTTGTACACCAGCAGGGCACATTGGGAGCTGTGAGCCTGAGAGGCACCTCTGTTGGGGTACTTGAGTGCCCCCAGAGGGCGCTGCTGGGGAACACAATTCCTACTTTGGGGGACCTCTGCCTGGCCTGGAAGGGCTTCAGACGTGCATTGCTGTGGCCCTGGGAGTACCTCAGGGTCTGGCTTAAAAGTGACCACCTCATCTACATCAGCACATTAAAAGGCACTATATAACTCGTAGATAGATAGATAGATAGATAGATAGATAGATAGATAGATAGATAGATAGATAGATAGATAGATAGATAGATAGATAGATAGATAGATAGATATGAAAGGCACTATATAACAGATAGATAGATAGATAGATAGATAGATAGATAGATAGATAGATAGATAGATAGATAGATAGATAGATAGATAGATAGATAGATAGATATGAAAGGCACTATATAACAGATAGATATTTAGATAGATAGATAGATAGATAGATAGATAGATAGATAGATAGATAGATAGATAGATAGATAGATAGATAGATATGAAAGGCACTATATAATAGATAGATAGATAGATAGATAGATAGATAGATAGATAGATAGATAGATAGATAGATAGATAGATAGATATGAAAGGCACTATATAACAGATAGATAGATAGATAGATAGATAGATAGATAGATAGATAGATAGATAGATAGATAGATAGATAGATAGATAGATAGATAGATATGGAAGGCACTATATAACAGATAGATAGATAGATAGATAGATAGATAGATAGATAGATAGATAGATAGATAGATAGATAGATAGATAGATAGATAGATAGATAGATATGAAAGGCACTATATAACAGATAGATAGATAGATAGATAGATAGACAGATAGACAGATAGACAGATAGATAGATAGATAGATAGATAGATAGATAGATAGATAGATAGATAGATAGATAGATAGATAGATATGAAAGGCACTATATAACAGACAGATAGATAGATAGATAGATAGATAGATAGATAGATAGATAGATAGATAGATAGATAGATAGATAGATAGATAGATAGATAGATAGATATGAAAGGCACTATATAACAGATAGATAGATAGATAGATAGATAGATAGATAGATAGATAGATAGATAGATAGATAGATAGATAGATAGATAGATAGATAGATATGAAAGGCACTATATAATAGATAGATAGATAGATAGATAGATAGATAGATAGATAGATAGATAGATAGATAGATAGATAGATAGATAGATAGATAGATATGAAAGGCACTATATAACAGATAGATAGATAGATAGATAGATAGATAGATAGATAGATAGATAGATAGATAGATAGATAGATAGATAGATAGATAGATAGATAGATATGAAAGGCACTATATAACAGATAGATAGATAGATAGATAGATAGATAGATAGATAGATAGATAGATAGATAGATAGATAGATAGATAGATAGATATGAAAGGCACTATATAACAGATGGATAGATAGATAGATAGATAGATAGATAGATAGATAGATAGATAGATAGATAGATAGATAGATAGATAGATAGATATGAAAGGCACTATATAACAGATAGATAGATAGATAGATAGATAGATAGATAGATAGATAGATAGATAGATAGATAGATAGATAGATATGAAAGGCACTATATAACAGATAGATAGATAGATAGATAGATAGATAGATAGATAGATAGATAGATAGATAGATAGATAGATAGATAGATAGATAGATAGATATGAAAGGCACTATATAACAGATAGATAGATAGATAGATAGATAGATAGATAGATAGATAGATAGATAGATAGATAGATAGATAGATAGATAGATATGAAAGGCACTATATAACAGATAGATAGATAGATAGATAGATAGATAGATAGATAGATAGATAGATAGATAGATAGATAGATAGATAGATAGATAGATAGATATGAAAGGCACTATATAAAAGATAGATAGATAGATAGATAGATAGATAGATAGATAGATAGATAGATAGATAGATAGATAGATAGATATGAAAGGCACTATATAACAGATAGATAGATAGATAGATAGATAGATAGATAGATAGATAGATAGATAGATAGATATGAAAGGCACTATATAACAGATAGATAGATAGATAGATAGATAGATAGATAGATAGATAGATAGATAGATAGATAGATAGATAGATAGATAGATATGAAAGGCACTATATAATAGATAGATAGATAGATAGATAGATAGATAGATAGATAGATAGATAGATAGATAGATAGATAGATAGATAGATAGATAGATAGATAGATATGAAAGGCACTATATAACAGATAGATAGATAGATAGATAGATAGATAGATAGATAGATAGATAGATAGATAGATAGATAGATAGATAGATAGATAGATATGAAAGGCACTATATAACAGATAGATAGATAGATAGATAGATAGATAGATAGATAGATAGATAGATAGATAGATAGATAGATAGATATGAAAGGCACTATATAACAGATAGATAGATAGATAGATAGATAGATAGATAGATAGATAGATAGATAGATAGATAGATAGATAGATAGATAGATAGATATGAAAGGCACTATATAACAGATAGATAGATAGATAGATAGATAGATAGATAGATAGATAGATAGATAGATAGATAGATAGATAGATAGATAGATAGATATGAAAGGCACTATATAACAGATAGATAGATAGATAGATAGATAGATAGATAGATAGATAGATAGATAGATAGATAGATAGATAGATACATGTGAAAGGCGCTATATTGCCTATATGTAACATATAGTAAGGTACGAGAGGCACTATATAGTTTGATGGAGAGCTGTGGCCCCCTGCTCTTTATGCCTCATCAGCTCTGTGGTGGTCTTGTCCCTCTTGGTGGCCATCTTCAGTCCCCACCTCACATGCACAGATGGTGGTCTTGTCCCATTGACGGTACATGGATCTGCCCAGAAGAGTGAGGTAAACTACAAAATGGCTCTCATGGTGTGCTAAGACCCCCACTTTTCTGCCCACTGCTCTCAGGTGATGGAATGCTTCCACCTGAAGTTTATTTTGATTGATTGATTGATTGATTGATTGATCGATCGGTTGGCTGTATTTTGTGTCCTCTGAGTCCGTATTCTTGACTTTTATGTTTCCGCAGCTCTTTGTGTCTCCTGTAATTTAATTTCACCAAATGAACCAGTAAACCATTAAACTATCCAGGAGGCTGAACACACAATGAGGGGGAAAGAGAAAGTAAATCAAAAGACCCCAAACCACCTCCATCACTGAGGGCCGACGTATGACCAAGTAAGACCGCCAAGTCGGCCCCTCATCAGCGCCATGTGCCGAGTGTATGGGAGCTAAACATCAGGCCTAATCTGTTTCTGTGTTAAATTAAGAATAAAATTTTAAAGAGATCAGAACAACAAAAATAAAATAGACGCCACTGATAAGCTCTTACTGCACAATGGGGTCTCGAACGAGGGGCCTTCCAGAGCCGACACTCGGTCAATGCACACCGTGACACACGGCAGGAAGTCATTGGCAGTGCCACCTGCGCTCGTCCCGATACGCTCCGGCGGTGTCCCCCTTAAACTCCTGAGTTGGACGAGGCTGGTAAAAGTGTGTCCCAAAGGCCTCACAATGGTGCACAATGGGGCCTTTGTTCTGCTCAAATGACGAGTGACAATCCAAGCGCCCACAGGTAACATTCACACCTGTCACACCTCTGGAGGAATGCGAGACCCCGGCGGGGCGGCCTGAGCAAGTGCTGGAGTTTTGTCAGACACCTCAGGACACATTCACGCCGCTTACAAATGGGGGCTTAAGCATCACCAAGGGGATTCTGGAAGCGATTCGGAAGGAATTAGGAATTTGAAAAGGCCCATCTGTGCTGATGTGTGCATGCGGTGGGGAGAGGAAGACAAACAGAACAACCCCCCCCCCACCTCAGACCCCCAACCCCTCCAACAGGCGGATTATGAAATGAAACACAAACCTCAGGGAATTCAAGGATGAGCGAAGCAGCCCACCGCCTGAAACATCAAAGAGCTCTCACTTGTGGACCGCGGGGTCCCATCGCTGAAAAAGCTGCTTCTGCTCTCCGAATAGACCCCCCCCTGCCCCCCCAGTCAGTCCAGCGCTTCACCCTGCAAAAGGCTTAATTGCAGTGCAGCCCCCTTTCTGTCATCCTGGGCTCTTGCATTAAACAAGCTGAGGCATGGTGGGGGGACACGGGGGGCCACACTTTGGGACCCCATAAATAAATCACAAGCCTTTTTAAACACAGGGGGTCCATTTGTTTTAATGAAGCACCTCGAGGTCACCGAAGCCCACTGGTAAAAACGACTCACTGGAGGAACTTCAGTCAGGTACCCCCCCGAGTCCATGGATTAAGGGGTCAGACTCGGCTGCTCAGCCCGACATAACTGCGAGCGTCACAAACTGTAAAGGTGTGGATTGTGCTCCCCCGTGTCACCTGAGCCCACAGGGGGCGAGCCGCCATCGTCTCTAGAAATCTGATTGTGACACTTCAGCAAAGCCAGCAAGTCCCCCGATGGCAAGTCGGCCGTTTCTTGGCGAAGACTTTGAGTTGGTGGGCCGAGTCCTCCATTCCTCTCAGAGTCACCTTTGGAAACGTGAGAAGGTAGGAATGCAGACTCCCCCCAGTTTATACAACGCATTTGTACTGTGGCGTCTCCGAGAGAGGAAGACGAGGGGGACAATGGCAGGTTGTGGACGGGGGGGTCACCAAAGCCTTTCCTTCTCTCCCCGCAGACCAACAGAAGAACAGAAAACAACAAGAAGACGTCCCACTTGCGCCTGCTCCTGACCTCAAGTCCGGCCCCTTCTGATGACCTCACAAGCCCCGCCCCCTGTAAAACCAATCAGTCCGCTCACCCAAGCTGTCCAGTATGGAGCTGAGATCAGTCAGGTAACAACACAAGTCTTCATCAAGGGCTCTGCTTTATTTTACAGTCCTGATTGGAATAAATGTTGTGATGCCCAGGGGCTCATGCAGCCACCCTAGACCCCCGAAACAAACAGGCAGGACCCCAACTGCCACGCAGCACACGGTTTATTTATTTATTTACAGTTTCCAGCACACACAGTAAAACACCACACAGTCCTTCACTCCTCCTCATCCTCACGATTCTGGCACTCGACTCCTGGTGACCGGCCCCCAGACTCCATGTCCCCAATGAGCTTTATCCGGCCACACTTCCACCAATTAGGGCCCTGAAAATGTCCGTGCGCCCCCCTGGCCCCTGCTGGAAACCAAAGGTGGCTGCCCTCTGTCAGTCCAGGGAGAAACTGCCCTGGAAATACTCACCAAAGAATCAGGGCATCCCAGCCAGGTAAGGGCCCTGGCAATGTCTATCAGATCAGCGGGCAGCTACAAGTTCCTATAATCACGCGTGGCATCGCCACTTGTTCTCTCTCTACCATCAAATTGGCATGCATGGCAGAAAGAAAAAAAAAACAATTGGACTTTGTTGTTTCATCTCTGGCTTTGTCATCTTTGGCTTTTTCTTATCAACCATGCCAACGATGTGCCCTGAAAGGCTTGTGGTGCTGGGTGCTGATTAGCATGGCGCTTGCACTGTACAGAAGCACAATAGCACCGAGGACACTGGCTTTAAAAACCCACCTGGCGCTGCTCTGATGTACCCGGACAGGGCAGTGGGTCAGATTTGTAACAGCGTGGTGCTCAGCACAGTTACATCCCTATGTGCCCAGGAGCCAACCAATCGGAGAGCTCTCTTCAGTCAGTATCATCTTCCTCCTCCTCCTCCTCCTCCTCTTCATCCCAGTTTACACAACAGGGCTCTTGGAGGTTGGAAAGTGTTGTCGGTGCCCATGAGGAAGGATGGACATCCAGGCCAAGAAGGAGGAGGATGAGGAGGTTTTCTTGCCCTGCCAGGAAGCCATATTGGATTGCAGAACACAACCCGGCCGGGACGCCTTATAATTACCAACCTGGCTGGACAACTGGACTGGCGAGAGCTGGAAGCCGGGAGCAGTTCATCCCCCAGATCACCAACAGATGGCAGCATTCCTCACAAGTAGTCGCAGGTTAGACACTTGTGGTGTGGCCCTGAAGTGCTGCCAACAAGACATGATGTGCCACTGGCATCAGTGCCAGGTCCAGCTTGAAAGGAGCCCTGTGCCATCGCTCATGGAGACGGGAGGCAGTGGGTGAAACTCACAGGAGGAGAGAAGAGAAGAGAAGAGAAGAGAAGGAGAGAAGAGAAGAGGAGAGAATGAAAGGAGAGAAGAGAAGGAGAGGAGAGAAGGAGAGAAGGAGAGGAGAGAAGAGAAGAGAAGGAGAGGAGAAGGAGAAGAGAAGAGAAGAGAAGAGAAGAGAAGGAGAGGAGAGGACAGGGAGGTCTGACGTCTGCCCAGTGGATCTCCTAATTCTCGTTCCCAGGCTGTGTGGCTTATTCTGCAGCCAGACTGGTGGCAGGTCTTGCTGTGCCGAGGGTTTGGGGGCTTGGTGGCACCCCCTACCCTTCACTCTGTGTATATTACTATATGATATTGAAGGGCGGGGTCACCAATACTGGCCCACTCCAAGCACTCTTTGCGAGCCCCCACCCCCCCCATGCCGCCATGTTCAAATGTAACACGGAAAGGCTGCAGCTGCCCAGGATAAGCACATTAGGAGATGAATGAAAAATAATGTCACGTCGCTGATAAACTGCATTAGCCTGTCACCCACCCACCCGCGTCATCAGTCACCCACCCTATGAGCCGATACTCCATCATGCAAATGAGGGGCTTCAGTGGACCCTTTAAAATGGGCAAACTAAACAAAGTCACAAAAGAATTCCAACCTGTGCAGCCACTGTGAAGGCTCATTTTAGGAATAGTGTGCAACCCAAGGGAGCAAAATAAAAGGAGAGACAAACCACGGGCACTCAATACCCTGCTGGAAAAATAATCAGCAGGTCTCAGCAAACTTACAAGAGTCCCACAAGGGGAGGGATGACCGTAAACCCATGGCTTGTATAGACAGGACAAACAAAGACTCTTTACCAAATAAGACTGACTTCCAAAAATGTAAGTTACAAAGAAACCAAGCTCACGGAGTAAGACAAAAAAAAAAAAAAAAAGGCACAAGTTGGCAAAATGCAATACGTGGTACCAAGTCAAAAGTGACAGTCCTTAAACAGGGCCAGAAAATGTCAAATAGCCAGGAAATTTAAAGAATAACAAAAACCATAAAGCAGATAACTCACCAACGCCAAACACATACAAACGGACTGCATTTCCCATCAGCCTTTTAGGAATAGGGGGCGGATCTTCAATAATGATAGACAGATGACCTCTCTATTTGGGAACCGCCCACAAAACAAAGAAGAAGAAGGCAGGACATGTTGTGTCCTACACAGAAACTCAACAGCCATCAACCCTAACAACAATACAGAGGCACACAAGTAATAAACATACTGTGAGCATAAACAATAAGATTTACAGTGCAAAACACGAACAAAAATGACCCAAAAAAGGAAACTGAAACGTAGCCCAGGAAAGTACACCCTGCATCACAGTAAGACTGTGCAGATGAAGGCCGTGTCATACTGCAGCTCAGCCGCTGCTCCTCTCCTGGCTGAGGTTCAAGTTCTGGTTTTGTGTCTTTGTTGTACATTTTTGCTTTATTTGTATGTGTTACTAGTTTTTATTTTTTTACGATTTGTACATTTCTTTGCAATGTATGTATCTGCAACTAAGCACGTCTCAGGCTCTGTGTGTTTTTGTTGATGCTCCTCCCATGATGTGGGGCCACCAGCCAATCACTGACCAAGAACCGCCCTCCGTCTAATATCCTGGAAGATCTCCCACAGTTCCTAGTGGTTCATTGTGACTCTGCTCTGGAGACGGTGACAGCTTGTGCCCATTTTATGGACTTTCTGTGAATTATTGGATTTGATGATCTTGCCTTGGATGTCTGCAATGGGATTTTGTTCAACTTGCTTTGCCGTTGCTTCTGCTTATTACTTTTGCAGTGTGTTTTTTTTTTGGAGATTGCTTTTTAATAGAGAGCACCTTATTAAGAATAAATCTTTATAAAGATCCTGCATTTGCCCTTATTGCTCTTGATGGTGATATCCCCCTCTAGTGGGCGTTTACAGAAGTGCCTTGTGAACTTACTGGGACACTCAGGTGCTTTGAATTTCCAGTTCATGATGGGGCTGCAATTGAAAACCACTTAAAAAGTTGTGCAGTGCAACCTGCACTCCCAGAAGACAGACGTCCTCCTCACTTATCAGGGTCCTAGAAACTGGTTAGGGGCTGCAAGTGGATGAGCAGATGAAAGTAAGAATTGTACTGTAGTCTGTGCACATGAAAATACGAACACCAGGAACCTGCTGACAAAATGAGATTCAAATACGGAGAAAGTAAGATTGATAAACTTGACTTTAGTCAGATAGATAGATAGATAGATAGATAGATAGATAGATAGATAGATAGATAGATAGATAGATAGATAGATAGATAGATAGATAGATAGATGTGAAAGGCACTATATAATAGATAGATAGATAGATAGATAGATAGATAGATAGATAGATAGATAGATAGATAGATAGATAGATAGATAGATAGATAGATAGATAGATAGATAGATAGATGTGAAAGGTGCTATAAAATAGATAGATAGATAGATAGATAGATAGATAGATAGATAGATAGATAGATAGATAGATCTATCTGTTATATAGTGCCTTTCATATCTATCTATCTATCTCTCTATCTATTATATAGTGCCTTTCTCATCTATGTATCTATCTATTATATAGTGCCTTTCACATCTATCTATCTATTTATTAGCGCCGTTCACATATATCTATGTATCTATCTATTATATAGCGCCTTTCACATCTATCTATTATATAGCGCCTTTCACATCTATCTATCTATCTATTATATAGCACCTTTCACATCTATCTATCTATTTTATAGCGCCTTTCACATATATCTATTATATAGCGCCTTTCACATCTATCTATCTATCTATTATATAGCACCTTTCACATCTATCTATCTATTTTATAGCACCTTTCACATATATCTATCTATCTATCTATTATATAGCACCTTTCACATCTATCTATTATATAGCGCCTTTCACGTCTATCATTATGTAGTGCCTTTCTCATCTATCTACCTATCTATCTATCTATTATATAGCACCTTTCACATCTATCTATATATCTATTTTATAGCGCCTTTCACATATATCTATGTATCTATCTATCTATCTATCTATCTATTTTATAGCGCCTTTCACATATATTTATGTGTCTATCTATCTATTATATAGCACCTTTCACATCTATCTATATATCTATTTTATAGCGCCTTTCACATATATCTATGTATCTATCTATTATATAGCACCTTTCACATCTGTCTATCTATTATATAATGCCTTTAACATCTATCTATTATATAATGCCTTTCTCATCTATCTATCTATCATATAGTGACTTTCACATCTATCTATCTATCTATTTTATAGTGCCTTTCACACCTATCTATCTATCTCTCTATCATATAGTGCCTTTCACATCAATCTATCTATTTTAAAAAATTGGTCAAAACACACTGCTGGTGGCTCGCGTTCACAGCTGGTGACGTAACGGATTTTTACCCGATGATAAAGAGATAGAGAGGCATTAGTACCATAAATCAACGCTTCATCTCGCTGGATTGATGGAGATTTGAGACCACCAAGAGGTGGCATCACCACAGCAGAGCCGAGTGATGATGAAGGAGAGCAGAGGACCTCACGAGAGTGTCCATGGACAGTTATGTAGGTGCTGACCCGTCGAGGACCTGTAACAGGAAGCCAGGCTGGTAATGTTAAAAGAGTAAATGGTGTATGCCCACCCCCTTGGTGACACATGCCAGAGCTCCTGTCAGCAGAGAGATACATTAGTCCAGATGTGACAAGTCTGGATAAAATATGAAAAAAAAATGTCTTTTAAGACGAGGTAAAGAAAGCGCATCGATGGATTGTTTTGTGGCCCTTCATTCCTCACCTGGCCCATTGTCTTTCTTTCTCTCTCTCTCTGTCCAAGGAGACCTGCCATGCTGGGCTCTGATTGCTCCTCATCTCACTGGCGTCCAGCTCTTCAGGCTTTGCCCTTCAGACCCCACGTCTGACATGGTGTGACCCTGAGCAATTCACTTCACCCACCAACAAAACTGGATCTGAAAATGTGCAAAAAGGTGCCAGCCAACGAAGCAGACGTAAAGCTGTTGCTGCTCTCCACTCTTGCTCTGCTTGTCAGGGCCGTCCTAATAGCATTATAGGGGGGCAAAGCAGAGCACTGGGGACCCCAACCTACACGACCACTCAGCAAGTCACAACATACATAGGTCAGCATGGAGTCCCTATGCCCGTGGGGGAACTGCCCAGCGTGCCCATGTGTTAAGACGGCCAGCTGTCGTTCTTCTCGAGGGTCTATTCGAGTCCAGGTGGTCTCCCAAGCTTTTGGTTTTTTGGTGGTTCTGTCAGAAGACCAAGGTGAGGCCCCAACAATAACTTGACACTTGGTGACCAAATGTTTGTGTCAGCTTATGAATGTTGATATCGATTCCAACAACGGTAGCTTCTGTAGGGAGAACGTCCAGCAAAGTCAAGCCGACTTTGTTCATTTTAAGGTCCACGATGTCTTTAGAACGTCTGAGTAACGAACCAAACCTTCCCTGAACACTTAATGCTGTCATTAGAATTCACAAAAGAAAGGGCAGGGAGGGCACTTTTTTTTTTTTTAAAGCAATTTTATGCAAATTCAGCCCGTGTAAAGCTTTGATTTGTAATTCATCTTACAGCCTTTGTGGAATTTGTAATGTTAATAAAAGACGATCAAATGTGTGTTTTTCTCTCCTGACTGGTATTGTCGCATATGTCTTTGCCTCATCTTTACACTCTTCATCATATAGAAAGGAGTTATTGATAGGAGCCTCAAATGCAGAACGTCAATCAATCCATCCCACCCTTCTCTCGCCTTACGTTTACAACATGAATTTGTGAATTGTGAATTTCCCCTTGGGATTAATAAAGTATCTATCTATTAAAAGGAAAGGGCCCTGAAAGCATCTTTACACCACTTCATAAAATTCCTCCGCCACCCAGTTCGCCCAGTTGCTCACCTGCCTAGCCCAGTCGAGTCATGGACACGCCTACTGGATTCCGTGATCGAGGCTGTCAAGTGAAGCTCCTCTACCCGCCAGTTTCTCAATGGGCGGAGTCCGGTATAGCGCGCCTGCCTTGTGTGGGCGTGGTCAGGCGGGCGGCGGGCTCGGCGTTATAAACATGTGCTTGGGCCCGCGCCGCTTCATCTTGTGAGGTGCTGTGATGCGGGCCGGGGCAGTTCATGGCAAGGGAGGAGGAGGAGGCGGCCGAGGAGGAGGAGGGAAAGACTGAAAGCGTTTGTGCCCTGCTACCCAACATGCCAACTTACCTTTTCAGCCAGCTTCTCCAGTTGGAGGACGATCTGTGCAAGGTAAGGTATGGGACGAGCTGCGGAGTTTGAGCCGTGCGCGGCGTTTGGGTTTGACTTGCGCTTTACCCGCGAACTGCGTCACTGAACTCCCAGGTCCTCTCCCGGCCCGTAAACTTTTTGAGCTTGGTTTAATTTTGCCCCCTGACGGCCCGTTTGTCCGGTGTTCACTCTTCGCCTTGATTGGTACAGCGGATGGCGTGACTTGTTTTAAAGAATAGCCCGGAGGTATGGCGGCGGCGTGCTGTGCCGGCTGTTTGTTTTTAATCGTTTTCGCAGATTATTGCCGCTCGCTCAGCCCGCTTGGACGGAATCGACATACTCGGCCAGGATTCGAGTTTGTTTGGAATTTTCCAGAAATCCAAGAAGACCAAAAAAAAAAAAGTCAAAGAAAGTGTGGTCACGTGGCGAGGACTCGCATTTTAGGGGCGCTTTAAAAGTGGCCGCGTTATAACAATCGGCGATTGTTCGCTCGTAACTTCACTGCGCAGGAAGCCTCCGTGTTTACTTTTGAAAATGCCTGCCAGCCGTTAAAAGCCGCCGTGCGTTGTGCTGCTTTTCGGCAGGTGTGTTAACGTTAAATACTTCTTGGCACTTCATTGACGTTTTCATGTTTTTTGTACACCTTTGATGCACACTCAGGTGTTCTTTTCTCACCATTTCCAATATTCTACTCTGGTCGCAATTTACAGAAAAGGTTAAAGTCCTTTGGATTCCCTGCTTACTGCGACAAGTTTAATTTTTTTAATGTTGTTTTCTTGAATCGCCTCCTAAATTCTGCTGTCCTGCTGTTTTTACAGGGATTCCCGAACCTCGACTTAAACGATGGCACCAGATCATCTCCTAAATCCAGCGTTTTCAAGCCTGACGCGTCATCTTGTTCCCCGATGTCCGGAGGTGACGCGGTCAGCTCTGTGAGCAGCGGTCAGAAGACAGAAGGTAGACGTTTAGCCCGACCCCAATCTCTGGAGCCTCCTGCTTCACTTCACCAAGCCAATGCCAGGCAGTGGGAAAGGCACTCCCTCAGTTTAGTGGAAGGAGATCTGGGGTGCACCGCTTCAGACCCTAAACTTGTTAACCATCCCACTCTTCATGTCGTGCCCAGCTCGGCGTCGCCACTGTCTTCACGTTACAAGACCGAATTGTGTCGTACCTACGCAGAATGTGGGACTTGTAAATATGGAGCCAAGTGCCAGTTTGCCCACGGCTACGATGAGCTTCGAGGCCTTGCGCGGCACCCCAAGTACAAGACTGAGCCTTGTCGTACCTTTCATACTATTGGCATTTGCCCGTATGGTACACGGTGCCACTTTGTGCACAATCTGGAAGAGCAGCTCCAGTCTCAACGGCCAAAGCCAGAGTTCCGAAGCCAGAGGCCACCGCTGCTGAAACAGAGCTTCAGCTTTGCAGGGTTCCCTTCTGTCCCTTTCATCAAAGAGTCATCTGTTGCCTACACCAGAGTGCCTTCAGCGTCCCCACCCCCTGGCACGCTCCTCTCTGAGATGGTCGTGCCAGGTTTCCTGGAGTCGTCCGGCGTGTTCTCTCTTGTCCAAGATGAAGGCCTGGAGCTCGATCATTTTTTCCCCTCGCCAGATTCTGGCAACTGCTCTTTTTACTGCACGAGTCCGACGGAGTGTAACCCCGCCAAGCTTCAGGGTCTCGCTGGCGTCTTCCCTCTTGCCAGCTCGAGCCAGTTGGTAAGCCAGCCTCCGAGCGCTTTGCCTCACTTGGCGACTGGATCCCGGAGTTTATCTTCTACCTCCCTTTCCGATCTGGAGGGGGGCTGCAGCAGTTCCAGCAGCCACAGTGGCTCGGAGTCGCCCATCTTTGAATCCTGCGGCCGGCGTCTCCCAATCTTCAGTCAGCTGTCTGTGCCAGAGAAGCCGGCCGAGGAGAACGAGGACCGTCTGACCCTGTCCTGCTGAGGTTCGGTGACGTTGTGATACAAGTGTGCCACTGATGTTCCCGTTTCACTTTGTATACTATGGTATACTTCTGATGTAATTCTGGGGTACTTCACTCCTTTGCAGCTTCATTCAAGCTGGGATGTGTTTGCGTGTTTTTGGTGTGTTTTATGCCACTTTGTAAGATGCCAAAGAGGGCCGAATGTCCTTTTTAGAGTTCTGTTTAAAACCCGCCGCAGAGTGGATCCCGAGCAAGTCGATAATCGCACTCTGGCAGTGAAGTTATTTGCACGAGCCGGTGCTTCAGAAATTCCCTTGTGCCCGTCACTGACACTGGGTGCTGCTTGGGTGTGTGTGCCTGCCTCCCTTGGGGAGTTGCTTTTGGGCATTTTTATTTTTTTATTTTTTTGGGCAGACGTGTCTGAGCAGATTTTGGTTTGAAAAGGGAGCCTGTCGCTAGTGGCAAACGAGAGTTCAATTTGAAACGCGTTACCAAAGTGTCTCGAGACATGCCCTGCTGCCTGCCCGTGGTGCCACAAGGGTGCCCGAGAATGACGAGTTGTCCTAATCGTGGCCTCTTCAATGCAGACGCCAGTGCTTTTCTGTTGTTGTTTCTTTCCTCGTTCATTTTGTGAAAATGTTCACTTGTTTTAAAAAAAGAAAACCGTTAGAATGTTAATCTGTTTACTCGTATTTAGAATTGTTTGTTATAAACAAAAGAGCTTTAACAGTTTAATCTGATCGGACCTGAGAGTGTGTGTTAGTTATTTTATAGGCGAGTTTGAGTTTTCTTCTCCATGGATGTGATGTTCTGCAACGGATCATTTCTGGACTGCTGTACAGCGCGCGGTGCTTCTGATCGATAAGCTAATCAAGTCGAGAGGGGGGGGGGGGTCGCCTTGAGCCCCCACCTGCAGGCTCCTCACAACTTCTACCAATCATTTATCTTTCCTCATTTTAGCCTTTTAAGTCACCTTTTTATTCTATTCTTATTTTTTTGGCGTTTTGTACATTGTTTTTTGTAATTTATCATTTTATAGTCTTATTTACTGGAGTCATATTTCTGTTATTTAATTTTAATTTATTTTGGTTTGTATTTATAGAGCATTCAACGTTTGTTTACATATGTAACTTATTTGAGTTGTTTCTGCAGCGCCCCAAATAAACCGAGAGACGCCGGACAGTGCTGGACTTTCACGGCTCACTTCTTTATTCCTTTTTCTTTTTTTTGTTCCCAGAAGCCTTTTGTTCTCTAAAGAGTGAACTTTCTCACCCCCTGCAGCTTTTGGGGGGGGGGGGGGGCACATTTGGTTACTTTTTCTGCAGCGGGTCGTCTTCACCTCCAGCCCTTTGTTTGTTTGGACCGGAGAGGGGCGTGAAAAATAAAAAGTAAAAGAAACGCTTTAAAGGCGTGAAAATCGAACTCTCGGTACTCTCGTAGGCGGAGACCTTTGGAATCGTCCAGAAATCCAGTGTCGCCGACTCCTGGGGTCCAAAAATATCATTTTAGGAATCGTGTGTCCGTGTCTGTCTGTCTGTCTGTCTCTGTGTGTCTTATGATCACTTGAGTACGCCTTCATTTAGGCCAAACGAAACAAAAATATCATTTTAGGAATCGTGTGTCCGTGTGTGTCTCTCTCTCTTTCTGTCTCTTTCTCTCTCTCTCTGTCCATCTTTGTCTTTCTGTCTGTCCATCTTTCTTTTTCTTTCTTTTTATCTCTCCATCGTTTTTCTGTCTGTCTTTGTCTTTCTGTCTCTGTCTGTCTCTCTCTCCATCTTTCTGTCTTTCTTTTTCTCTCTGTCCATCTTTGTCTTTCTCTGTTTGTCCATCTTTCTTTCTTTTTCTGTCTTTCTTTCTCTCTCTGTCTTTTTCTCTCTCCATCTTTTTCTGTCTCTCTTTCTCTCTCTCTCCATCTTTGTCTTTCTCTCTCTTTCTTTTTCTCTCTCTCCATCTTTTTCTGTCTTTTTCTTTTTCTCTCTCTCCATCTTTTTCTGTCTTTCTCTCTCTTTCATGATCACTTGAGTACACCTTCGTTTAGGCCAAATCAAAAACTACTGGAGTCCAAAAATATAATTTTAGGAATCGTGTGTCCATGTGTTTCTCTCTCTGTCCATCTTTTTCTTTGTGTCTCTGTCTGTCTGTCCATCTTTCTTTCTGTCTGCTTTTTCTGTCTCTCTCCATCTTTTTCTTTCTTTCTCTGTCCGTCCATCTGTCGCTCTGTCTTTCATTTGTCTCTTTCTCTCTCTTTCTTTTTCACGATCACTTGAGTACGCCTTCACTTAACGAGTTTCCTTGCGGTGTTTGTGTTGAGCTGTTCTTGTGTTCATGTCTGTCTGTCTGTCTGTCTTTACTGTTCGCTCTGCTAAATCGACTTCTCGGCCACACACTCCTTGCCTTTGATTCCCACCCCAAGCCC
The DNA here is from genome assembly GCF_900747795.2 of Erpetoichthys calabaricus. Lineage (NCBI taxonomy): Eukaryota > Metazoa > Chordata > Cladistia > Polypteriformes > Polypteridae > Erpetoichthys > Erpetoichthys calabaricus. The sequence continues at coordinate 1,420,495 of NC_041394.2, forward strand.
CCCGGGTTGTTGTCTGTTTCTGCTCCTCTTTAGTTCAATTTAAAACAAAAGAGCCGGTCAGCCATTCCAAAGCAGCCCCCACCACACCCCCCCTTCCAGAATTCCCAGCGGACGGACACTGCTGGAGTGGAGGTGCAGCTGGTGTGCCAAACTTCACAGCTGGTTTGTTTATATAACAAACACCCCCCCTACCCCCCAACTGTGATCCCTGAATGTGCCAAGAGCCGAGTGCCATCCTCTCCTCAGCCCTGAGCTTGTGGCTTCACAGGGTGGCACTTTGCCCGTCTGTGATCCACCAAAACAAATTCAAACCACTTGTCGTGTTGTGCGAGTCGCCTGATCAGCGGAATGCGAAGGTGAAGTCCGTCTGGTGGAGAGAAGTCCTGGGCAGGGGGTCTCAAACTCTGGCCCTGCAGGTTTTCGTTCTCGCCCGTCTCTCAATCGGTGACCAGTTTTTGCTGCTACTTCTCTTCTTTTGAGTTCCTTTTCATTGATTTGCTCTTGGAGACTCCGGGCCTGCTGACCCCTTCATTGTTTCTTTTCCATTTGTGGCAGCCAAACAAGAACGAGAGAGAAAATGAGCCGAAAACAACTGGTGTCCGTCATACGGGATCTGAAATGACAGAGCGATGAGGGGGTCGGGGCCGCTGATCAAACATTTGAGCGACGCTCTTTAGGAAGTGTCTGCCATCACACCCTGAGAAGAGTGTGCCATCACACGGCCTTGAAGAGCGACTTTAATTAACGACGAGACTAACTAAGGAGCTGGTGGGACTTTGAGGCCCTGACTTTGGTGGTCTTCTCTTGGCTCCCTCACTTCACATTTCCTTTCTGTTTGGGTGCCATTTAAGATAAGAAACGAAGCAAATGAGAGGAACGAATCTTAAAGCAGGGGTCTCCAACTCCAGTCCTGGGGGCTACTCTGGCCCTGCAGGTTTTCATTCTAACTCTCTTCTCAATCAGTGACCAGTTTTTTTGCCGCTAATTAATTCCCTTTATTTTAACGGACTCTTCTTGGATTTTTTTTTTCCCTTAAATGACACCTAAACATGAATTTGATGTCAAGTGAGCCCCTCGAAGTTGGGGGTCTCAACCTCTGAGCACCGTCACTTCATTCAGTCTCTTCATTTAAAGCCCATTGGCGTTGCTAATTAAAGCCGTTATTTCATTGCTTGGCGCTCGCTCATCCTGCCTTGGCAGACATTTTCTGGCTGTCAATGTCTTGTGGACCTGAGCAGCTCAACGTCACCGAGGCCATCGCCTTTCTCGATTAGCCTGAAGAGGTGACACATGGAGACGGGTCCCTGGCAGTGCCCTTGTTTGCCCCTCTTTGGTGTGCTGCTCATGTGTGTCCATTTGAACTGAAGAGTCAATCGGCAACTCGTTGGGGTTCATAGATTTGTAATTCTGACCCTGAAGGAGTCGCCAGCCATGAACCTCCGCGCACCTCACTGACTGGACGGACCCCCACAGCCCCATCTTGATGTTCACTGTGAGCTTTCGGAGACATCGGGTGGGTGTGAAGTTTGTCATCATGGACTTGACTCAAACTGCAGGCTCCATTTTGACAGAGCTGACTTTTTATATGAGGCACTGCGCCTGAATCGTCACCTGTGTTGTCTTTGTCCCTGAGTCATCTGTCACTTGGCTGTCTGGGTGGGTGGCATGAACTTCCAGTGCAGGTTTGACTGGCGTCTTGTTGTATTCCAGGTGCGCTGCCTTAAAACTCGCCATGCAAGGCTCACAATGGAGAGCTGTCGCTACAGGGCTTCCCCTTCTTCAAAGGTGGCACCCCGACTTGCCATCTTTAGTGCCCGGTCCTGCCTCCTTCTGAAGCTGACCGGAGAGTGTGCTGTTCATATGGACTCTTTGCTGGCACCACTTTGTACTTCATTGGAAGGTCCAGGAGGGCCCTGTGTCACATTGACACCTTATGGGTATGTCCTCCTAGGCCAGAGGTCCGTGCAGACCACCATAATGCTGCAGTGGGCTCGTCTACACTCGAAATGTGACCCTGCCATCATTGTCCTCTGACACCCTCCCGGGTGTGGGGGGGGGGGGGGGGTCTCCTTAACTGCTTATTTATCACAATGGCATGTGCTCTGGCAGCCGGAGGGGGGCAGCTCAGATACCCAGGGGGTCCCACAGGGGCTGCAGGTTTTCATGCCCGCCTGTCTCTTCATTCACAGTCAGTGACCGCTGCTTGATGATTAAGCAAACCTGTTTGGCCTTCATTTTAATTGAGCTGCTTTTTGAGGTAACTCTGGGGGGCTTCACCGCCACACTTGGAGGGGCCACAGTTTGGATTCCAACCAAACGTCTTAATTGGCAAAGTACTTGCTGATTTAATGAAAGTTGATTTAATTCTGCGACTTCTTGATGCACTCCTTCTGCCATACCTGCCAGTGTGTGGACCAGGACAAGGTGGCACCTTTAGGGTGCCTTCACCCCTTGGAAGTTTTCATGCTTTTATGTTTGTTATACAGCACTGGAGCTCGGTGGGCTTTAATTTGGCTTTTTTTGAAATTAATGAACTGAAAAAGACTCTTTTTAATGGCCAAGTGAAGAGCCACTAAAGTGTCAATGTCTGCGCTTGTCTTCTGTGTCCTCATTTTCAGAAACTGGCACCGGGAGGGTCTGCATGGCTCAACCCTTTAGCCTGCTTTGCAGGTGTGGGGACCCTCCAAATCACATCCCCACCCCATGCATTTTATAACGACAAATGTTGGTGATGCGCCATCTGTTGGAATGACAAAAGCAATCAACAGGTCTCTTTTATATGCCATTTGGTATGGGATTCATAATAGTAGTGCTCATGTACCATCTGTTAGAATGACAGACACACAGACATTTCGACGGGACTGCCGTTTGACATAAAAGCTGCCTGTTCGACTCGTCACCTCAGAATGTGGATGTTATTTAAAACTGAACTCATTTAGAAGATTAACTGCTGGAAGGAAGGAGGACTTTGAATCGGGGGCTTCTTCTCTGTGTGACCTGACAGTAACAAGTGAAATGGAGAAGGTGGGGGGGGGGGTCCTCTCTGACAGAAGGCCCTCTGCTGTTTGTAAGACTCACTTGTTGATCAGCGCCGAGATGTTGTGATTTCACTGCTGCCATTAAGATGCCTGAATACGGGATTCATGAAGCTGACGTCATGGGGGGGACTCCCACTCGGAGGACTCGGCTCCCTTACTCTGTGACAACATGTCCACATCTGCTAAAAAAACAAAAAAGCAGCCATCCCCTGGGGTGTACTTACATTTTCACATAATTGTGTTTGGTGGGGAGGCCAAGCTGCCCCCCCCACTCAAGACATTTGTGGGGTTTGCAACTTCAATGGTGGGGTTGGAGAAGAATTGAGAAAACAATTTGTCGTTGATTTGGGATGGGCCAGCGTGACATTACAGGCGCCGTGACGCCCCTTTGGTCAAAGGTGGACGGTCGGGGACTTTGGGGTTTTTGTTTTGTTTAATTTCACCAACCATTCAATGCAAAAAAACAACAAAGGATAAAAAAAAAAAGTCTACAAGTTGTAACTTCTGATATGAATGAATCACAATAAAATGTAAAAGAGGAGGATCCCTTCACGGTTGAAGTCCACTTATTTAGACCACACAGACCACATGGAGCCTCTCCCAGGAGGAGTCAGGTGTAAAGGCAGGAACAAACCCCGGACAGGACGCCAGTTCATTATATAAATCGATATGAAAGGCACTATATGAGAGACAGACGAGTAGATGAATGACACTGTATAATACATAGACGGATGTGAAAGGCGCTATATAATAGAGAGCGAGGGGTTAGCCACACCCACCACATGACAAACCAGTTCAGATGGAGTGGAACACTGTGCAGGTTTTTATGGCGGCTGCAGTGCCAATTCTGTCACCAACCCCCCGGTTTTCCCCACAGTTTGGATGGTCTACATGCAGGGCTGGACGCAAAATAATGTCATAGATCGATAAATAGATAGGAAAGGCACTATATAATAGATAGACAGATAGATGAATGATGCTATATAATAGATTGATCGATATGTAAGGCACTATATAATAAATAGACCAATAGATGAAAGGCACTATATAATAGATAGATGAATGTAAAAGGCACTGTATAGTAGATTCATAGATATGAAAGGCGCTATATAACAGATTGATTGATAGATCAATATGAATATGTTTTATAGATATATATATATATATATAACAGTCAGCTATTGTGTTTGTTGAATGTGGCGGCTCCAGCCCGGCTCTCCCATTTTCTCCCCAGGATGCCGTAACACACGAAGTGAGTCTCCGACTTGCCACTCTGCGCACACACACACACACACACACACACTCCCTCTCTCTGTCTCTGATGGCATCGGTTGTATTTTCGCTGCTCCGTTTCTTCGAAGTTCCAGTCAGTAAGCCCGGGTGATTTACGGGCGACTAGAAGACCCTGACGCTGCTGGCAGAGGGTCCTCCTCTCTTTCTGGGCAGAGCTCGGACCTGACCATGTGACCGCGCCACAGAGCCCTGAATGAACCTCCTGCCTTTCCGGATGAAGTCAACTTTTAATTTCTGTAGTTTGTGCCCCCCAAGCGCTTGTTTGTTTTGTGGGACTTATTGGTTTTTAAAAGGGAAGACCCAGCTGGCATGCCAACAGGTCTTGGGTGGGATGATTTTTTCCTTCAGTCGATGACGTGGCTCAGAAGTTCTGTTCAGCTGAGTTTTATATAGCGCCTTTCACTGAGTGCAGGCACAGAGCATTGTGCCTCATAAAATACAAGTGTAGCGTTGACACAGGGGACCCCGGGGGGCTTGGCAAGGTAAGCGTTTATTATCAACTGTTCAGATTTTGGCTCCTTGAACTTCTTTTTCTACTGTTAATTCATCTGAGGACGTGCAGGTGAAGCTCAAGGGCCTCTCAGTGTGCCAGCTTGTTACCCGCTTTGCCCTCTGCTCTGACTTTCGACTGCCAGCAGACCTGAGGCCATTTGTTACTTGTAATGTCACCTGTTGAGCCTGGCACCAGTTCTTGTCCCACTTCAAAGAGGCTGAGGTACTGAGGTCATCAAGAAAGCCCTCCTCCCCCATCCTGCTTTCCAAATTAAAATGAAGCTGTGTGCCCACCCTCACCCCCCACTTGTCCATCTCAATGCCCACAAAGCTGCCTGCTGCCTCCTCCTGGGCTTCATTAGGCAGCTTTGCTTCAGCCTGCTGTGCCCAGTCAAGGGGGGAGAGCAGACAGGATTAGTTCTCCACAGTCGCCCTGCCCTGCCCAGGTGCCCACCAGGAGGGGGCTTCACTTGGAGAAGCCCACTGGGATAGTTCATCTTCTCCTTCACCCCTCAGGTGACCACAAAGAGTCTCTAAGAACATTCATGAAGACGTTTACTGGAAGCTCTTCATTCAGTCGTAGGATTGACAAACAGCATCGGACATCGGGGGGCACTGGTCTACTGGACAGAATCCAAAATCAAGACCCGCTGGTCCCTAACATCCTGCTCTCCTCCACAGTACTTGCTATTTTATTTCCATACGGAATGTCTGGTGCTGCGGTGGGTTGGCACCCTGCCCGGGATTGTTTCCTACCTTGTGCCCTGTGTTGGCTGGGATTGGCTCCAGCAGACCCCCGTAGATGGATGGATGTCTGGTGGTTCTTGAGAAGAAAACGTTCAAACGTATCTGTGTGGAATCTATCTGCCCTTGACAAGTTTCCAAATGTGGGATCCCCTGCACCAACTCCTGTCATCATTTCAAGCCCACCAGTCCTCACTTCATCTCCATCTGCTCTCTTAGTCAGGGTGATAGAAGGTTTGAGTTCAGGTAGATCTACTCACTAGATGTGGTGCAGGTTGGCACATGCAAAGAGGACTTTCTGTGGGCTCTCTACATGTGACAGTATGGACCTTCACACAAATTAGGGGGCGATGTGGAGTTTCCATCTTTTCATTGAAGGGTGGTGAGAACATTCAGCCCAAGCAGCTTGTCCATTATCCAAAGTCAAGATCTGGTGGTCCCTAAAGTCCTGCTGTCCACCATGTGACTTGGTGGCTTATTCCATGTGGCATTGAGTGAGGAAACATTTTGGATCATTTGTCCAGAATTTCTTCGTTTGCTCCTTTAGTGTCCTTTCAGGTCAGGACGAAAGAAAGTTTGAGTTCAGGTAGATCTACCCACTAGATGTGGTGCCAGAGAATGCAGGTTGACACATGCAAAGAGGACTTTCTGTGGGCTCTCTAGACGTGACAATATGGACCTTCTACACATATACCAGAGTCCAGACACTAGAGGGCGATGTGGAGTTGCCATCATTTCATTGAAGGGTGGTGAGAACATTCAGCCCAAGCAGCTCGTCCATTACCTAAAATCAAGACCTGATGGCCCCTAAAGTCCTGCTGCTCACCATGTGACCTGGTGGCCTCTTCCACGTATCTTTGTATTAAGAAACCTTTTGTGTCACCAGTTACTCCATTAGTGTCATGTCATGTCAGGTCAGGATTATGGAAGTTTCAAGGTCCAGTAGTTCTGCTGGCTGCCAGGCTAGAGACTGGCACATGTCATGAAGAATTTCAGTGGGCTCGCTAGACGTGACAATATAAACCTTCTACACATATAACAGAGTCCAGACACTAGAGGGCGGTGTTGAGTGTCATAATTTCAAGGTAAGCTGATTGGAACATTCGGAAAATTGTGACGTTCAGATCAAGCAGCTCGTCTATTACCTAAAATCAAGACCTGATGGTCCCCAAAGTGGTGGGCGCTCGTGTTCAAGTGCTGCTTCATCTGCCACATGAAGACCACCCTGTTGTCCTGTTCATTTCAAGTGAATTCGAGGTCACATGCAGGGCTAGCGGGTTATCTTCACACCCTCAGAGCTGAAGCAAAGTCGGGCGTTGGTGGAAACGCCACATGCACCCCCCCCCCCCCTTTGTTTAATGGCGGGACCACTGGCCACCATTGACCGCTCCTGAAGGTCATTGTGTTTACCCAACACTGGAAATGTCATGGTGTCACCTGCTGAGGTCTTCAACAAAACTCTCATCAAATTATTAATTTAAGTTAATTAACATAAACCCCTGCAGTTAGGGGACTGACCACACAAGCCGGCGGTCTGCCCTGTGCCCCCCTGGAGTGCAGGGTCAAGTGCTTTGAGGGTCTCATGATTTAAGTTGAGGAGACTCATCCCCACAGTATATGCAGAGGGGCAGTAATGTGTCAGGGTACTGGCAACTGGGGGGGGGGGGGCGTGGCAAGCTGGTGAAGCCCCCCCAAGTGCCACTTCTCTCCTTACACCTCCTCTGTGGATCCCATCATCCAGCCCTCCAGAGGACCACGCGGGATCAGCTTGAATCTCTGAATGCCACTCTGATACTGCAACGCGGATGAAAGAGCAACACCTTCGGAGCTCCTCATTGTGCCAGCTCAACCATCCATTATGCACCCCATCCCCGGTCAGCTTGGTCTGTGCCAAGACGAGATGCCACCTCGGGGTGGTGATTGGTGATCAGCTGTCCTTCACTGACTGTGTCACATCTCCCGGCCCTCGCAGATTCACTCTTCACAACAGATCAGAGTATGTGGCACAACTGGTGGTCTGGATGTTGGTCCTGTCACATCGGCACACACTGCAGTTCTCTCCTGGCAGGAGCACTGGCCCGTGCCACCAAACCACAGCAGATGATTCAAAATGCTGTCACTGAGGTGGGCACAAGTCACTCCTCTTGTCCAGTGACAACATTGGCTCCCCGTGACGGCACAAATTAAGGTCAAATGCTCAACGCTGACCTATAGGGCAGTCGACGGACCACCAACTTTATACATTCTGGGGGGGTCCAAAGAATTGTTGGGGTGCCAGCCGGGTGGCCCCTTTTAAGCTGTCGTTTGTTCGGATGAATCAACACAAACAATTGAGAAGGCGACCTTCATGACCTCAGAATATCTGCGGCTTGGTAGAGGGGGGGGTCTCCATTCTCTGGCAAACTCGAGCACTCTGCCAATGTGTCATATAGCGCCTTTCACATCACATGGGACCAAAGACTCAGAGAGAAGAGACCTGCGAGGGGATGTAAAGTTGAAGCCACTGGGGGGTGCGAGTGAACATTGAGGGTGACTCCATTGTTGATGGTTGGTGTGCAGAGTGACATAGTTAATTAAGAACATTATGCTGGGGGGCTCACATCAATTTCAGTGCATTTTGGAAGTCCACACACACACACACACACACCTCTAGTGCCCCCCGCCTGTGTGCACCAGCACATATATGTGGTGCTCATCGTCCTTTTAAGAACACAAGGCTGGACCCCCAGGAGTCTTTATTCGTCACCCCCTCAGATGTCCTCACATTTCATTTCCATCAAGCAGTACCTCCAAGTGTCCACACAGGGCAGCAGAGAGCTCTGAGTTTAAAGCATCAGCAGCATGAGAACATCAACGACATGCGGTGGTCTCAGGCCAGTGAGGAGCCTCAGCCTAATGGGGGTCCCTTGAGTGGTCATCTTTTTTGTTGTCGACCGATCGCTCTTAACCAATCCAATTGAAGAGGAGCCCCCCGGCCTCACAAATGACCTGTCCATTGCTCCTCAGGCACTTTGGCCCCACGGTTTCCCATCTGAGGTCATTCTGGACACGGGTTCAAGGCCTGTGGGGTGCTTTGTGTTTGCTTTCTGCTGTTTTCAGCTTTCCTTCATGAATTTTGAAAGACTGGGAGGATTGTGTGCTTAGAAATCGATCTACAAGCATTCCGTAATCACCTCAGGAATCCCTCCATGCCAACGGATCTTTGGTCTCATGGCACCCGCTCCCCCACACCCACTCCAAATCAATTTAGTTGCCCTCCCTGTTAGATTCCAGCTGCCTACACATTTCAAGATCTATAACATCCCCGAGCCAGCTGGGCATCAGATGCCACCTTGTGCCCAGAGTCCTTATGTCATTAGCACCCTGTGTGTCTTCATGGTCCACGTCACCCCTCTAAGGAGTGGATGATGTGGGTGCTGCCAGCTGGACCACCCGCTCAGGTTCTGTGTTTCGTTCTTCCTTCTTAACCTGGCATCTTGTCTTGTCTGCCACACTTCTGCCTCCTTCTTTCTCCCAGTTATGGACCACCACTGGCTGACTGTTGTCTCCCCAAACCTCCTAATAATAACAAAAATAATTAATGAGTCTGCTGGGGGGGGGGGGGGGGTCCAGCATGAGCTTCCCTTGGGGTACGACTGCCCCCTGGTGGTGACAGCATCAGCACCCATCTGTCTGCCACGAGTTAAATCAAAACACTGAAGGATGCCAAGGTGCCATGTGACTTTAGACCTTCGCTTTTCTCATTTTTTCCTCCGAGCTCTCAGGACGGCTGGCACACATTGTGGCTCATTTGAGACAAACAAGGAGATGCCAACCACATAAACCAGAGGAGGAGAAGAGGACATATTGAGATTGGGGTCCGGGGGGCACGGTCTTATCCTGGAAGTCCATCACAGGGTCCATTCACACACACAACTGAATGAAATGAAAACAGGAGGACACATAAACATGGGGAGAACATGCCAAGTGCACACACACAGAGCAACCAGCCAGGAGACTGAGAGCTGGGCCACCGTGCTGCCAACATTCCATTTGCACCAGTTATGCCACCCCGTCATGTAAACCCCGGGCACATAAATGACATCACATCCAAAGAAGACAACACAATGACGTCCGTGTCCATCCAATGGCCACCAAGAGCTCGCCGTCTGATTGGCTGCACAGAGCAAACGTGTTAATGCAAGATAAAAGGGGTGGAGCCTTGTCACCTTTTGTCATCCTTATGTGTGACTGAGTTGAGTCTGCAGGACCAGCTGAAGTGCCAATAAATAAGGAAATAAAATACTAAAGTTCAGAAGTAATGGTGGTCATTGTAGTGGGATACCCAGTTAGGGTCTGCCGTAATTTACTTGAGAAGATCTAGATGATAAAATAGGCCCTTCATCATCATCATTATCATCATCATCAGAATATCTTTATTGTCATTGCAACAAATACAGTACAAAGAAATTAGGTGCAGTCCCTGCGGTGTCAAAATATAAATAAATATAATTACAAAAGGATAAGAAGAAATAAATAAACATTCAACGTAAGACCTTATGGCACAAGATGTCACCAATTGCACTGCTGCATTGGAGGTGAGGTGGCATTCGGTGCCCTAATAGCAACAGGGTAGACTCTGCTATCCAGTCTATTAGTCTTTGTTTTGATGCTCCTCTATCTTCTGCCTGATGGCATGAGCAGGGTGTGAGGAGTCTTATAAGATGTTTCCGCTTTCCTGAGGCAGTGAGAGCTGTGCAGTTCATCCATCATCATCATCATCATCATCATCATCATCAGAAGAAGAAGAATAGATGGAGTACCACCAGGGGGCAGTAGATTACCTATTATAAATGAAAAGAACTGATGGAGAAAGAAGAAGAAGATTTAACAGGAGTGCAGTGTGTCCACTAGAGGGCAGCAGTGTATGTGGACCAAGCATTGAGAAGCCTGTGGATCATTTAACTCTCAGACTGAACACAGGAGCACCAGGGGCCTCTAGGGGGTGCTCTAAATGTTTGACCCCAGGGCTTTGAGAACATGTGCCGGACCCCAGTAGAAACATCGGGGTGTTGCTTGAAGTCACCTTTGTGTCCATTGGCTTGAAATGGGGAGGTGAGCAGGACAAGGGTTCAAATAGCAGAGAGGTCACTGGGTGATCATAATGGAGCAGGAGTTGAAGTGGAGTCAGGTACTTTGGGTTTAAATCTCATCCTTAGGGGGATGTAGAGGGTCACTCTGGTCAGACTGATGCTTATCATCAAGGGAGAAGAGAGGGTGGAGTACCAACGGGGGGCATTAGACCAACAATTAGGCATGAGCAGAATGTCTGGGGAATTGCCATAGAGAAAGGAAAAGGAGAATTTTAAAAGAAGTCCATCTGTCCACCAGAGGGCAGCAGTGTATGTCGAGTGTTCATTGAGGAGGACCAGCTGTCTGAGGATCACTTGACCCACTAAATGAAAGCAGGAGCCCCAAGGGCCACTAGAGGGTGCGCTAGGTGTTTGACCCCAGAGCATGTGCCTGACCACAGAATTGACCCCAGGATGAGGATTGAAGTCACGTGACATCCATAGGGTTGAAACTGGGAGGTGAGCTGGCCACGGGTTCAAATGATTTGAATCTGATTCTTTGGTGGTCCCAGGGGTCACTCCGCAGATGCTTATCATTATGCCAGAGCAGAGGGTGGAGAACCACCAGGGGGCAGCAGTTCATCTATTACAAATGAGAAGAACTGATGAAGAAAGAAGAAGAAGATTTAACAGGAGTGCAGTGTGTCCACTAGAGGGCAGCAGTGTATGTGGGAGGAGTATTGAGAAGGACCCTCTGCCTGTGGATCATTTAACTCTCCGACTGAAAGCAGGAGCACCAGGGACCTCTAGGGGGTGCTCTAAGTGTTTGACCCCAGGGTTTTGAGAACATGTGCCGGACCCCAGTAGAGACATCAGGGTGTTGATTGAAGTCACCTTTGTGTCTATAGGCTTGAAAATGGGAGGTGAGGTGGCCATGGGTTCAAATGGCAAAGCAGTCACTGATTGGTAATAAAGTTGCAGGAGCTGAAGCATCTGGGGTCCAATCTGATTCTTTGGTGGTCCCAAGGGTCACTCCACTGACAGTGATGCTTATCATCATGCCACCAGGGGGCAGTAGGTCATGTATTGTAAGTGAGAAGAACTGGTGGTGAATGGTCCACTAGAGGGCAGCAGTGTGTGTCGACCAGCTACCTGAAATTTTAAATTGAGAGCAGGACCACCTGGGCCCACTAGGGGGGGCTCTACTGCAGGTGTTTGGCCCCAGGGACTTCCAAAGCATGTGTCCGACCCGAGAGGTGACCTAGGAATGCCACCATTCATCCCAGAAGCTTTAAAGGTGGAAGGTGAGCAGATCAAGGGTCCCACTGGCACAGAGCTCCAGCCTGCTCTCCATCTCCCATAATCAAAATTTCGCTTTTTTGACTTTGCCTTCCTTGGCATTTCATCTCAAGAGCGCCCCCTACCTTCCAAATGGACACAGTTCAGTGTTTGCTGCATTAGGTGCCCCACAAAGTAGCCTGGAAATCAAGAAGATGCCAGTCGGCATTCTCTGATTGTTGCTGAAGGTTGGCAGGGATGCCCGGGTCAAAAGTTTCTGCCTGGCAGCTGGCACAAAGTCAACATTTCATTTGTTAATTTATCAGCTTTGGATTTATTTGTGTGGCAAACCCAGTGAAGAACACTCAAGTGAAAATGTAATCCGGGAATTCTAAGAAGGAAACACAAGTGGCTCGCGTGCAACTAGCGTGCCAGGGCTGCGTGCCCACGTGAGGACTCAAATAGCTGCAAGTCACTTCCTCTCAGCTTGGGGAATTTAGTACAGCAGCTCAGAACACATGGCGTCTCCTCCTCCTCCTCCCCGTTGGCATATTGCCTGGTAAAAATAAAGTGATGAGCGCCTCCTGGAGGTGCCCTCATGGAAATTCAGCAAGAAAGGACCAGGTGGCACTGCAGTGGCCCTCGCAGTCCTTTATTTGGAGCTTCAATGTCTGTAAATATTTAGAGAGCCACACTGTACCAGTCTGCCCTGTGCCCTCGGATGATCTCGCCACGGCTTTCTGCTTCTCTTAAAGTCCTCTGACTGAATGTGCCACCCAGGCCACTAGATGCCACTGACTCTCCTCCATAAAAGGTCACTGCACTAGCTGAGGGAGGATGTACCCACTGTGTCCAAGAGCCCACCCGTTTACTCTACACTTAGGAGGTGGAAGTCAAAAAGTAATAAAAGTCTACATGCCCATTTTGACAGACATGTGGAGTTGGAGCTTACCTTGGCATCATCGGGCTAAAGCAGCAAAAGGATGCCAATGGATGTGAAAATTCATGCAGGGTGACAGTTAAATGACAGAGAAATGACAACTAACAGCCTGACACTTTTATGGCGCCATTTGGTGGCACCATTTTATCAACTCACCCGTCTGAGGTGGCTGTTCAGCATTTAGATGGCAGCCTGATGGCATCAGCTGGCATTCTGGGCACCCGGAAGTTCCTCTCCTCTTTAATGAACTCCTGTGAAGGACCTTGTGATAGGGCAGGCGGTGAAAGGCGCTATATAAAATCACATGGTTGCCCATTCAGCCTTCACCTCTTACTGACCATGTCATTCTTTAGGTGCCCACAATGTCATCGGTTCACCTGCCTGCGTTCATGTTGTATAAAGTGAAAGGCGCTATATGGAATCAACAAGACTCAACCCTCATTATTCTGTGGGGGTCATTTCAAGTTTTAGAGCTTATAATATCACCAGTTCATCTGCTGGCATTCATACTGTTTAAAGTGAAAGGCGCTATATTAAATCACAAAGTTGCCCCCCTCACTGATCATGCCATTCTTCACCTCCTTATATTATGATCAGTTCACCTACTGGCATTCTCTTTGTTTACACTATATTAAATTGCTGAGTATGCCATCTGTCAAGTCCACATATCATCATCAGGCCACCGGTGGTCCGCCAGCTCTCATTGCACATAAGGATGAGTAATGGGGGCTGAAGCCCCCCCTTTTTTCATTTGCTGCCAATCAGATCACAAGTTCTTCTAAGGTCCCGAGGTCACCAGGTTGTTCCTCCCACTGTGAGCTCACTGTTCTGTGGACCTGCTCAGGTGGGCGAGTGTTTGAAAGGGACCCCCATGGTAGGATTGTGACGTGAATGCTCAGATACACACACACACACACACACACACACACACACACATGCGCCGTGTCCAGTTTGTCCAGTATAGCCAGTGGCTCACACCTCACAGAGAGATGTCATCCAGCTGAACTTGCTGAGGGTCTCGGTGTTCTTGTCTGGTGGTGACATTGAAAGGCTCTATATACTGTACAGTTGAAGGTCCCCATTAAACATAACAGTCTGGAGCTCTTGTGTCACCATTTCTGTTTTGAGCCCCCTGGGGCCATAAGTGGGGGTACGTTCTATAAGACTCAACAGAGTGGGCTTTGCTTGGTGGTCCCAACTCAGTGTCCTTTGAGTAAAACACTGTGCTTTGCCAGCTCTCCCTCTTCTTGGTGCAGAAGTAGAAAATGAAGGAAGGCTGAAGGTTTGTAGCACCTGACACAGAGGGTGGCCCAGAAGATGGCACACTCTGGAATGACCACCCTGGCAGAACTCATGAGAGGGCAGGTGAGCTTTTCTCTCAGAATTCTTTTCATTTCTGGTGTGTTTGTCAACTACATTTGTTTTCGCTTTATTGGGTTAGCATGAGTGCCCCCTACAGGCCACAGTGACTTTTAATGCTGTTCATTATGGAAAGGCGCTATATGAAATCCCAAGTTTAAGCCTCAAGCCCTGTCATGCCATGTGATCCTTGGTGAATCCCATCACGTGTTGTTTGTGTAATTTTGAACTGGGGGTACTTACTTTTTCACAAGACTATATAAAATCGGCCACTGGGGTGTCACTTCATCTGCTGGGTCAGTTGAAGGGGTTTCATTGACCTGCCCCTCCGTCCATCCTGGCCTACAGTGCAGTTCATGACTGGTGTTAGGGTGTAACACACCGCAGTCACCTGGTAAGGCGTCACATAACACCAAGCACACTTCGTGAAAGTCATTAGGACTGTGAAGTGCTTGGCACCCACATATCAGCTGACAGGACCTGAGGTGAAGACCACCACAACTGTAATGCTCAGGTGGGACACTCAAGTTGACCCCCAGCTTATTTAGGGAGTTGTCATCTCTATGGCAATGCTGCTGTCAGCTTGTGTGGCATGAGTGACAACTTGTGACACAAGAAGCTTGACCAGCACTAGTGACACTGCTGTAGTGCCATCACAGTAGCATTCATGTGTCTGGGGGGCATTGAGTGTTGGAGTTGAACTTTTCCTAGTCATCTTCGTTTCCTTTAATTAGCTTTTTGAAAGTCTGATGGACATGCCACTGGGCCACAAGACCGGACCACTGTCACAAGTAGAATTTCTGCACTTCCCTTTGCAGCTCTTCTTTCTGGTAGCAGACATGGGCATACTGCCTCCTGGTGGTGTCACTGAAAATTGCAGGTCTGTTTTTAAGAACTGTACTTAAAGTCCAAGCCTCTGATCCAGTGCCCACCAGAGGAGGCCCAGCTCAAGCAGACGGTGACATGTCCCAGTGGCGGAGAACTCCTTCTAGTGGTCCCCTTCTTCTAGCTTTGTCCTCTGCTGGCTGAGCTGTCATGTGTCATCCCCGCTATTGACACATTCTGCACGGTTACTGGTTGCACCCCCTGTGTTACTGAGTGCCCCCTTTGTCTTCCTGTGCCCAGTAATGGAGATGCGCCCCCTTTGCTTGAATTTGTTCAGATGATCCAGCTGTTGGCACAGTGCTGCCCCTAGTGGCTCCAGCCAGACCTACACCCTCAGTAGGTTGAGCCATTTCAGTGTCTATGCTGCAGTATTAGGACCCCAGTGTGCTCCTTCTTTAGAAGAAAAATGAAGACTGGCACCAGTGCCAAGTGCCCAGCACAACAGTTGACTTGTGCCCTCTAGGGATGCCACATCAACTGTGCAGTCTCAAGAGCTCCCTCTCTTCCATGCCAAGTGACACAAGTCGTGGGCTGTTTTGAAGTCAAATGCCAGGATTGAGACATGCAGCTCGTTTAAGGGGGTCTCTAATTTAAAAACTCCTCAATTCCTCCAAGGAAACTCAGACTTCCTCCTGGCCGCTGCACAGGACTATCAGGGGCTTCCCCTAAAGAGAGAACAAGCAGGTAGGCAGACAGCAGGGCACACAGAGACATGGGTACACAGGCAAGGAGGAAGTCATGCCACCTCTCTGCCATGTGAGGTTCCTCACAATGGGCTGAGTGGGCATCTCACTTACATGAGGATGTGAGGATAAAGAGAGGTGAACGGGGGGGGCACTAAGGAGCCATTGAAGTAAAGGGCGGCCATGTTGGCCTGATTATACCAAGCACAGTGAGAAGAAGAGATGAGCAGTCTGGGGTCAAGGCGCTATACTAAGGGAAGACCACAGTAAAGAGTGGACATGTGCCATTATAGCCAACGGTCATCCGTGGAGGTGTGGGATTGGGATAAAGACTGGCTGGAATGAGGAGTGGCCCTGGTGGTAAGGCACTATATATAAAGAATGGCTGACTGTGCTGTAGAGTGACAACAGTGAAGAGTGACAGGAGTGAAGGGCATGCCAAAGAGAAGCTGTGGTGCCCCATGGCCTGGGTGACAAGGCGCTATACTAAGAATGGCTGAGACTGACTGGTGGCCTTTCCAAATACCCCAACTGACCATCCAAACCATTTCAGAAGTGCCATGGGCACACAGGACAGCACCCGTGATGTGGCATGTCATTTATTAAATACATTTATTTAATAAATTCTAACTGAGCCCTCAACTGGCACCTCATCATGGTGTCCAGCTCATGTCACTGTCTTTCTGCAGAGCGGACAGTGGCTGTCCATGTCAGGTGGGGTACTCCAGCCTCATGTCCCCTCAAGCCGGTCCCTTTACTGCTCTGTTCTAGTCTTGTGATGGCACGTGACATTAATGCCACTATATAAGACAGTAAAGCACCTTGTGACGATGCCACATTACATTAAGACTGGGGGATGTGCCTGGTTAGCAGTGAGGGTCTACTGACTGTGGTGCCCACTGCTTCAAGCTAAGATTACTTGAAGTGTGGACAGCTGGCATGAAGACTCCATGTGGCTATTGCAGCGCCCCAACTGAACTGTCAGCACAATATGAGGTGGTCCGCTGCTGGCCCCTTGTAAGTGCGTCTGATCACCTGGATATCTCTGTTGACCCCAAGATATGCCAGTTTGTGTCCTATGATGGAAGCTGCCAGCTGCTGTGATGTGCTTGTGGCCTACCTTCAGTCACATGGTGTTGGACAGTGTGATGTAGGTGGGCACCATCTGATGAGCGGGTACTCCTAACACATCAGAGACTGTTGGGTGTAAATGGCTGGCACAGGTGTTGAAATACAACAATCTTTACAGCTCCTCAACAAAAGGACAAGAGTCAAAGAGTCATCACTGAAGTGCCAATGAACCGTGAAGGAGGGGGGGCTCACCAGAGTGCCAGCATTGTGTCCAGCATGAAAAAGCCATACAGACCAGGACCTTCATGATGGCATCTGTGTGGTAGTCAACATAGATATCCATCTTCTGGGCTCATATCACCTTAAAGCAGGTGGGGCTTTTTGCCTGGACACCCCAATATACTGACCACTGTGGCATCACTACACTTTGGTGGTCTATCTGTCACTGATGACTGCCATCTTCTGATTTGGCAGGAAGGCATTGCACTATTTGTCTTGCAGGTGCCAGCTCTTAATGGCATTCCAGTTCAATGTCTGCCCAGAAAGGAGGACACATGGCTGACTCAGTGGTGCCCCCTCAGAAGATGTGGACAATGCCAGCAGGTGTCTCCAGTCGGACTCCAGCACCTCACATGTAATTCTGGAAAGTCCACCTGACGCGGCGGGTGGAAGTGCCGCTAAAAATAGGAAAGAAACAAGAAGTGGGCACTTTCACATCAGCCTCGCCACTTCCGCTTGGGCCTCTGAGTGCCGATACACAATGAGAAGGGGGGCACCGCTGTGCCAGGACTTGGCTTTCTAGGGGCTCAGTCCAGTAGGATGGGGGGCTTGGAATATTATATAGCGCTCTGCACCTCCGGAGTCACCAAGTCAGGATGCGACACTCAGCACGTGTGAGCCCCAGTCGCCCCCCGTCTGTTGTGTATAGCGCCTTGACGCTCACACAGATCTGATGATGGCACTGCAATAACAAGAATAAAGTTATAGGAATTCAATGAAAAAACACAAGAGTGAATCACCCCCCATACACACACACACACACACACACCCCTCCCCCATACACACATACACACTCACACACACACACACACACACACACACACACACACACGCAGACTTGACTTGTATGATTAAGGACTCCCAAACACACACACTGACACACCCATGCAGGACTTGTGCAATCTGTGACACACACCACATACGTAAACAAAGACACAAACACACAGACAGACATGACAGGAGTGACAATGCATGAACGGAGCCACACACACACACACAAATGTCCCCACTTGCACACACACTCCACATATGTAAACAGAGACACACAAACACACACTCGTGACAGGCATGACTTCAAACCTAGCACACACACACACTTCAGTTCCAAAGGCTGATCTCGGACCCCCTTAATGCTCCAGTTGGCCTGTGGTCACTTTGCACAGTTAAGGACCACCTTGCACTGGTCAGCATGGCACCACCATCTTGCATGTTTTTTGCACACACCATGAACCCAAACATCTCACACGTGTGCAGGTAAAAGCACAAACCCCATGGATGCCCACATACACACACCTGCTGCCACACACTCTCTCCTCACAGGACTGGACCTCAATAGAAAGTGACCCCCCCACTGCTATGAAGTTGTGCCCCCTTAAGGCTTAACACACAAACACACTCACTCCATTGGGGTCTGTGACATAGTCATGATGGTCCACCACCCCACCATCAACCACTGCCTTTGAACCAGCATCCCCCTCATGCCCAGATAATGGGTGGCACAAATGGCATGTACTGTGTGTGCCCAGACGGGGGGCCTCAAGCTGACACCCCTGACTCCACCCTCCACCCCGCGATCACCTGCTGCAGTTAGATTTCCCACAATCCTCAAACAGACCTTGCTGTGTGCCTGCACAAAACAAATCATAAGGTTGAGACTGGCACTATGGAATTGGCATTGACTTCATGAGATGTTCTCTCTCACATGACACCTTTCAAATTCATCAAACTGGGCATCACACTTCAGACTAGAGGCATTGAGCCCATGCAGCTCTGCAGCCCTAGACTGGCACATATGTGGCAGCTGCACCCTCATTTGACACTGTAAGTGCCATTCCACATGCCAAGTCGTCTTTGCATATATGGCCTTAGCTCATGAAAGGCTCTATATGAGGGAAAGCAAACGGGTCTTTTTGTAAAGGTGAAAAAAATGTGACATTTCAGAGTCACAGGGTGTGGGCAATGCCCAATCTAGTAACATCAGGCACAAGGCAGAATCCAAAGCAGTCCACACATATGGGCACCATTTAAAATCCCTAATCAACCCAATGGATGACGCTGAGACATGGGCTTCAAGAAAAGGATCTTTATGTATATAGCGCCTTTCACAGTTGTCATAACAAAAGGTTAAGAAAATACAGAAGGTTAAACAATACAAGATCAACTAAAAATCCATCAAAGGCGCCATAATAAAGAATGAACATGCTGAGCCAATGTGCCAACTGTTACCCGGTGAGCTTTTGGGGGCAGATGTGCTGCTGACGTGACACAAGTTCTCTCTCCGAGTCTCCTACTGGGATACGACACCAGCAGCAGCACATCAGACCTGCAGGGGGCGACACTCGCCATCACCTCCTGCCTCTCCTTCAATACCCAGGACTGAACTTTGGTCCCCAAACTCCTCTGATGCCCCCCCCATTATGCTTAATAGATCTCCACAGCTGGCTGCTACCAGTATAGCGCCTTTCCATCAAAGGGATTGGGATCTTTAATAACAGAAGGGGAATCTTAGACTGTAGATCACTTACTGTTGTCCTGCATAATAATTCTGGGGGACAACACCGTTTGGTTATTGGGGGGGGGGGGGGGAGTCAGTGCAGCTGCTTGACCGTGACTAATGTGCAAGGAAAGGCGCTATATAATTTAACATGGCTTCCTTATTAATTTGCTGCTGTTCATGTCATATACCCTGAGGGACCCTGTCAATCTCACCCTCTCTCTTTGTTGCACCCCCTGTCTGCCCACAGAGCTAAAGCCCCACTTCTCCTTGTGCCACCATGCCCTTGTTAAAGTCCTTGATCTTCAAGATGCCACATGAACACGGTCAGCTGATGAACACCAAAAGGGAAGTGGCCTCCTGCCTGTGGGCTTCTTACTTCTCCAGCCTGTCAACTTTTCTGTGCTTCCCCAGTAAAACTCCCATCAAGACGTCAGCCGCACAGCCATTACACTCGATGCCCAAATCCCCCCCCCCCCCCAACATGTGGCCTTGACGGGCGGCCAAGTGGGTAGGTAACGCTTTCCTTAATGTGCAAAAATGGAATGCTGGAACAGCCCAGGAAACGTGAGCAGATGGTCTTTGAGAGCCTTTGGTTATGGGGGGCTGGCAGGGTGATATATAGGCCCACTGGTGGCCAGTTTAGGCATGCAGAAGTTGGTGCATGACTCCATTTTGGTTGGGTGGGTGGCACTGCATATGATGGGTCTGTGACATGGCACAAGTCAGAGTCTCATGCTTTTTACTAAAGAGAAACACTAATCCCCTCCTCTAGGGGGTGAACTGGAATCACCCTACACAGGTTTATGGGAGTTTGCAGAGCTACCAGTAGGGGGCGCCACAGGCCTCTCTGTGATGTGAGTGTGTTGAATATTGATGCCCAATGTTTATGTCATGGACCCCCAATTGGGCTCTTCAGACTTCATGTCACTATTTCCAAATCACTGGTGTCACTTCACCAATGCCACCCTATGTCCGCTTGGTGCACAGCTGCCAGGCATTTTGGTTCACACTTGTGGTTCCTGCTGTAGAAATCTCAGTTGCAGCAAATGAAGTCAGCCTCTAGGGGGCAGAAGAGAGGCAATTATCAAGGCCTGAAAGTGCCCAGATGAGGTCAAAATACACCAGGCTGTGGCAGCGTCTCCAGCTGTGCCATCTCTCACTGTGCCAATTAGGATCTTATGACTGTCATCAGCTGCTGCACATTTCCTGACTTGCCATTGAGAAGGAGCCCTTGGTTCAAAGTGGCATAAAAATCAGGTCTCCATGTCTTATGTGGCACCTTTAAGGGCAAACTTAATCCATATCAGGCTGCAGCTTCAAAGATTGGCACACACACAGAATCATTAATGGGATTTTTAACCTGTAGCCCTGTCAGATTTTGAAAGGACACACACATTTGATTAACCTGGCACTCTGCTTCAATTAGTCAGTGTTGCCATTTTATATAGTGCCTTTCATTGCAATGTTTTTTTACAAGCAAACAGAATGGAGTTAAGAAAGAATAGTGAGACAGCAAAGTGCCAAGAAGTGCCAGGCAAGGAATGTCCATGCTGCATGGCAGGAGATCATGAGACACTTAGAGAAGACTGACCACCCTGAATTTACCTGTAGGGGGCACTGCCCGCAGCAGTGAACGTCAACATGCAGAGGGTCACACAATGACATACAAGTGAAGAGTGGAACTCCATAGCACACCAGGGCACCAAGGGGTTACTCCGTACTTCCTTCTTCTGCTTTTCCTGCCAGCGCTAATGAGGCGTTACAAAGACGGAGGACGGCGAGCCCTGCAGCCAAATTCCAGACTCGATGCTGCATAGCAACTTCCATGACGCAATTCCAGGCAGAATTGCGAGTTTCAGTTCACAAAAACGAAGTATGCGACTGAAAAAAAAAGCAGAAGGGGCCATGGGGTGGATGTCAGGCCTGCTGCGTGAAGTCATGTCTGGTGCCACTCTGGGGCTTCAGAAATGACAAGGAGGTGTGCATTGCATGTCAAGGTACGCCTGCCAGAGCAACCTGGTGATGTGGCACACATGCATCAGTCTAAGCTGGATATAGCGCCTTTCACAAACGGTCAGTGAATATAGCGCCTTTCACATTATTAGCGCGCCTAATCACAAAATCATCCGTGCTTTTGGATGGTATAGAGTATAGTGCCTCTAGAAAAGCAAGCTGTTACAGAAACACAAAGTTGGCAGTTATTGTGTATGGCGTATAGTGAGCATTAGGAATGTGTCCAGTCACAAAGTATCAGTTATTGTTTAGGGTATATAGCGCCTTTCATAGTGAGCCATGATTACTTTGTACAGTCACCAAGTACTGGTCATTGTGAATGGTATATAGCGCCTTTTGAGTAACCAATCACGGGTGTATCAGTTATTTCTAATGGTATATAGCGCCTTTTGAGTGACCAATCACGGGGTATTAGTTATTTCTTAAGGTTATATAGCACCTTTTGAGTGACCAATTATGGAGTATCAGTTATTTTTAATGGTATATAGCGCCTTTCACATTGAGCCATGCTTACTATGTTCAATCATTAAGTATTGGTCATGGTGAATGGCATATAGTGCCTTTCATAATGAGCATTATCCTAATATATCAGCTATTGTGAATTCTATATAGTGCCTTTGACAGCACCCCATTATTAGTGCGCCTCATCACACAGTATCTGTGTTTCTGGATGGCCTTTCCGTTATTACTGTGTAGGATCAGTCATTGTTTATGGTGTATAGTGCCTTTCACACTGAGCATTGTGACAAAGTGGATGTCATATAGTGTCTTTTCCACAGAGCCACTATCACTGTGTAGAATCTCAACTGGGTTGCTACTGGGTTCCTCCCTGCCACAATGGCTCTTAAGCTCTAGACTTTTAATGTCCTGGGGGGATGGCCCGTGTGATCGCTGTGCTCTTGTCACTCCTGGCTCGCTCCTCCACTTTAGCCTCATTGAAGGCGTCGCCGACGCCCCCTCTCTCCTCCAGGCTCCTTCTCCTCCCCTTCGCTTCACTTCCTCATCTTCGACGACCTGACGGTGATCTCGCCTGGAATCAGATCCTTTTTTGGAAGTGAATGCACTGCAGCGTTGAGTTGAGAAATCGCCTGCCGCATCTGTGAAAGCAGCCGCCTGACAAAAAGAACGGGGCATAGACGCCACCCCATGCCAGCTGCTCTTAGGTCCCAGTAGTGTGTGTGTGTGTTTTACTCCTGTTGGACCATCAGCTGGCATAGGGGTGGCAGTAGTGTGTCTGGGATGGTCACTTAGTTTAGTTGTGTCCTCAACAGGGTCTTGAGCTGTGACTCACAATCCTCTACTGAGGTGCCATCCAGGTGGGACCTGACCTCCCTGGCATGCCAGACCTTCTTGTTCATTTCTGACTTCCAGCCCATTTAGTCCACTTCTTTACTGACCTGCATCTGTCCACCCTTGCCCTCACCCTCACCACCTCACCATGAAAACCTGTGTCATGCCAGACAGCATCAAATCTCATGCCCAGTGGTCAGTGAGCACAGTGGTGCCCCCTTGAGGTCAAAAGATGTAAGCTCTTTTATGAACCCCTGCCTTGTCTTTCCTCTCTTTGTGAGTGGTCTATCTGCTCATTGTTGCCCACTGGAGGGTCTTTCTCCACACTGTATCCTGAGGTAACCTATTAGACTTCAGATCTTGTGCCCTTGCCCCCTCCCCGAACCCCCCCCCCCACCACCACCATTAACCAGCTGCCATTGAGTTCCTGCTTAGCTCTGTGGTGCCCCCCAGAGTCTTTAAATCATCTAAACTCTAAAATGCTGGTCCTCTGACTGGACTCTTCATCAGTACTCGCCTGTCATTGCCCTCTCTTGGGGGTCTCTTCCACTTTTGTGTTGTCAGGTCTCTCTGATGTCTTCTTGACTTTTGTGGCTCTGTGTCCTCGTTCCTCTGGTGTGTGACCGTCACATTTCAATGAATTGCTGGTCACTCCTCACAAGTGTCCTCACAATCCCAGTTAAAGGCAGGTGCCTGTGTCTCCAAGTAGGTGACTGTGCTGTCATCAAAGACCCCCCCCCCAGTGCTGTGGGACCTGCTCAAGCTGTGTGTGGTTTATTTTTTCTTCATGAAAGACGCTATATAACTTAAAGCTACATGTTATATGGCCGCTCTAATGCTCCTCTTTCATATATTATCGCTCCAGTCCTCGTGTGATGGCACTGGGGGTCCCCGTGTACCTCAACATGAAGACTTCAGTGTCTGTGGCTCCTGATTTTCATCTTCTAAGCTCTAATAAGCTCCGGTGGTCTTGGAGGGACAGGTGGTCAGCTATCGGAGGTCTTCTGAGCCCCCATAGCAATCTTGAAAGGGCTCATGGCCCCCTCTGCATTAATGACATCAGGCCTCAGGGGTAGCTCAGGGGTCTTTAGATGAGTTGTAGCTCTCACTGTGTACAGTAGTTCTTGGGTGTGGGGGGCTCAAACTGATTGGTCCAGCAGTTTGTTTTGTTGAGGGGCTCGCAGCCCCCTCTCACATTCCTCGTTTATAGTGTCACCGATGTCACTGCGGACCCTAATGTGTGTGTCAAAATCAAGTCTAACTGGGATGGTCAGGCTTGTCCTTAGAATATCCCACATGTAGGCTCTTTGAGTGTGGTAAGGGGGACACTGGCTGATGTCTTCTGATTTCCAGTGTCATTCTCCCTCTGACACTCTTCTGTGGTCACTTCAGGTCACTTCAGTTACCATCACTGGGTGTCTTTCGGTGGGCTGACAGCACGTCATATATGATGTGCCAGTCTCTTGTATTCCTTAAGGTGCTGATGCCCCCCTTAACACTGTCACCTCAGTGGTCAGATGATGGCACTGACTGTCCTCATGGATGTCCCCATGAGATATCAGATGGTATTTGAGCTCATTCTCCTAAGAGCTCCTGAGAGTCCATCTTGGGTTCTGCAGCAGTGGGCGGTGACGGCGATTTCCAGTTTATTCCTAGAGGGTCTCATGGCCCCCAGTTGCACTCCTCTTTAACACAATGTCACATCAGTCCTCTGGGCACTGGGGGTCTGTACGTGCCACTGTATCAGGCCTCAGATGGCTTGGGGACCTCATTCCCACAATCTCTTGTCTTTGAGTGGGATGAGCAACTGTGTCCCAGATGTCCATTGCTGTTGGCCAACACTCGTGGTCATTTGTCACAACGTGTCACCTCAGCCCCTCAGGTGAGTCCCGTGGTATCTCCATATTAAGTTTCCTGTGGCTTGTTGTCCTCACTCTCATCATCTCTCTGGGGTCTGTGGGTGGTGTTCTTCTATGTCTGGGATTTCCATTTTATTCTTCGTGGAGCTGACGGCTCTTCACCCACATTAGCACATTAGGCCCCAGGTGGTGGCCTGTGGTGGGACCCTGATGTATGTTGATAGGCGGTCTCATGTCGGAGAGTTGGCTGCCGTGTCCGGGATTTCCATCTCATTCTTTGAGGGTCTCATAACCCTCACTCACACTCTTCCTCCAGTCAGTTTGTCCTTATGTGCATCCATATCAGGTCTCGGGTGGCTTGGTGACGTCATTCTCATGATATCTTTGAGTCTGGGGGGGGGGGGGGTCAAGGTGACAGTGATTTGGATTTCCATTTTATTCTTTAGGGGGGTAGTGGCCCCTCGCTCACATGATCATATTTGTCCTAAGAGGATATCCCTGGGGTGGAACGCTGATGTATTTTGGTAGGTGGTCTGGCCTCATTCTCAGATTATCTCATAAATTTCCACCTGGGGGTCCTGCAGCTGTGGGTGGTGACTGCCATGTCGGGGATTTCCATTTTAGTCCTTGATGGGCTTATAGCCCTCCTCCTTCTGATATTGTGACATGAGCCTTCTAGATACTGGGGGGGGGCTTATGTACCACCATATCAGGTGGGCTTTTGAAGTCATTCTCACAACATCTTACCTGTGACTTGACTTGGATTTCCGTTTTAATTCTTTAGGGGGCTGAAGGACCCTCGCTTACATTAAAACATTAGTCCTAAGCTGATGGCCCTGGGGTGGGACCCCAATGTTGGTCAGCCTCAGGTCTCTCACAGGTGGTTGGCCTCCTTCTCATAGATTCCCAAATTTGGGGTCTTCCAGTCCTGGCTGAGGTGTCCTGCATTTCCCTTTCACTCTTTAAGGCCCTCCCTCGCTCTCCCCTTTCACAGGCTCTCACTTCACGCCCACAATGCCTCTGGTCCCACTCGTCACCTCCAGCCCCCGCTGTTAGGGGGTCTCACCTCTCAGCCCTGTGTGTCTGAGGAGGCGGCTGGATGAAATTCCTCAGCCCCCCCCCCCCCCCCCGCCGTTGAGTTGCATTCTTCATAAGGCGTCGCTTCCCATCTGGAGAACATTTTGTTCTTTGGGTCGTGGCAGCAAAACTATGAAATTTCGCAAGTTTCTGTTTTTTCCCACTCAAATGAGTAGCTGCTGGGGCCGGCAGAGGGGGCGGAAAAGGGGGGTGTTTGGATTAGGAAGACCTACTGGAGTGTGCTGGGGGGCACAGCTCTGAGTGGGCATTGATGAGTGGGCAGGTGGTGAATAACAAGGAGCGCAATAAACTGGGCACAATGACTGGACTTGACACACAAGGGGGACGTGGACAAAGCCAGTGCCCTGGGACAGTTTTTAATAAACTTTGCATTCCACTGCCACCTTCTTCTGATGACCTGTCCCACCACACCATTCTTAATACATCAGCCTCTCGCCATCCATGTGGGCTCTCCATACCTGTGAACCAAGCGAGGAGACAACTGGGGAAGCTGCACAGGAAAAGCTGACGGAGTCACTATGGAGTTCTAAAGGCCTGGGCTGACCACCTTTGTGGGGGTCCTCAGTGACAGACTATCTGTTGGTAAGCAACACTGGAGCACCTCAAGGGACAGGCCTGTCTGCTCCTCTCTTCACTCTGCACACCTCTGACTAGAAATAGAAATGCAGGTCAGGTCACCTGTAGAAATTCTAATGGGGTATACGGATAAAGAGGGATGAGAGAGAGGAGAGGAGTTGGGGGGAGAACTTTGAGAACTGTCTGCAATTTAACATCAGCAACACCAGAGAACTGGTCAGTGACAATCACCACACCAAAGAGCCACCCAGGCCGGTCACTACTTGGGGAATGCATCTAGTGGTGGTCCACTCCTATAAGTACTTGGGGGTCCACATTAATAGCAGCCTGAACTGGTCTCATAACTCAGAGGGACTACAGAAGAAAGGACAGAGCAGTCATCTAAGGTAGGAAGTGACGTCCTTCACATCTTCTACAACTCCATGAGGGCCAGTGTGGTGCGCTGGCCTGGTGATGTCACTTCAAGAGGGGGCCACCGAATCAACAAGCAAATTAAAAATGCAGACTCAGTTATGGGGCACACTCTGGAGGTGGTCAAGGCAGAGAAAATGAAGACAAAACTGAGTCCTATTATGAACAATGCTGCACATTCTCTCTGTGACACAACAACAACAACGACTTTCAGACAACAAATCATTCAGAAGAAGTGTGTGGAGAAAGACAAGGGGGGGGGTCCTTTATTCCAACAACAAGATAACCTTATAGCGCCTCACTGGGACTGGCACTGCCATCTCTGAGGTTTTGTCTCTTCAGTCATTTTGGTGCATGTTTGAGTGAGGCTTGTTGTTTGTCATAATGTAATATTTTATTTTAGATATATATTGACCTTCTGGGGACAAATAAAGTGCTGCCAATCTATTGATAATATAGCACCTTTCATCTATCTATCTATCTATCTATCTATCTATCTATCTATCTATCTATCTATCTATCTATCTATCTATCTATCTATCTATCTATCTATCTATTGTCTAATGGTGGCACAGTCCTCTCAGGGATAGCCGGAATGGTACCACATTCTGATGATGGAGGCATGGCATGACAGCCCAATCTTCTAACAAGTAAATAGTGGTGTGGCACAGTCCATTAACTGGATGCCAGCAGGCTGGCATGGTCCCCTGATGGGTGAGTGGCATGGCAGCCCAATCTTCTGACAGGTGGCACATCTTCTAGATCTTAATTGTAAGCTGTGGTGCTGCAGTTCTCAGGAGTATCTCTTGAGTTGGCCCGAGAGACAGGTAGATGGCAGCAGAATCAGCAGAAAGGCTGGCATCTTAATCAGGAAGTGGCGCTCGCTGTTCATGAATTGACAAGTTACTTATAGTTACATTTTACCTTAATCATTGACCTTACTGTTCTTTTAAATGGGTGCCACCTCCATTTAGTGTCAAGGTGGTCACCATGCTGTTATGGTTGTACCTCCTGTTTCCAGTCATCTGATGTTGACCCTGCTGCACATGATGGTGGGATCAGCTGGCGTATTGCTGGGCCATCAGAGGTTGCTTGCAGGCTTTGGATGTGTCCTATTTTGACTATGTCTGACTTGGCCAATTAGAATTTGTCCCCTTTGTCCTCTGAGCGGCCCCTCCTCATTCCATCTTAATAATTAATGAACAATAATAAACTGCAGCAGCGTCCCCAAAGAGCCCATTTAGACTGAGGATTTTCACAGGCTATGAGAAACGACAATGCGGCAGATTTGAACTGAGAACGAGACGCAGTTCACCTCATGGGGTCCTCAACAAGAAGACTGTCGGTGTCACAGGTTCAGCGATCAGTGTCACACTCTTCACCATCATGGAGGTGACTGCAGATGTAGATAAGCAGTGACATTGCCATGGCTCTCCAGTTTATGAGTTTTCTATAAAAGTCTCCTAAACTAAAAGATGGCTCCTTCTTTCTTGTCCGGGCAGCCCATCTGACCCCGCCCAGCCTCCTGCCAATTAAGTGTTTAGCCACGCCCAATCTGCTGCCACTCAAGCATCTGTCCCTGCCCACCCAGCTGCTCCTCTAGTATTTAGTCGAGCTCAGCTATCTGGCCACACCCAGCCTTCTGCCACTCACACTGCTTGCCCCGCCCAGCCTGCGGAGCTGTCCCACCTGCACTATCTGCACTCCGCCACAATACTTTAGGGTCTTTGGGGAGGACGCACCAATCCTATCAAAAGCCTTCTCCACATCTAAGGACAGTAATGCAGTTGGCAGCGGAGGAGAGGGTGCAGCATGGCTGACATGGGTACATAGTCAGTGTCTTGTCAGGACAGTAAAACCCGTCTGGTCAGGATGGTCTTTGACCGTAGCCAACAAGCCAGCCCTTCAGCCAGTAGCTTCACGTTCTCTTGAGTCTTCACAGCCCCTCGTATTGATTAAAGGGTTAAGGTGGAGATGGCAGAATCCAATCGATGGAAGAGCAGGGCAGACGGATCACCACCCTGGAAGTTCTCCATTCTCCATCAGGCCTCTGAAAGCTCATCAAGACTAAGGCCCCCTTCTGCTCCCTTACAGTTACCTGGTGGTCCTCAATGAAAGTCCTATGGGAAGGAGACAGTAACTGGAGAGAGAGAGAGAGAGAGAGAGAGACAGACGGGTGGAGTCTGATATGTGGAATTTAGAAGAACCATTTTCTCCCTTCATGAGTGTTATTAATTATGAGTCCCATCCTGGTTTTGATAGTCGACCCTGGAAAGAATGTGCCAGATGTTTTCAGTCCAAGGACCACAAATGTGTTTGGTTTGAAAACAAGAAGTGGAACAAGCGCCCAGGTGTGATGGACCATAAGCTCTGCACGAGTCCAGTATTGGCATTGAGGGTCTCAGGCCTCTGGGCCACCACAATAGAGGCGAGAACTTCAAAACCAGATGGTGGGACTTGAGTCACTAGCAGAAACCATTGTGGCATTGTCTATGGTGGTGCCCATGGGCACAGCAAGGACAGGTGTACATCTATGATCCGACAAAGAAAGTGCCAGGATGGAGGAGGAGGTCAACCCAACAGGTCACAGCCCTGAAATCAAAGGGTTAGATTGTCCTTGTCATGGTGGATTGAACAGGGGGCTGGGGGTGGTGGTGACAGAACCTGCCTGCCTGCATCACCTCCACCTGATCTTCTGACCTGAAGCTGACGGACCACCCAGATCTCCTGCTTTCAGAAGTTAAGGGCAGACCCTTTACCCTGGACTTCGATGAAGGCCCTCTGGCAGCCATGCCAGCCTGGAGTCTTCTTGGGTCACAACACCCCCTGCAGATCCTCTCAGGCTCCAGCAGGTGGGCAGCTGTTCTCTCAGGTCTCTCCAGAGATGTTCAGCTCCAGGCTCATCACCAGTGTCACTACATTGCCCTCTTTGTGACACCCCACCGGAGAGACCCAAATGCCACTTGACTACGGGTGAATGTCCTGCTGCCCAGCTGTCTGCCCAGACTGGCATCTACAAGTGTTCTCCTCTTTTGCTCCTTTCTTGCATCATTCCCATTCAATGCCCAGCAGGCACTATTTCAGAAGCACTTGGTCTGGCACCACACGGCTTGAATATTGTTATTATTGTGTGGCCAAGATGCCATGACGCGCACAGAAGCCTTGAGATCATCAGGAGAGACGCACGAGGGAGTCGGGAGGCTAAACAAGGCAAGGTTTACGACTGAAGCAGCTGGCGCGAAGGTAAACAGAGCATCTCAATTTAAACACAGCACAGCGGACTGTGGCACCCGGCCTATAGGTCCGGCGAGTGGCCACCAGCGGCTTTCTGATGAAAGGTCCCCTGCCATCTCTTATTGTGACACATAATAAGAATAAAGACAAAAAGAAATCAAAATGAGGCACAACATCAGCGGGTATCCGGGGGTGAAGTGGTATAGGAGGATAAGGGCACAGACAAAAGTGAACATATGTTGACAGAAATGGGCACAGACTCTGATGGGGTACAATAGCAATGTGAGGGACATTGACACAAGTACACCAAGGGACAGACATTGACACAGTCACTGATGAGGACATGGGCACAGGCACGGGCATAAACACATGCAGAGACTCTGATGAGCACTGCGATGGGCACAGACAGATACAGTGACATGGGCACACATGCAGTCATGGTGCCTATGCACATGGGCACAAACAGTGACAGTAACACGGATGTAGACATTGGACCTGGCACAAGAATCCCCAGGGACAAAGACAGAGGAAGTGTAACCAATAGGGACATGGGCACAGACATAGGCCGACACCTTGGTGTGAACATAAAACCTGATATGGGCACACGCGGACACGCATGCATGGATAAAGAATCAGCTATGAGACATCAAATGGGCACAAAGAATACACTGACATGGGCAAAGGCACCAGTAAAGATATGGGCACAGAAGCATATTGTGCCTTTCACTCCTATCTCTATTATACAGTTTCTTTGGCACTGTGTGCCATATGGCTGAACCTTTGCCCTCGATTAGGTTTCTTAAACATGGGCACCATGGACACACTGAGGTCTGCAGGTGGTCTGCCACCCTGATCTCTTAAGGAGAGGCCGCTGGCAGTGCCTTCAGATGGGTGGGAGATGGGGGAGCTTGTGTGGGGTTCAAGTGCTGATGTGACAGATGTGCTGGAATGTGAATGTCACATGTCAGTCAGCAGATCTGGCCTGTCACTTGACTTGATGTCCAAGTTCTCGTTTGGTCTTTTTCATCCATCTGTTGTTCTACATGCTGGATACAGTGGCACCTCATTTTCTGGGTGGCACAATAGTTAGGGCCAAGGTCCTGATCTCAAATGCCAGTTACTGTGTGTGTGCATTTCAAGTCAAGGGTCAGTCAGTCTGGTGGATTGGCACTTTGTCACAAGGGAATTTAATAAAGAGTGGACAAATGTGTGGATTCTTTGTCATATGATTTGATGTGATTGCCATTTCTGTAATGCCATCTGCGCCCAATACTAACAACCAGTTGGGCATTCAGCTCTAATAAGGGGACAAGGGTTCTGGGTGGCCTGCTGCTCCTTTGCCCAGCCATTTGAGCCGCACCTTCTGTGTTCTTCTCCGGTTTATTGTTAACATTACAAAGACCTTCAGTCAGCGGGTTCTTGAATGGCCCGGTGACGTGTGGCACACATTCGCTCCTAGACAGGCCTGCCTTATCCACACACAAAGTCTGTCACTGACTTTTGGACTCTGACCGGGGTGAATCATTAGAGCCATGTGACAGGAGCACATCGGGTGACACCCACCTGGAGTGCTGGTCAACATCCACAGCTGGCTCATTGCCCTCACTACCCTCGCTGGAACTTTATCTTCTGCGCTGCCAGTGGTGCCTAAGGTGGGCAACACAGCATGAAAGGGAGAAGTGAGGGCTGTGTGCCCCTCTGGGAATGGTGTGCCTTGAAGAGTGGGCCGCTTTGATTCATTGAGCTTTAATCTGAGGAAATGTAAAGACCACCCTGACCCCAATATGAGGACTCCATGGTGATTCACCAGAAAGAGAGACTCCATCTGCATGCTTGAGGTGTATATAGCGCCTTTCATCAGTCTCGTTCAACTTACCCCAGGAGACTCTCAGGTCATGTGACTCATTCAGGGCCAGTGACTGTTACTGATGTCGAAAGCTAGCAACACCCATACTGCCCTCTGGTGGTAGAGCTGATGATAACAGCAAAAAAAAAAGGCGCTATATAGCAAATGTCACAGACACTTCAGCATGCCACAATTTATAAAAGTGCCAGTCAGTCAGTCAACCCGCTATATCCTAACAAGGGGTCACGGGGGTCTGCCGGAGCCAATCTCAGCCAGCACAGGGTGCAAGGCAGGAAACAAATCCCCGGGCAGGGCGCCAGCCCACCGCTTGGCACACACACACACACACACACCAAGGACAATTTAGGATCGCCAATGCACATAAACTGCATGTCTTTGGACTGTGGGAGGAAACCCACTCAGAGAACATGCAAACTCCACACAAGGAGGACCCAGGAAGCTTCCCTTCCCCTCCTTACTGCAAGACAGCAGCACTACCCACTGCGCCACCGTGCCACCCATTTATATGTGTGAAAAAAATTAAGTTGGACATCCATTTGACTTTCTGTTTCTTCTGACATCCAACCTTTAGCTAATTCAGCCGTCCACCTGTCCATCCATCCATTGCTGTGTCTGTCCAACACTTCTTCATCCCCCAAAATATACACAGAATTCAGTTTAGCCCTCCAGTCATCCATCCATCTTTCCATCCATCGCTCATTCGTCTGTGGGATCTGTGGGTTCAGTTGTCCATTCATCCATCCTTCAATCCTTCCATCCATCCATCACACCATCCATCCATCCATCCATCTGCTCATCTCCTCATCAATTCACTCATCCTTCCATCTGTCTTCTTCATGTACTGCACACTCCTATGTCTTTCACATTGTCCATCCATTTATTCATTTAAACCTTCTTCCTCCCACTCATTGTCCATCTCATCCATCTGTCCATCTCTTTGTATTGATATAATTCTCCAATCATTCATCCATTCATCCATTCTTTGACCATCTAATATCTGTTAATTCATTCACCCATCCATCCACATTTCATCTCATCCATCCACCCATCCATCCATCCATCCATTCATCGCTTCATGTACTCACGTATTCGCCCACCCATCTGTCTATTACATGTGGTGGACACACAGACATTATTAAGCTCATCTGTGAGTCTATCCATTGTTCCATTCATCCCTCCATCTTTGTTCTCAGCTATTGATTTATCTGAGCGTCCATCATCTATTCCTTTATTCATCTGTCCATCGACATTTCAGTTCATCCATCCATCTATCCATACATCTGTTCCTCTCTTTACATATTCACTCATCTCCCTATACATCCATCCATTATATGTACAATCCATCCATCCATCCATCCATCCATCCATCCATCCATTCATTCATTCATTCATTTAAGCCTTCTTCCATCCACCGATTGTTCAATTCATCTAACTGTATTCATCCATCCCTCTTTCTTCTTATCCCTCCATTTATCTGACCAGTCCTCCACGATGTCCTTCCATACATCTTCTCATCACCTCACCCTCACACACCTCCATCCATCTGCCACGCTGCCCATTTTTCAGCACACCCATCTGTCCCTGCATGTATTCCTCCATTCTGTAATCCATTTTTCTTCTCATCCATTCATTCATCTGTTCATCTCTTCATCCATTCACTCATCTGCCCTCTTTCAGCTCATCCTTCTGTCCCTCCATGTATTCATCCATTCCTAAAACACCCTTGCAGTGGCCCTCCTGCCCTTTCCTCGTCCAGTTTGTATTTCTTCTTTTGTTTGGGCTTGGCACCAGTGCCATCGTGGCATCAGGGAGCAATGGGACCTGCTTTAGGCTAAAGCTCAGCCTGAGAGCCCCATGCCAGTGTCCTGTGGTCACCCTGCCCACTTATCATCACGTCCTTATCACAAGATTAAGGATGGGTTGGCAGCGATTAGGCAGGAGTGTGAAGTTGGCTGGCAACCTCTGCCTACCTTACACACCAATCAGCCCTTGGCGCTCATAAAGCGGCTAATCAATATTGCACCTGATTGAACTTCCTGTCAACTCAGACGTCATCGAGTGGAAAACCAAACAAGCAACTCAGGCCGGCTGATAAAGGACAAGACGTCCAAACACAACGGGTGCTTCCCTGTTTTGAAACAAGCAGGTTACCTCTGGCCGGGGTGAGGGGGGGCACAAATGGCTTTAATGGGTCACTGTGCCATCTGGCTGAACTGACTGACAGAAGGGGGCATTGCCAATATCTTCTGCCCTCTGGTAAGTGGGGTGTGTCCCAGAGTCTCTCAGGGGCTTCAGTAGTTTCACCTGGCGTTAATGAGACCACCAGCAGGAGTGCAGGGCCATTCCAATAGCCAGGCTTTAGGCTATATAGTGCCTTTCACCATGAGACTTGGCATAGGGTGACCACACTTGAAGTAAAAGCAGAACCCATGTTTCCTCCCCTGATATGAAAAAGTCAGGACATTTTGTCTCATGTTTACTTCACTGACGTCACTTCTGTCCACCAATGTGACTTTAAGGCAAAAGTCCTCCTGGCACTCATCTATTGGCCAGCAGCACCCACCAGGGGGTTCTGCAATCAAGAATATTTCAAAATGTACTTAAAATAGAAGTAGATCAGTCACTTTAGGCATTGCCAGGGAAGAGGCAGGTGACAGACTGGCACATAGCTAATGGCACCTTGACCAATGGCAGTAGACGAGACAAACAACAAAGGCACAGTGAGGTGTCCTGTGTCCTCGTCACCATGAAGTTACTGGTGCATGGCACAATTCAGCACGTCTACAGTGGGACAAAGTGACTTATGTGGGTGCCCGTATGGTGGACACTGACTTGTGTGATTCTATATAGCGCCTTTATCATTACCCACTATCCTTCAGTATGATACTGAGATTGCATATAGTGCCTTTCACAGTATTCACCATTTCACTTCAGCACCTTCATAATCCAACAGTAATAGAACAGAAACGTGGTGTCAGCGGTGGGATTTCAACAGTCTATTGACACAGCCACCTTGGAGCCCCAATGCCCAGCCGCGTTTTCACATTTTATTTTTCTATCCATCCATTCTTGTACTCTGCTTGCTCATCCAGTTAGAGGGTAGCCAGAGCTGGCATCTAAGCTGGCAGCACTGAGTTCAAGGAAAGAGTCAACACTGGATGGAAGACCAGTCTGTCACAGGTGGCATTCTCCCACACGCCCGCCTAGGCCCCTAAGAGTGGCCTGGAAAGGAAGCTGGGGCACCCAGTGGTTTATGGGGGATACGGGAAGAACATGCAGACTCTACATAGAGGGCTGGCATCTGAAATAGCAATGTGCCAATGTTCTACCCATGCTTATTCATGTCATCTTTTCTACTGGAAGGCTGACATGTTAATGATGATGATGATGATGATGATGATGATGATGATGATGATGATGATGATGATTCAGCCCTGGACACACCAAGCAGCACACGGGCTCACCGGCCTGTTGCCCTTTTTGTGACACTTAAACAGACATCTAAAAAGTAAGCGTATGCCATCCCAGTCTTGGAGTCTTGTTCTGGTGCCCAGCCTTCCCATTTTACTTATCTTACCTTAAGGAGACACATACGAGCTGTGGGCACTACCCTCTGTTATTCCTGGGATCTTGATGAGGCACCCAGTTCACTCATTAAAGTTATTTACTTAATAGAGGACCACATGCCACCCCACACTTTGGACTATAAACACTTGGAGTCTTGTCATTGTGCCCAGTCTGCCTGTTTAAGTTACATTTACATCATGGAGGTACACACCAGCCCAGTCTTTGAACTTATACCACTATGGGCACTACCCACCATTGTCCTTAGGGTCTTGATGACGTGCCCAGTTTGTCCATTTCATTTATTTTCCTGTATGGATGCTTACACCAGTCTGGCCTTTGGTCTTGTAGGACTGTGGGCACTACCCTCTGCTCTCAATGGGGTCTCATTGAGGTGCCCAGTCCTCCTGCTTCAGTTCTTTATAGAAGGGCACATGCCAGCCCAGACTTTGGACTTTCAGGAATAAGCATGCGTTGAATCTTGTCATGGTGCCCATACTGCCAGTTTTGCTTATTTTACTTTAAGGAGGCACATGCCATCCCAGCCTTTAGACTAACAGGACTGTGGACACTACCCACCAATGTCCTTGGGGTCCGGATGTAGGTAAACAGCAGGCTGCCCTTACAGGACTATGAACATTTGAGGTGTCATCTAGGTGCCCAGTCCGTCTGTTAGAAATTTCTTCCTTCCTAATGGGACACATGCCAGCCCTGATGTTGAACTTTTGAGACTATGGACTCATTAGACTCTTGCCATGGTGCCCAGTTTGCCCGCTTATCTTATTTTACTTTATAAAAGAAAACACACTCGGCCAGCCTTTGGACTTATAGGACTGTGGGCATCTCCTTCTATTGTCCTAGGGTACACCCTGAGGTGCCCAGTCTGCCCATTTGGTTAATTTTTCCTTTTGCCAGGCCAGCATTTATGAGTCTCTGAACCCTCGGGTGTCATCCAGGTTCCCGGTCTGCCCGTTGTCCTTATTTTCATTCTGTATACTGGCCTGTGGCTCAGGTGTGTCCTGGCAGGCCTTCTGTTTTTGTTCCCGAGTGCCAGTTAAACATTAACGGTGGCGTCAGGATTTGTTGACGCATGTAGAACGTCCAGAGCCATCCATTAAGGTGCAGCACGCCCTCACTGGATATGTCGGGAAACCCCAGCAGGAGAAAGCGGACTTCCACTTACGGAATGTCGACTTGTTTCTTATAAAGAGAAACTCAGCCCACCCCGAGACCCCGGCAGTGGAGGTGACGTAACACATTGAGAAACGTGTTTGCACAATCAGGCGTCTCCGCCTTTAGATCAGGGTTCAGCTCTGGGTGGGCTCCCTTCTGTTAAAGGGGTGTGTGTGTGTGGGGGGCAAACAGGCTCTGTGTTCGGGCAGGTCGAGTGGCACAGCGGCCAAGGCACTGGACTGCCAACCACAAAAGTGCAGCTGAGTGGGTCCCACTCTGTTGAAATTAAACTTGGAGCTCACTGTGAAAGGCACTATATAACATCACAACATATCTGTGTGACCCCCAACTGAGTCAGTGCTCACTGTGAAAGGCGCTATATAACGGGTATCCCCTCGTCTATCCCCTCTCCTCTCCATCTGCCACTGTGGAAGTAGGAAGAGAGCAACCTATGAAGGGCGCTATAAAAACACAACGAGGCACTTCACACCGTGTGACTCTCAGTGAGTCACTTCACCTGTCAGGTGTGACACTCTAGACATGAGCCCCCCAACTGTGTTAGAACTGCAAATCACTGATGACTAACAGCCACTATGAAAGACGCTATATAAACACGGCAGCGTTTATCCCCTCTGCTGACTCACACTTACGGAATCACTAAGCCTGCACACACTCACGCTTTACAAACGTCGTACCACATTGTGTTACAATTTAAAGAGCCTAGGAGTGAAGTCGTCCATGTAAGGCGCTACAAAGCCCGAGGTTCATTCTGTGGCCACCTCACCCTTTTGTAACGCGCCGCAGAGCACAGCTCACCCCCCGAGTAAGGGGGGCTATGAAAGCACAATCAGCATTCTGTCATGCCACCGACTCACAATGTCGGACCTCCTGTCAGTCACGTCACCTGTCAAAACTCATGCTGTGGAAAAGTGCCATCAAATTCTCATCTGATCCAAAACTATGAAAGGCGCTATAACAACATGGCAGGGTGTACGCCCTCCACTGACTCTCTCAGAGTTGCTCACGCTGTGGAAGGCGCTATATACCAAGGTGAGGTGCCAGATTGGGTGTCTTGATCTGTGTCACCTCTGATGTTGTCCTTCACTTTTAACACAATGCCATTGTTCTCTGTACATAAGCTTGAATGTGAATGAGTGGCCTTCACTGTGAAAGGCGCTATATAAAATCCCAATGTGTAATCCCCCCCCCCCCCAGCCTGTGACTTCACCTGCCAGTGCTCACATTATTGAAACAAGATGAAAAATTGTGCCAATCTGTAAAGTGCCTGGGCATGAATGAGTCTATGCAAGGCACTATATAAAAACACAGGGCCGTAGCTTGTCACAGCCCGTGGGACCCTTAATATGTCACCTCATGTGCCAGTCTTCATATTGTGGAGATATAGCAGCTGATGTAATGGACTTCCTTAGTGCCCTGTTATGAAAGGCGCTATATGAAATCACAGAACAAAAGGTGTTATCTCAGATATGTAATGGAGTGTGACTCACAACCTCATATTTGGAAGTTTCAATATCCAGATTTGGGGTCCCAGACAAGGTGCCACTTGATGCCCCTCTCCAGTGACAAAGCCTCAAAGTGGCCATGAGCTGGGTGAGCAGTGCTGAGAGGGTCTTCTCCTGTGACTGGACCTTTCACTCAGCTCCTCACGTCCAATCAGACTCTCTGTTCACATCGGCCTCTCTGAGAGATGAGTGCCACCTCCTGGAATGTGCAGCACACCCTCCCCTGCCCAGTCCCTCAGCTGTCCCCTCTTTACTTGAGTGCCTGATTTGTGATGACAACAGAGTCAGGTCAGATTGGGGAGCATGCACTGGTAGTGGACCATCATAATCTGGGAAGTTCAATAACAGTCACGTGATGGCGCCTCTCCTGGTAAGACTGGCAGTGCCCACAGCCTAGCTAATGGACACCTTGATGACTCTCTCAAAGAGCAAATCGCACCTTGAGAGTCTTCAATGTCACCCAGACAGGGACTTTTGGTTTTGTCTGGTGAGTAGAGATGATGCCAACTGTACTGAGCCTTCTCCAAGCACTGGATGCCATTACCTGGCACTCCTTCCCTTTCACCTGTCGCAGATTGTGACCAATTAGTTCAGATAAGACAGTACAGGACACCTTCATGAAGCCCCAAGTCCATCTCTGTCCAGTAAGGACACCTGAGCAGTCCTGCACTAGAACAGCTCATAGGAAATACGAAATCAAGGGGCGATGACCCCTGCAGGCCATCAGCAGTACTACACAACCCCACACATAATCCAATTAGAGACAAGTGCTGCCCACTGCAGGCCACCAGCAGTACCTCACAACCCCACTAATAAGTGCCAACCACGGCACTGCAGGCCACCAGCAGTACCACACAACCTTACTAATAATGTAAGCAGTGACACGTGCTGCCCCCTTAAAGCCCCCTACAGGTCACTGGCTTTACTAAACAGTCCCACTAATAATCTAATTAGTGACAAGTGCTGCCACCAGGAGGCCCCCAACATTACTACACAGCCTCATTGTCACTCTCATTTTTTTCTATTTTTTTGCATATTAATCAATCTAATTTACATACCACACTGCCAGACCCCCCCACCCCCAACCCCCCCAAATCACTTCAAACACCTAGCACTTTGGGTTCAAGGAAATGTCAGCTGATTCTGTCACACTAGAGCCACCACCAAAGGATGGCCGACTTACGCTGCCCCCTAGATGTCAGGCGCTTATGTTGTGCCCAAGTTTGCCTACTGCGCCAGCAGGTCACTGTCACACCTGCTCAGGTCACAGTCCATTGGACCCTCAGGTCCTCAAAATGCTGTAAGGCTGATGGCTGTTTGTTGTTGGTGGGAGGGATGAGGGTGACATGGTGGTCTTAAGGCCAGTGGCTGATTACTGCGTGTCACCTTTGACTTCCAGCATCGCCAACACTTTTAGGTCTGATGTGAGGGGTCCTGGTAAGACCAGTGGGACACAAAAGTGGTCACCCAGTCGTCCACCTCCTCCCAGCCTGCTGGTGCCTTGCAGAAGAAACTAAAGGACACTTCTGCTTTCTTAAGAGCTGAGCTCTGGTGACACATCCGGCAAAATGTTCAAGGTCACTCAGAAAGAGGAACTCAAAGCCTGACGTGTGAGAATTTCAGAACACGGCCTGATTAGTCATCAAAGTGGAACTTTATTTAGGCAGCGGAGAAGGGAACAAGAACAGCAACAAAAATAAGAAAACATGAAATGAGACTGGGGGAGGGCGGGCAAGGCGCTATATAGGGTCACGACGAGGAGAGCCAGTTGTCACAATGACACAGTCAACTCCACACTGCATTCTCAAGGAGGGTCACAGTGGGCCACCGGTCTACATGGCACTGCTCCGTCACCAGGCCTTAAGATCTGAAGGCGCAGTACCACCTCACCACCACTAGGAGTCCATCCATGTTTCTAACCTGCTTAACCAGAGGAGAGTCCTGAGGAAGGAGGAGCCAATCACAGCGGGCATAGGGTGCAAGGCAGGAACACTCCCTGGAGGGGGCGCCAGTCCATCACAGGGTACAAACATACATACACAAATTGGGTGGTCATCAGTATGGGAGCTGCCACTAGTAGTCCATTGGGCTTCAGTGTTTAGAATTTATGGGTTCAAAGGGGGGGACAATGGCATCAGAGACCCTCAGTATGGCATTCACTCTAACAAAACGTGGAAAGGAACGAGTCACAGTGAAGCTGGCTGGATATGGAGCACCTGGGTGTGTGGGCAGAGGCGGCTTGATTCAGGGTGCCCTTTGTTTATCTATGCGCATCCACGCTTGCATCAGAAGACCTTTGTGTGGCAATTCCTAGCACAGCCAGGGGGTGGCATCACAGCACATGCTGTAGAGGTTGGGGGTCCGCAGGCCATGATGACAGTCAGGCCCGCCTGGCACACGGGGAGGCAGGAGAGGTGCAAAGGAGTGCCAAGTAAATGTGATACGTGAGTCAGAGTGTGGACACACACACACACACACACACACACACAATTGAACCCACTCACCATCTAAACCCACATATCCAAATTGAAGGTGACAGAAGGCAAAGTCCATTGCACCAGCAGACAGATACCAGCCCTTGGCGAGTCTGTAGGGTGCAGTGAATTGGCACCTAGCCTCCCTAGGATGGGGGGGGTGTCTAATGTGACATAATTAGGTGACGTTGACCCCCCACTGATCTCCCTGTCTGGAGCTCCAGCAGTGAGCTGATAAAGGGAAGGAGTGGTATGCAAATAAGCTGTGATAATATGCAAACTATGCAAATGATCGCGTTTTAAATTAAGTGCTCCAGTAATGTAACTGAGCACCCGCGCCAAATTGGTGGTTCACCCAGATGGGCAGGGCAGTCAGAGGGAGGGTGACTGGTTTAGTGGGTTCAGCACTCACATTAATAAGGGGAGCACACAGGTGGGAGTTTGAACAGGGGTCTGTACAGCTGACAGCACTAACCACTGTGCCACCCTGCGCACTAGAAATGTGGGCTCAGGAATATACATGTGAGGCAGAATACTAAGAGAAGGCGTTTGTCTGGCAATATCAGTGAGGAAAGGCGCTATATCAAAATGACGAGAAACAAATCCACATGCACAGAAGGAGGACAGAAAATTGAGCCAAGGTCCCCAGAGCAAGGAAAAAGCAGCACTAACCACTGTGCCACCCTGCCTGCTAGGAACGTGGCCTAATGGGCACCATTATCCGGAAGGACTAGTGTCTCCCAAAGGTACTGAGGAAAGAAAATAAATGTGTTTGACAGAAATAAACAAAGGACACAGACAGCAATTTGACCCGAGGTCCATGGAGCTGAGAGACAGCAGCACCAACCACTGTGCCACCCTGCCCATTAAGAATGTGGGCTCCTGAATGTACATGAGTTTCATAACACAGGGCTATGGTCTTCTTTTGATATTGAGGAAAGGCGCTATATAGAAAGGACGGTGAACAAGGGGAGGTCACCGATAGAAATCTGAACTGAGGTCTGTAGGGTTGGTAGACAGCAGCACTAAATGCTGTGCCACCCTGACTAAGGATTGGGTGTGGGCACTTGGTGAGAGGGCCACTGCCTGCTAATGTGGATGATGAAAGGCGCTATATTAAGTGAAGAAACATGAGTGGGTGTGTGTGTGCGTACTCAGAGACGCGCGAGGCTATGCACTGAGCCAATTTTCCAGCGTGTTGCGCCACAGCCCTGCCACATTAAGAAACGCCGCTGCGGTTTGGCTGGTGCAGCCTGTGGCCGCTAACCAGAGCTTCTATCTTTGGAGCGCCTCTTTGCTCGCCTCATGCCGGACTTTTCTTGTTTTGACGTCTTACGAAATGGGAAAATATAACGCTGCCATGGCAACCGCACAAATCGTCCAGCTGCTGGATTTCGCTCATAAAAGGGCAGCTGTACTTGTGTGGGACGTCCAGTGGGTGAGCTCACGGATGACTCGGTAAGGAAGTGTAAAGCAGCAGGGCAGCCGGGCACTGTCACTGCTTGTGCCAGTCGAGTCTCCAGTGCGCCCCCTGCAGGGCGATAATGCGGTGCACCTGCGTGAGCTCTCAAGTCCTCAACTGGACAATAAGGAGTCCTGAGCAGTGCAGTGTTGGGACAACTCACAGTGGCAAGTGCTGCCCCCTGCTGGCACCATTTGGAGAGTTTTGATGTCATTAGCTGGTTCTGACCCTCATAGTGTTCTGCCATCACCCCAAATGAGCCTTTGGAAGAAGCAATGGCAGAGACTGAAATAATGAGGAGACTCAGTTAATGTACGTCCATCTATTCATCCATCCATCCATCCATCCATCCATCCACCATTGGTCCTCCAATCCACCTCTCATTCTCTTCATTAAATTCACCCCTCCCTGTGGCCATTTGGCCATTCAGTCCTGTATCCACTGATTTGTACACCCCATTACTTCTGTCCATCTCTCCATTTGTTTGTCTACATGTCTGTCTACCCACAGATCCATCCTTCCATCATCGGGCAACAGAAACTTAAAGACCTTCACTTGCCCAGGCTTGCTCCATCCACACCTTCTGAAACCAGAATCATAAAAGTCACAGAACTGGTCACAGGCTCCAGTCAGACTGCAGATGGTCATCCCTGAAATAGGGCGGTCAGCTGGCATGTGGTGGGAGCTCACCATTATGCTGCCCTCTAGTGCCATGTGGGTGCAACAGGACCCAACAGAAGAACTAAAGGGCTTTGACACCACAGCGCCCTCTAGAGGATAAAGAGAGGCCAGAAAATGGATGGATGGATGGACAAAGTGATGAGCTCATCCCTGAAATCAGCTGATTTGTGACCATCTGCGGTGCACACATGCAGGATGTCACAAGCTTGCCACCCTCTAGAACTCTCCGAAATGCGGCAGAAATCATCACGAGTCGCATTAGGACCAAACACACAAAATAGAAGAGCTGTGACTGCACAGAGCCCCCAAGAGGAGAAACAGAGGGCAGAAAATGGAAGGATGGATGGACGACAAGATGGGCTTATCCCTGAAATGGGGGGGGGGGGGGGGGTCAGCTGATATGTCACCAGCATGCTGCCCTCTAGTGATCAATGGGCACAAAAAGACCAGAACTAAAGAGCTAAAGAGCTTTGACTCCACAGTGCCCTCTAGAGGATAAAGAGAGGCCAGAAAATGGATGGATGGATGGATCAAGAGGCAAATGAATGGACAGACTGTGGGATTCGCTGGTGGACTGAAATGGAGATAGTTGGTCAGATGGTTACATAAGTGGAAGGACAAGTGAATACGTGAATGAAAGATGGACGGACGGACAGATAAAAATAAACAAATGTTCATGTGACTATCTGATGGATGAACTTACAGAAAAAGAGACCAACGTGTAAATGGACAGATGGACTGGTCAGTGAACGAATGGATGGACTGATTGATGAGCAGGAAATCCACAAAGCCAGCTGAAGGTGTCCAGCACTCAGCGGATGGACGGGCAAATGGAGGAGTGAAAGGATGAATATGGCGAACAACATGCAAGATGATTGAACTGATCGACGGAGGCACAGACAAAGAGGTGTGAATGGATGGACTGATAGCTCAATGGACAGAAAAATGGACAAATCCATTGAAAATAATAATAACAATAATCGTGCATTTTATTTTTATAGCGCCTTTGAAGAGATGGA
The DNA here is from genome assembly GCF_900747795.2 of Erpetoichthys calabaricus. Taxonomy (NCBI): domain Eukaryota; kingdom Metazoa; phylum Chordata; class Cladistia; order Polypteriformes; family Polypteridae; genus Erpetoichthys; species Erpetoichthys calabaricus. The sequence goes on from NC_041394.2 coordinate 1,464,349, forward strand.
TGAATAAATAGAAAAATGGGCTGATGGATCAATGAATGAAGAGATGAAGGGTCAGAGAATGGAAGGACAAACAGCATAAGGAATGGATGGCTGGATGTGTGGACACCACCATGAATGTCCCACAGATGCGATTGGATGGACTGGCAACTGTGCTTTCTGATTACGGGCCACTTTGTCACCTTGTGCCAGGTGTGTCACTGCTTCAGGATGCCATCTGTTTTGGTCAGTCAGGCGGACAGCCACTAAGTCCTTGCACTCTGAGGGAGACACATGACACCTGGCACGGTAGCTGGCATTTGTCACACCTGAGTGGCGCCACACGAGGTCGATGCATTTGCAGGTCGCTCCGGTGAGTCAGGGGGACAAAGACAAATGAAGCATAAAGGGGGGGGTCACAGCTTCAGGAGGACATCCTATAATCCTCACCGGGCTCATCAACACACACTGCTGTAGTTCCACTGGGTGCCAGTAGATGGCAGTACTCAATGGTGGGGTGGCGCTCTTGGGCTTCTTGAAATTCATCCATTGACTAAACGAGCTCAGCATGGGGAGCAGAGTCTATACCAGGAACAGGAGAAATGCGGAAACCAGCCCAGGATGGGATGCCAGTTTGCCACAGGGCACACCAACATAAATGCCCATTAACCAAGCATGATTATCTTGATGGGAGTGGGTCTAGTAAAACTGAATAAAAATGACCAGGAGACCAAGAGAGAAGGTGCAAAGTCGTCAAAGAATTTGAGCCCGGGTCCCTGCTCTTGTTAAACTGGCACACTAACTTGTTGTGCCACCTGCAGAACTGAACTGAACTCGCTGTTGATCAGCCATTACACACACACGCTGGGTCCACCGGACCCCGACTTTCTTGGCCTTTGACTGGTTATAACCTGTGAGTGGCGCTATATAAAACATGAATGTCTTAGTGTTGCCAATCCTGAAAGTGCCATCTGGTCTGCAGTAAGGGGGCGCTCATTATGTCACTTTATTTCAACTCACAGCTCACTTCACTTTTCATGGGGTCAACAGAAATAATTTTACTTCTGCGATCAGATTTTTAAGGGAAACCCCCAGCAGTCAGGAAGTTTAAAACAACAGAGGGGGCCGCAGACATTAGAAGACCACCTCATGTGAGTGGTCAGCCATCTGTATAGGGAGTCATTTTGTCCTCTCGTGTCCCTCTGTCACGTCCTCATGCCACCTATATTTAAATGTACTTCATCACAGCTCCTGTTGGGGGTGCCACTGAGGGCCTCCCTCCGTGTCCTCGTCAGCAGTGGCACTTCTACGATGTGTGACGACTGGTACACCCTGTGCTTTTGGAATGTCGCTGCCAGTTCTGTTGAATTCCAGATTCCTTAGAAGAGGAAATGCACGCCTTACGGGAACGGAAATGGAGCGTTGCCATTTCTGTCCTCCTCCTCCTCCTCCTGCCCGCTGCCTGGTGTGCCTCCAGCTCTTACAAAACGCCAAGCGCTCTTTGGCCCAGTGCTGTCTGCTGTTCTTCTCTTTTGTTTGAGCATTTCAAGGAAGTGCTGCGCCTCGCTCACAGGATTGTGAAATCGGTGACTCGAAAGGCTGCCACCCTGCCAGGCACCCACCCACACCCGCGGGCCAAGGTGTTCTCAACTAGATGAAGACTGGCAGCAGGTGCCTTTGCCTCGGAGGTTAAGCATGTTGCTGTCATTGAAAGGCACTATATCATGTTAAGGAGGGTCCATGTTGAGGCATTTGGTCTCAGGTTCAATTTGGCACACTTTCCATGCCCCTCTGGGATCCCTGAGAGTTTTTATTAGAAATATGTACTCATGTTGACTGGCATCTGTGACTGAGGGCATCTCCATTAGGGTGGCATCACATCACCTGGACTGGAAATAGAGGCAGGATGGACACAAGAAGAAAGATCATTAGACCTCAGGTGGCAAGTTTGCTCTTGAACACTGAGGGCACCAAGTCAGGTGGGAGATCATGTCACCCAACTGGGGATTTTATATAGTGCCCTGACACAGTTGACTCCGCCCTTTGGTATTTTGGGCCCTGGCAGGTAACATTCCTCACCACTAGTCACATTCAGACTTCCAGGATCAAATCGCTGCTGCAGATCTGGGTTCAAGTGTGTTCATCAGACACCTCCTGAATGGACTGGCAGCAGCGGGCAAAGCTCAGTAGCTCTGGGTGAGATGCCAGTCACTCTCATAAGTCCCCAATATGGCAAAACTGTGACAGACACGGTGGAATGACAACCCCCTCGCCACACTGGACACTCCTTCTCCACATCACATACACCTGATTGCCCCCCCACCCCTTGGCCAATACACCTTTCTGACTTCATTTGGCAGCTAAGGCCTCTTCTAAATCGTGTTGTCACAAATGCGCAGTTTATATTTGACATCCTCGTCATCCTCCCACCATCAAAGTTCTTTAAGCTTTGAAGATTGACTACTTTAATCTGACCGAATGCCCAGTTAGATGCCCACTTGGTAGCACCTTGTTCTACTGCGTCCATTAGTCATCTGTGACTACATACATAGTGGTGAGCATCTGCACTGAGAACTCTGAGAGTGCCCTGGTGGAGTCAGGCAGCATCAAATGTCAACGTCCGATTAAAAAGCCACCACTGAAAGGCGCTATAAGGAGACCCCTTTCTAATGGCTTGTCCCTCATTGTTCCTTTCAGTCTTTATTCTGGTCTTTAGGAGGTTGTGCCACAGTGGAGCAACAGATAAGAGCCAATCTAAAGGGTTAACAGCTCTACCTATAGGGGGGTCACAGACGATATATAGTGCCTTTCAGACATTCTGCAAATTGATTTAATAGAAAGCAAAAGTGCACAGTAAGCTTCAGGGTCACACTCTGTCCGGCCCTACTCTAAAGAGTTCAAAATTCTACCTGTCTTATGTGATATATAGCGCCTTTCATAAATGATCCAAGCTTATTTAATAGAAACCTATCTATCGATTATACAGTGCCTTTCATATCTATCTATTGACAATATAGTGCCATTCATTTCTATCTGTTATATAGTGCCTTCTATCAATCTGTGATAGAGTGCCTTTCATATATACATATCGACCAATCATATAGTGTCTTTTATATCTCTTGATGCATCTTCAGGGTCACACTCCAGTGTCCTGTACTCCAGTGTTAAACTCAATCTACAGATCATGTGTTATATAGCGCCTTTCAAAGCTGACCCAACTTTTGAAACAGGAGTAAGAAGCCGTAGTGCCCTCCATGGAGCAGCAGATGTGGCCTGAGCCCGCCGTCTAAAACTTATCATCTTTAACTGGTGACCCTTCTTCTTCCTTAGCAGAGCCCACCCAGACACCCATGCAGTTTTTCTACTGTTGCTGGAGAACATGCCAACTCTACACAGCCACCCTTGGCACCATCCTTGTCTGTTCAAATATGCTGGCCATTACTCAAAGTCACAAGGAGGTGACAGTATGTGAGTCAGACAAGGTGGCACCTGGGATTTACGAGGAGTAAAGACTTCACTGGGCTCAATTGTTCTGAGCTGGCAAGCAGCAGGGTGTTGGGAAACGGGGTGTAAATCCATGCCAGCCACACACAGTGGGAAAGCTTAATGATGCCAGCAGCCCCAGCTTACATACTTACCTGGAGCTGGAAGGGGCACCACTACACCAAGATGTACACAGGCACAGAGTGGGCACCAATTGTTAAGCAGGTTGTCTATTCAGCTTTCCTTACGCGCGCACACACAGAGCCTGCAGGGGGCGCCACTTCACTGACACACACACACACAGTTGGCACACCTTTACTTGTTCAGCTTTTCTTTCACGGAGTTGGCGCTAAAGGGACATGCCAGTGTAAAAAAAATCAACAAACCAGTTTTATTTTGTTCTTCTTGTTTTTATTGTTCATTTCATTTAAATATAAATTTAATTCATGCTCCCCCAGGTTAGGATGCCAAAATACTCTTCTGATAAATTAGATACAAAATGCCAAAGCAGGTAGATGTACCTCAATAAATACAATAAATATTACTCATAATAAACAACATGTGAAAATATATATATATATGTAATAGAATATCCCTGACTTCACAAGTAATTGGTGCGCCGGCACAACCCCCCCAACCCCCCCCCTCCCCCCCAAGTCCTCCGTCAATTCGGGGAGCGCCGGCGCCCGTCGGAGGTCCCGTGGATCATCAGAATGCTACATGGTGCCGATGCCAGGCGGGTGTCTAAAGTGCAGTCGGAATACTGAAGCCCCCAAAGGGGGGGCGTCCGCTGGCTCCTCAGTGCTTTGGGCTCAACAGTAAGGCGGAATGAGAGGTCTCGCTCGGTCCCTTTTGGCTTTGGTTAAAGTGAACGTTTTGGGTGGTCCGGGGCCGAAGCCCCCTCCGCAACCCCACAGCTTTCATGTCTGGTCAGTGTTCGAGTAAACATTGGACGGGTGGGCGTGAAGTCACAATTTCCACGAGAGTTCGTCACTTTGTGTTAAGGCTTTCTTTGGTTGGTTGGCTGGTTGTTTGTCCCACTGGAAAAGGAAGACAAGTTTTGTAGAAAGAGTCCTTTAAACAAATATTTCAAATTAATAAAAGAAAAAAAAAACAAGAAGCATTGAGCGCTCCGGGCACCCGAGTCGGTGTCGCCTCTCAGTCTGACAGGGACATGCGGGTGAAGACGGTGAGCCGCCGCAGACTCCCCGAGCTCTCGAACGAGGGCGACTCCGAGCCGCTGAGGCTGCCCGAGCTGCTGTATCCATCGGGGTCGGACAGGGAGTCCTCCGAGGAGAAGCGCTGCATCCCCAGGCGGCCCACGAACGAGCCCGCCTGCTCCAGGGACGAAGGGGGGCTTTTGCTCCCGGTGGTCTTGCTGCGCCCACAACTGCAGCACATATGCTGTTGGGTCTCCGGCGCTTTGTACGTCGGCTCCGCCTTGGCAGTGAACTGGAAGCCCGACGCCGGACTCTGGAGACCCGCCTCGCTGAAGACGGGCGACAGCAGCTCCGCGGGCGGCGGGGACACGGACGGCGCCCTGCAGAAGGCAAACAGGTCGTGCGGGGTTGGCGGGGATGAACTTCTGGGTCCCGGGAAGCCCGCGAAACTGACGCTCTGCCGGAGAGTGCGGGCGTGCGGGCTGGAAGAGTCCGGGTGGGACATCTGCAGGCTCTCGAGGCTCTTGTCGTGGATGAAGTGGCACCGCGAGCCGTAGGGACAGTAGCCCAAGCTGTAGAAGGTGCGACAAGCTTGCGTCTTGTACTTGGGGTGGCGGCTGAGCATGCGCAGCTCGTCGGTGCCGTGCGCGAACTGGCACTTGTTGCCGTACTTGCAGTTGCCGTTCTCCTGGAAGCTGCGGCACAGCTCCGTCTTGTAGCGGTTCGAGTTCTGCGGGGCCGGGGCGGTGAGGGGAGCGAAGCCCGGGGGCGGGGGCACAGACAGTCCCTTAAGACCCCCGAATCCGGACAGGCTGGCGTCTGTCAGGCTCAGGGACCTGTCGGGCTTGTTTTGTCGGAAGCTCTTGCTGGGCTGTTGGCTCCATGGGCTGTGGTCCAGCGGCCAGAGGGTCGTGTAGTCCAGGCAGTCGCTTTGGTCGCCGGACGTGGGGTGAGAGGACAGGGACAGGGTGCGCTTCGTCGAGCGAGACTCGAGGGTGTCGCTGCACGTCAAGTTGAGGAAGTTCTGGGAAGCAGAAAAAGAAAAAAAACAGAAGGTCACTTTTAGTTCGCATGGTGACAAACACAAAGGACGAGTCTAACAGCTAGCTGTCCACATCTCGCTCGGCCGCGGTCACTCTGGAGTCAGCGACACTAGCCAGTGACAAACATTTTGTGTACAAGGCGCTATAAACACAAAAGTTTAGACCCGATGATGGCGCTTCGCCCCCTCCCTAGCCTGGCCAGAAAAGAGTCGCCGCTTACCATCACTAAGTCGCCGTCCATCGCGTCTGCTTTCCCCAGCGCTCCAAAGCTGTAAGTCCAATGGCGAGAAAAAGAAGGAGGAAGAGGAGGAGGCGGCGAGCAGGTCTGCTTGTTCCCAGCACAAGCGTCACTCAATGTCGGCTAACGCCGTCCGCCGTCGCTTAAGTAGGGAGTCCTGCACCGCTGTGGGCGTGGCCAGACACGTCATCTGTCGCCCAGCGCCGGCCCTGCTTACGGCCGCTCACTTCGTCAGTTGGTGATTTTTATTTTTATTTATTTATTTATTTATTTATTTATTTGGCCTGTGCTCTTAAACATACTGGCTCTAAAACTGGCACTCTACTGGTTTGTGTGGTTCCACTTTTTCATTTCATTCTAGGAAAAGTTCTGCGCGTTTTAAAAAGGTTCCTAATATGTGGCCGCAACTGAGATCTCATGGACACAACAAATTAAGAAAACCTCGAGCTTCGCCCTTTAAAAACCAGGAAGCCATTGACTCTGATACTTATCTCAGTAATGAAGGCTTTTACCGAAACTTTCGTGTGGACGGTTCTTTACATTTAAGAGAGTATGTGAAAAGTTTGAGCAAAGCGAATAAAAAGCGGTACCAACAAACGTCCCCGAGGGAAAACCCTCACTGGGAGTTTGGGCTGCCGGGATGGGCATCCTGACAGACGCGACATTGGCACTCATCCATGGACTGTAAAGAGTAAAGCGCAGCAGAGGTCCGTTTTGGCACATTGAGGGTTAATAAGCGTTGCCTTAAATCACACGGCGGTGGTGGAGTCTGTGACGGGCACGCGCTCTGCCGGGCGCGTTCCCCTCCACCCGCCAGGCCGCCTTATCTGCGCACGCACCCCGATCTACTTCTCGGCTCCCATTTTGACTTTTCATGCTGACGTCGGGATTTTCGGTTAAACGCTGATGACACAAAGGGTTAAATGATTAACGGCTGACTCGATCGCTCGAGCCCTGTGCCGTGCCGGAATCCTCCAGGGGTGAGTCACGCAGCCCGCGGACAGCAGGGATTGCCCGGACCCTTTCTCGCCACTTTTAACCAAGTTGGTCCTCACCGGGATTACCAGAAGTCGCCACGACGCATTCCCGTAACGAGGCTGTCGCCTCATTGCTAGTGACTGCCGCCTTACGAGCAGGAACCGATTGTACCCGGAAAGTCGGCCTTCAGAGTGACATCGTGAGATTTGAAGACGTCTTGACTCACCAGCAGGGGGCAGCGCTCGCCAGACTGACTAAAAATAGAAGTGGTAAACAAACGCGGAGGAGGCAGCGAGCGAGCGAGCGCTCCGACATAACAACACATACTGTACATAGAGAAGTCAAAGCCGTGCAGAGCATGTAGCGCCTTTCGTTTATCATTCATCTGTCCAACGCACCACAGGGCGCACACGCACCAATGAACCACCAATGAACCTAACGGGTCCAAAGGACGAGAGAATTGCCTTTTAAGCTGAATTGGCCTCCGCGCTAACTGACGAGCCACCCTGCCTCCCGCTAGCGTCAGAAAAGTTCAAATGAAAAAAAAAAGAAAGAAAGAAAGAAATTGACGAGTGTGAAACACGCAAACGGATTACTTCTCTCAGCCTGATGGGCACAACATGCCGCGCAGTTCCAAGGACCCGGGTGCAACTGCTCAGCTGGGCTTACTCTGCATGGGTTCCCTTTTAGGTGAAATGGGGTCTGGTTGTGGGTATTTGGGTAAGTGTGGCTGGCATCCTGTCCGGGCATTGTTCCTGTTGCTGTTACAACAATTAATAATGGCACTGAAAGCACAATCCTGAGCAATTTTATTTGTCTTAAATAATAATAAAATGAATAGGTCATTTATATAGCGCCTTTCTCGTGCTCAAAGCGCATTGAAAATGACAGCATTTCTGTGGGGACTCTTTATTATCAGATAGCTTGGCCTTGCCTGCTCTCCACTACTCTCCATACTCTTTAGTTTTTATTCCATATAGTGCCTTTCATACCATTACAAATAAATGTTATACAGGGTGGGAGTTATATAGTGCCTTTGGTACAAAGCACTTCATCAAATACAAATGTCCTGCTTGGGAACAAATGGGGCGGCACGGTGGCGCAGTGGGTAGCGCTGCTGCCTCGCAGTTGAGAGACCTGGGGACCTGGGTTCGCTTCACGGGTCCTCCCTGCGTGGAGTTTGCATGTTCTCCCCGTGTCTGCGTGGGTTTCCTCCCACAGTCCAAAGACATGCAGGTTAGGTGGATTGGCGATTCTAAATTGTCCCTAGTGTGTGCTTGGTGTGTGGGTGTGTTTGTGTGTGTCCTGCGGTGGGTTGACACCCTGCCCGGGATTGGTTCCTGCTTTGTGCCCTGGGATTGGCTCCAGCAGCCCCCGTGACCCTGTGTTCGGATTCAGCAGGTTGGAAAATGGATGGCTGGATGGGAACAAATGGGTGGCAGCAGCTCCTAAGTGCCACATCAGAGCTTTCAGGCCCTCTGATTGCATCATACTGCAGGTGACGGCCCCCTCTTGAAGACCACCACCTTCTACTCTTTACTTCTGACCGATTTCATCCATCCATTTATTTGGCCCCTCCATCAGAGCTGTGCACAAGTCCAAGCGGCTGACTAAGTTTGTGACCAAATGCTGCCCACATGTCCAACACCAACCACAGGGACGGACAAGGCGCCATATGGCACAGAGGTGGGATGTCACTTGAGGGGCCCAGTAGATGATCTTTAGAGTGCCCCCCCTAAGTGTCACACTATATTTATAAAAAAGCCCCGTCTAATAAAAGAAAACCTTGAGGGTGGCGATGATCACAGGGAGATGAAAGAAGCCCCGACCTTTCACCAGTGCCACCTTTGGGGTATCACAGTTATATTAAACATCTCCAGGCTGTCATCGTCAGCTGTCACTTGAACACAATTTTTACCAAGTAAATGTCACCCTCAACCGGTCGGGAGCCACTTAGAAAGCAGGGGGTTGCACCCACAGCAGTCCTCCTGAAACAGGACCTCACCCTGACTTGTGCCCGCATCACACATGATGTACCCTTAAAATCTGCCATTATTACACCCTGTTATGATCACCAAGGGTGCATGCATGCAGGTGGCACTGGATTCCTGGCATATGCATATATGATTTCCCTGACAGCTTACTAGCCCGGTGCCACCCAGCTTACAGAAAGTCGGCTCTTTAATGAACGTGCTGGGCATACTCTCTAGGCACCCGCTTCCGTTGGCACGGTGTGATTTACTGTAAGCCGTGTTTGTGTTCCAATGCCAGCAATTCTGAAAGTGCTTTACGCTTTTTACTTTTCTCTTTTCAAGTTCAGCGGCTGACATTCTACTTCTATAAACGCAAATCTGACTGCAGTCCTTCAAAGGCTCCTCAGATGTTTCCAGAATCTCAGCAACTTAAGTCAGCGTGGGCACGGTGGCACAGCGGGTGTTGACATCATCTCTCAACGCTCCAGTTTCAAGCTGATGAGGCTTCTCTGAGTGCAGTTTGCATGTCCACTCTGTGCCCACCCAGCTGTGCCCTCAGCTGGACATGCCAAACTACTGGCCATGTGTTTGTGCCCAGTGGAGGAGTGGACTGATGGGAAGACAGACCAAGCAGTGGCACCCCCTGCTGGGCACAGTTAGTGCAGGCAACACATCCTGAGACCAGGACAAAGGGGAGTGAGGGATAAGAATAGTGAAAGGCACTATATAAAAGATAGATAGATAGATAGATAGATAGATAGATAGATAGATAGATAGATAGATAGATAGATAGATAGATAGATAGATAGATAGATAGATAAGAAAGGCACTATATAATATAGATAGATAGATAGATAGATAGATAGATAGATAGATAGATAGATAGATAGATAGATAGATAGATAGATAGATAGATAGATAGATAGATGTGAAAGGCACTATATCGCGGGCAGATGTCGTATCGGCCATGCCCCGACTGCCTCTGTGCCCTTCCTGTTTGTTTGCTGCTCACACACATGAACGCTGAGTCATGCATGTTGCCATGTCAGCTCCACTCTTAGTCATCTTACCGTCATGTCTCTCTCTCTGTGCCACAACGCAGGTCCCTTGCCAGTCCAGTTTCTCTTTCTTCCAGTGCCACCCTCTTCATGAGGATGTGTCATACGTTGGGTTTTCCGCTGCCCCATGTGTCACTCTACAGGCTCTTGGTGTATTTGTGGAGGCCACTCGAGGACCACTTTGCCCACCTGATTGATTTAATGCCAGGAGGTCAGCGTGAGTCACAGCAGCAGTCCTTGGTCACGCTCCTGCCAGTGCCGTAACGTCTGATTGCTTGAATCTCTTTAAGCCCATTCAGTTTGTCTGCGCTTATTAAAAATGGTCTGGGCTGCACCATGCTGCTCAGGGGATCTCAGGAGGGCTAAGCCAGCTCAACCAGTCTGAAGTTGGCATGTTCTCCCCATGCCAGACATTCCAAAAGTTTTGCAGTTTAAGTGGAAAGGAGACTAGACTGGTAAGGCCCATGAGTTTTCTTACTGATGCAGTGGCATCCCATTTGGCTTTTGTTCATAATTGGGCAGAATGGGTGTATTGGCATGAATATGTCCAGATTTGCAGTCCAAATGGGCAAATGATGACTGCGCCAACTCTATGACCACATAGACACACATGAGGAAGTGCCTGGCATTGTGTGTAACACCTGACATTTGTTTACCTGGAAAGCTACTAGGTCTAAAATTATGTGTCAGGATTTTGGTGTGCTCCCATATAATATAAAGGGTTTATATAGCGCCTTTCACAATTTCTCTACCTACTTGTCTATCTGTTAAATGAGTGAATACAGAAAATGGACAGATGGAGAGAAATGAGTATGTCCATACTTGGTGACCAAATGTATATGCTACAGCTGTGCCTACTTCGCCTTTAATCACATCAGTACTGCCGGGCATGCGTACTTTATTGTTGCTGCATTGTCTATAGAAAGGCGCTATATAGCACATGGCACTGAATTTCAGAGTGTGCCCTCACAGAGGTATAAAGCAGAATGTGCTCACCCTGAGGTAATAAATAAATAAATATACAGAGAATCAGCTGGTCTTTGACTTGTGAAAGGCGCTATATGCAAGTAGGATCAATGCAAATGTTCTGCTGAAGTTAGAGGAGCTGATGCCAGGTTACTGAAGGGACAGTGACCTTAGGACTCGGATTGGCAGAGTGACATTCCTGCAGTTAGATGAAAGACCTTAAAGCCCGCTGTGCTCCTGCCCTGCTGCAACCTGCCATCCTGATTGGCATGGGCTGTGAGGGCGCTATACAGTGACCACCCGCATGGCTCCACACCTTCAGTTTCCACATTGCAGATCATATTTAAAGGGGGCACAGAGAAATCATCACAAAAACCCCCAAAGTCACTGGATTGAAAGAGGAGACGACAGTAATGAAGCAGCCATTAGTAACGAGACAGAACGGACATTCGCCACCTAGGGCCAGTGTCACTCAGCCGAGCCGAACGCGAGCAGAGAATAGGGGTACGACTTGACGAGAGCGAGCATCGCGGACCGAGGAATTCCTGGAACTCGGCGTCACGGCTGACGGGCTGAATGAATCTCTGCGGCCTCGAGAAGTTTCGTGAGGATCTGCCAGGCAGGGGGGCGGAGACGAGCGCCAGCAGGGGGTCTTAGGGCGAGAGACACTCAGCGGGGGTTTTCCTTACCACAGGGAACTCAATTTTGGGAAATAATCTGCTACTCATCAAGACCACCATATCACATAGTCCATTTTAGATGGCCTTGTTGCATATAGCGCCTTTCACATCTATCTATCTATCTATCTATCTATCTATCTATCTATCTATCTATCTATCTATCTATCTATCTATCTATCTATCTATCTATCTGTTAATGCCTATTATATTGTTCCTTTTACTATCTATTTATTGTAGATCGCCTCTCATATCTACCTATATTGCTCTTTTTCCCTATTAATCTTTCTATCGTTATATGGTGCCTTTCAGCACCTGTCCACGTGTTACATATTTCCTCTTATTCTATATAGTGCCTTACATCTCTGTTTATCTGTTTATTCCCTAAGGGTCTGTCTCTGTATTTTTCATATAGTGCATTTCTCTCCCTCTATCATCCCGTCTTTTTCACTCGGTTTAATGTTGCGTCGGTCTGCCTTTGTTTTTTTCTTTCTCCTTTTCTTTCTCTTTCCCCGAGCCCCTTGAGCCCCCCACCACTTTCCTTCTCTCCGTTTTCCGCTCCTCTCCACTGTGACCTGAATGTGAAACCGCCGAATGCGCGTGCGGCAGCGGTGCGCGTGCCCCCCATGGCGGTCACGAGGCAGTTTGCCGTTGCGATGCGCGCCGCCGCAGCCCTCGCAGTCCGCGCAGCCTCTCTCGCAGTTTTGCAGGCTGCGGGTTGTGTCACCTCTGTCAGCCGTGTCCGGTGTGTCGCGTACTTTGTTTATCTGTCAGCCCGAGGTGGGTGTCTGTCTGTCTGTCTGTCTGTTTGTTTTCATTCATCTATTTTTGTTTTTTTTTTTTTCCTATGAGTCATTTCTGGTTTTTTTGGTGACATACAGACGAGTGTTGAAGCCTCGATGTCACGAGCCTGTCCTGTCCTGTCTGCTCTTGTCTTGTGCGCTTCTTTTTCCATCTCACAAATTTCTTCTTCCTGGATGACGTTTGTGACTGATCTTCATCATCATCATCATTATCATCATCATCATCTTCTTCTTCATGATTAGTTGGGTTCATGTTTCTCTTTTCCTGTTTTGGAGGAGGACCTTATTTTCAGTTTGTTAGACACTCTCTTATATAGCGCCTTTCACTGTGAGCACACAAATAGACAAGAGACACTTTTTTAAAGTTTCGTGTGACTTCTTGATGAGGTGATGCCAGCAGAGAGAGGGGACAGCTGTCCAGACATTACAAAGATGGCCCCATGCTGGTGATGTCCCCTCATTCAGACACGTAGAGGCTGTTGCACTTTGCTTTTGTTAACCCCCTGACGAGGCACTGAGTGTGAAAGGCGCTATACACAATACAATACAATACAATACAGCCAGACTGACTGAAGAGTAACGGTGGCCACATGACTGATGTTTGGAGCATAGACTCAGCGTCAGCAGACACTGGCGTGGTGTGGTACCAGCTGAGGTGCCCTGTAGGGGGCGCTATTGGTGGTACCTCGTCAATCCTTCACACCTCAGTGAGCACCAAACACTCCAGGCTAATATCCAAATCACTGGTGGGCTCTCCTCTCTTCAGTTATCTCCACTTGTTCTTATATAGCGCCTTTCACTGCACAGTGCTCTTTGCCACACCAGATTAGATGGATTGACTGATTGTTTTTCTCATCAGCCAGGACCTTCAGGTGGACACAAACACTGAAGCCAGGCTTCACCTGGTGGCTGCTGCCCACTTGTGATAGGTGAGCCCCTCAAGCTTAGGACCCCCATCATCTGAGAGCATGGGGCAATACCTTGTGATGTTTCTCATCTGCCTTTTGGGAAACAGTAGACCCAATGGCACACCTGGGCACTGGAGCCAACCTCTCTGACACGGCGGTCTTTGCAACTATAGGGGAATGCATGATTGCATATAGTGCCTTTCACAATCGACCACTCAGTTTGATGTTTGCTCAGACTGGCGCAGTCAGCTGCTGAACTTCACAAGTCATCCACTAGGGGGCGACACCACTGGAGTTTCTCTAGGCCTGAGACTGACACCCCATGCCAAGCAGTTCAGTGAGTGGCATAGTGAGAGTGGCCACCACTGGGAGGAGGGCAGCACCAGGGTGGCCTATTCAGGTAAAAAGCGTCAACTGTGCCACCACACCAGCTCACACAAGAGAAGTTGACACAATGAGGTGAAGTAAAGGACACGTGGAGTCCATTGTTGCGCCCTGTAAGGTGGGGGTGGGGTACTGGGGGGGGCTGTCTGTTTTTGCTCGGCCCCTCCCCTCAGTTTTTTTCTTGCTCTCTGCTGCCCCCTACAGATGTCTACCCTCACATTCTCACTCTTCCTGTCACAACTCCATTGCACATCTGCACATTCCTGACAGTTGGCATCTCCATGGCTTGCCCTCTGTTTCATCCATTACCCAACTCACCATCTTCCATTTTTACCCCAAACCCTTAACAGTCAAAACCAAGAAGACTGGTAAAGTCACAAACTCTGTTGTTCCTCATTGATTTAAACAGGGTGCCAAGCATAGGGCGGGCATACTCTGGGCATGTATGCCGGGTATACAGTAGGTACTTATTGGGCATGCATGAAGAAGTGTAGAATCAATCTGTGTACCTGCTGGACCCCTCAGATAAATGTCATGAACTCATCAGCATGGTGAACACACTGGGTACACGTTGGGCACTCCCACCAGCTTCACCCTCATTATAAAGCAGGCACCTGTCCGGCACAAAAAGCACACCAGTCTCACACACTCTGAGGACATTGCAGGTATATGCCAGGCACAAGTGTAGGAACACAAATCTGTTTGATTCTCAGGTAGGCAGCATTGACAGGGCGTGACCCACCTGGCACTGGCTTAACCGTCTTCTTGGAATTTCACCATTGTTTTTGTGTTATGTTGTGTGTTGATGCCTTGGCAACACACCTTGGCAGCCATGACAGCTGTAAGGGTGACAATATATGTCCATACAGTGTGGCATTGTCACCACAGCTTACCAAACTCTGCAGTCCGAGACGGCCCCTCGAAAATGACAACCCAGGCCTGCATCCTTAATGAGCCCACCTGAATGTCCAGACTGCAAATCACTCAGGGGCTTCCAGTGGCCAAGACCCCTGATCACCTGCAGACCCTGCTTCTGTCACTGTAATCTCACTATAAACTCAACGGATAGAAAGAGAAATTAGATATAAAAGGCACTATATAATCAATAGATGGATACAAAACGTATATGGAGAGGGCACAAAACAAACGATAGGCAGATAGATACACGTGAAAGGGTCCATATAACAGAGTGAAAGGCACTATATAATAGATAGATAGATAGATAGATAGATAGATAGATAGATAGATAGATAGATAGATAGATAGATAGATAGATAGATAGATAGATAGATAGATAGATAGATAGATGTGGAAGGCGCTATAGATAGATAGATAGATAGATAGATAGATAGATAGATAGATAGATAGATAGATAGATAGATAGATAGATAGATAGATAGATAGATGTGGAAGGCGCTATATGTAATATATGGTAAGGTACGAGAGGCTCTCTGTAGTCTGACAGACAGCTGTGCCCCCCCTGCTCTTAATGCCTCATCAGCTCCGTGGTGGTCTTGTCCCTCTTGGTGTCCATCTTCATGCCCCACCTCACATGCACAGATGGTGGCCGTGTCCCATTGAAGGCGATGCTTGGTGGTCTCCGCTGAGCAGCTGCAGTGATCGAGTTGATGGCCGCCATTGCCTTTATGGCTGGAGACCCCTGCTCTCATGTCAGATTCTGGAAGTTGATGAAGTTTTTATTTTAGAAAGCAGGGGACAAAGGATTCCCAATAACTTGGACTGAGGCCTGGGCCCCTTGGCAGGGATAGGGTTAATTGTGCCCTGTCAGCCTCTTGATTTAAAGCAGAGCCCCCCGGCCCCCACACTTGGCTCCTCTTTTCTCTTTAGAAGGATCCAATGCTCTGAAATCACACATGGCAAAGAAAGGAAACAGGATTGAAGCCAAAGAGGAAAGTGAAACAAGATGTGCGAGAAAGAGCAAGTGAGTGAGCAGCCAGCAGGCAGGCGGGCCGACGGGTGGCACGCAGGCCATCGACACTCACCGAAACCCACGTCCAAGGGCAGGCCGAGTCATGCAAGTGCACACAGCATAAGCCTCAGAGAGAGAGAGAGAGAGAGAGGGACAGCGGGAGAGCATGAAGGCCCTGTGGCGAGTCACGTGCCTCATATAGCGCCTTTCACGAGGTAACGCAGGTCACCAAAGCAGAAGACATGGCAGCTTGCCAGTGTTTACCTCATATTGCGTCTTCACGTCCTCAAAAGGCTACAAAGGGAGGGCACTGCTAAACAATCAGTACATGTTATATAGCGCCTTGCAGGGACGTGTTTCAAGTCACGTCATTGATACAAAGCTGCTCCCGACATTACAGGAGGAAGGCTGTCGCTGAATCACCTCTTGCCCACCTTATATGGCACCTTTCACCGGAGAGCCATCACACAACACCCAGACAGACAACACAAAGATTACCTGGCAATATAAATCAGCTAGCCCTTCAATGATCATTTGATGTAGCACCTTGCAGATGCCACCTTGCTCTCCACCTCACCACATGAGACCTCATTCACTTTCTGAACCCACTTTTTCCCAACAGGGTATCTTGGCCCTGGGTTCAAACAGGTGCCATCCCTGGCAGGGGCACAGTTATGCAAAGTACCCTCAGCCTCACCTGTGCCTGTTTGTCTGTGGTGGAGCTCCCACAAAGGCATGAGGAGTGGGCATGTGCCACACAGACAGTGGCTGCCAGTCCATGTTAATTCTATATAGTGCCTTTTCATTGCACTTCAGAAAGTGCACATAGTGGTGGGCTTACAGCTCGGGACCACGCTGGAGTGGCACTTCCGAGAAAAAGCAGGTCACCTTGGTCTGAACTCACTGATATGTCACTGAGATCCCTAGTGGCTTCTTCTGCCAACATGGAGCACTGAAAGGCACTATAAAAAGTTTTTTTTTTACGATGCTGGCTGCCTTTTTCAAATCCACAAAGCCTCGGGGAAGGCCGCCCCACTTATATAACAGCACAGGAAGCTCAAGTGGGTCAGGTGCCCCTCGTCAATCTGTGGAATTTCTTTCCTGGTGATTCAGCCCAGCACAAGGCGTGGCGCACGTCCTGCCATCGTTATTGGACGGAGTTCTGCAGGCCGTGACTCACGGCTCAGGCATGCATGCAGTTATACAACACTGGGGAGAGGGGGGGGTGAGGATGGGCAAGGCGCTGCAATAGATCAGCATAAAAAAAAAAGAAAAGCATCGCACTGTAACCCCTTAAGTGCCATGTGGTAGTCAAACCCTCAGCTCTGGCGTTATATAGCGCCTTTCACAGCAATCACAGGCACTTACTGATACGCAAACAAATGAGACCTAAAGGGTGGGAGTGCAGTGACAACAGTACAAAGGGGGGGGGGTGAAGCCACGGCCAGTCTGAGAGGTGGTCTGAGAGGTGGTCCGCTTTGAAGGTCTGCTGGCTCACGTGAGCTCCACGGCGTCCACATCGTTTACTTTCTATTTGTAAGTGGACTCACTTTCTCTTAGTGTTCTTTTTGTCTTCCTCTTATGTCAGCTTAATTTCTTGTTTTGTTGATGTGAAGCCTAAGCTGGGGGGGGCAGCACCCCCCCCAGAAGTGCCTCAGTCACCTGCTGAACTGTTCGTTTTCCAACACCCACCCCCATTCCACCCTCCTTGCACTGCTGCGTTTTGAGCTTTAAATTCCAATGTGACTTGTTTTTGTTGTTTGGGCCAGGGGTCTTCACAGCTTCCCTCTCCCTTAAGTGCAGGCCTGAGGCCTCTTTGGAATATTTAGGCCGAGGCCTCGTCATGGGATTCAGGCTTAAGAGGATAAAAAAGAAAAAGCAGCAAGAAGAAGAATGTTTGAGCCACTGGAGATGATCTTTAATTGCAAAGCCTCTTCCCCGTTTCATTAGGCCTTTCCAGGCCATAAGCCTGCAGCTGGAGTTGGGGTCTCAGCTGATTTGAAACGGTGGTGCCGACCAACATTTTATGACTTTCATGTCTTGAAGCCGACACCCCTCCGAGTTTTGTGAAATGGGGAGACCCTCAAAGTCAGCATCGACGGACGGAGGCTAAAACCTTCAACGCTTTAAGACGATCTTCGTCCTCATCACTAGGACATCCAGAGACCCCTCAACAATACACTCCCAGCACAGCTCTGTGAGACCCCTTTGAGTTGTGTGGGAATGGCGGGGTGTGGAGAAGGTGAATAGTTGGGACGCCAATCGGGTCGTCCCATTTAATTAAAGGAAGCCAAACAAAAATAAAACGCGCCCCTTTGGGACAGTCACGACAAAAAGTGATTGGCTCTTCGCCGTAAAATTGAGGGTCAATCGCTGGAGCTCCGCCCAGTCGCTCTGTTTACAGAAGACGCCTCCTTCTTATATCGCACAAACCCGAAGGGGCGGGGCTAAGTGCCCTCACTGGGCGGTTCTTTGGAGAGGAGAATGTTAGAGACGGCGCCCCCTCTCACCCCGGTGGGTTATCACATAGATTACCTCGACTGAGCCCATGAGGAGATCCTCGACGTGCGCGTGTGACACAATCCAAGACACAAATGATGAGGAACCGCAACAGCAACGGCAAACCAGTGACACTGGGTGACAACACTGGGGACACTGAGGACTTACGCCTGCCTCAATGAAGATGTCAGCACATGTGCCCAGCTGGCTCGGCTGTCCTGATGCAGATGGACTAAACACTTTGGGTGTCTTGTAATTGCTTTTCCGATTCTCGTGTTAAAGAGCAGGACGCCACGGGATTTCTGACTTTGATTTTTTGGATTTTGACGACGATTAAGTGGCATCTCCGGGTTTGGATCTTTGCGTCTCATCTTCTGATCGCTTATCCCTTTAATCTTGTAAAGCACAGCACTGATACTGGGATTGGGTGTCCCTAACATACAGCTCCGCCCCATACATCCAGCTCTGCCCCTGATTGGCCAAGAGCAGAAAAAAATAGGGAAGGTGACAAGGACTAAAGAAAGACAACAGGGGACAAAATGTGAGACAAAATGTAGGAAATCTGGCAGTCATCTTGGCTTGGCATCTTGGAAGTGACATTGTTCTCCATTCATTCTGGCACAGTGACAGTCCTTTGTGTCCTCTGTCATATTTAGATGGCTATCCACTGGCCACAGTACTCTGTGACACGGCTTATGACACAGTGACACGGATCTTCACTTGCTTCAATGCAGTGCATGAGTCCCTGTGGCTCATCATTGGTGGTGACATGGTGACGTGGTTCTTCGTGTCTTTTGATGTGGTGACATGCTACCCGCTGGACACAGTCTGCAGTGACACAGGTCATTATCGGCCTGGCTCTGTGAAGTGCACTTTAACATGGCACAGTCCCTCATTGATTATGACAAAGTGGCACGACCCTTCATGTCCTGTGATACATTTAAATGGCTGGCCGCAGTCACAGGTGGCACACCTCATCACAGGTTGTGACTCAGTGGCACAAGTCTTCACGGCCTTTGATGCAGTGACACGGCTTCATGTTGGCTGTCTTGTTAAGTGACACCGCTCTTCATTGATTGTAACACAGTTCTTTGTGACCTGATATAGTGACACTTCTGCCCAGTGGCCACAGTCTGAAGTGGCACCAGTTGGAACACAGTGACATGACTCTTTATTTCCCTTCAATGAGGTGACACAGTTCTTCATTTCCTTTGATGCAGTGACATATTTATCCAGTGACCGCAGTTTGCTGTGACATGGCTCGTTACTGGCCAACACAAAGTGACACAGCACTCTGTCAACTGCTCCTTGATTTGGTCCTTCATTGCTTTAGACAAAGTGGCACAACTCTTCGTGATCTGTGATACATTTAAATGGTTGCCTACTGGTCACAGTCAAAAGTGACACATCTCTTCACAAGTTGGGACACAGTGACATGGCTCTTCACTGCCTTTGATGCACTGACACGGTTTTATGTTGGCTCTTTTCACAAGTGGCATTGCTCTCTTTTAATTGTGACACAGCTCTTCGTGGCCTGATATAGTGACACTTCTATCCAGTGGCCACAGTCTGCAGTGACACGGCTCAGTTGTGACAAAGTGGCCTGGCTTTTTATTTGCTTTAATACCTTTAACACAACTCGCCATGTCCTTTGATGCTTTCAAATGGCTGCCCACTGACCACAGTGACACAGCACCCTGTCAGTTGCACTTTAAGGTGACATGACTCTACCTTGACTGCGACAAAGTGACACGACTCCTTGTATCCTGATACACTTAAAAGGTTGCCTGCTGGCAGTGACACAACAATCTTAGTTGCACTTGAAGTGACATGACTATTCATGTCCTGTGACACATTTGAATGGCTGCCCCATAGGTGCTGCTAGTATTGACCCAGCTTGTCACTAATTGTGACACGGTGACATGAATATCCACTGGACACAGTCATAAATGACACGGCTCCTTACACTGACATGTTTCTTTGTGTCCTTTAACGCGGTGGCACATCTGCCCCCTGGGCGCACTCTGCAGCTTCTTCTTGGCAGAGATGCACTGACCTGGAGATGTGTACAGCAGGCTGTCCTTTGAGGTGACATGGTCCTTCCTGTCCACTAATACACTTGGGTGTCTCTCCGCTGGCTGCAGCAGATGGTGACACTGTTCCCTGCTAGTCGTCTTTCCAAGTGGCACGGCCCCCTCTGCCATGAACGTGAGACCCACCCCTTCAGCTCCTTTATTTCCTAGCCTCTTGAGCGCCCCCTGCTGCCTGCTGTTGTGTTCACTCTGAGTGTCCTTCACTATTTCCATGTCCCCATTTGCAAAGCCTGACATCTGACAAAAAAAGCAGATTGCCACACATTCAGAATGTGCCCACCAGTGGCAGGCAGCACAGGTAGACTTGCTCAGAAAGGGGCAGCACATCATTGGTGGGCACTGTGACTAGGTTCGCTTCAGAGTGGATGCCAGTGCGTGCTGATGTGCCAATGAAGGGTGAAGAGCAATCAGAGGTCAGCCGACAGGGGCTTTGTGAAAGCAGGGCACTGGGGACAGCTGTGGCCGTCACCCCTTAAGCCAAGTAGACTTGATGAAGAGCGGGCATTGGACGCCTGAATTTGAGGTGGGCTGAGCCATCGAGGAGAGCATCAGCTGTGAGCTGTAGTTGAGCAGCAAGAAGGCAGTTGGCGTAGTTGGCAAGAACTCAATGAGCTTAGTCAGCTGTGACATTAACTGGTCACTGGCCCCTGTAGTCTTTGAATTTTAGTTTAAACTCACTAGACATCAGAAAGCACACACTTGTGGTGGTTCCAAAAGAACCCAAAAGTCTCCTCGTTCCATATGCCACCGTCACTCGGGATCCCACCTAAAACCACCTGCAGCTCGGTTTGAATCCCTGACTCTTTAAACTCGTGTGTTGTTGTCAATTTCTGATCAATCTTCTCCACTCTTCCTCATGATATCCCTAATTCCAGGTCCTCGAATATCCACAAGGACTTTTCAGGACCACGGCCAACCACTTCAGAGCTTCTGTTCATTAGATGGATTGCACAGTTTCAGTCTCATTGGCGCCCACTAGTGTTACTACGACTCTGCTGCACCAAGTGGTGTTCACGGAAGTCAATTTGCGTCTCACCCACGTCCACTAGTGTTCATTCAAACCTGAGACCAGCGTCACCTTCAGTGTCACCTGCACCTTCCAGTGTTTCTCTTACTAAAATGCAATAAGTAGTACTTCTATTAGCCAATGCCAGTCTCACCAGTGCCCTCTAGTGTCTATCGACTCTCCATTCAGTCTCACCGGTGCCCACAAGTGTTCATTGGCTTTAAGTTCAGCCTCAATGGTGCCCAATAGTGCCTTGTCGACTTTCCATTCAGTCTCATCTGCACCCACTACTGTTCATTAGCTTTAATATCAGCCTCACCAGTGCCCACTAGTGTTCATTAGCTTTAATATCAGCCTCACCAGTGCCCACAAGTGTTCATTAGCTTTAATATCAGCCTCACCAGTGCCCACTAGTGTTCATTAGCTTTAATATCTGCCTCACCAGTGCCCACTAGTGTTCATTAGCTTTAATATCAGCCTCACCAGTGCCCACTAGTGTTCATTAGCTTTAATATCAGCCTCACCAGTGCCCACTAGTGTTCATTAGCTTTAATTTCAGCCTCACCAGTGCCCACTAGTGTTCATTGGCTTTAAGTTCTGACTCACCGGTGCCCACTACTGTTCATTTGCTTTAATATCAGCCTCACCAGTGCCCACAATTGTTCATTAGCTTTAATTTCAGCCTCACCAGTGCCCACTAGTGTTCATTGGCTTTAATATCAGCCTCACCAGTGCCCACTAGTGTTCATTGGCTTTAAGTTCTGACTCACCGGTGCCCACTAGTGTTTATCGACTCCCCATTCAGCCTCAGCAGCACCCTCTAGTGTTCCTTTCTGTAAATCATCCCGATGGCCGGTGCTGTTCATGCTGTAGAATTTGAGTCCTCGGCTCGGTTCCCAGTTCTTTGTTGCCGTTTGCCTTCCTGATTGGACGCTCAGCATGGCCATTGTGAGGAAGTCATAGGTCCAGTCGATTGTTTGGGCTCCTTGCCCGCTCTTCCCATTGACACTGGCTACTGGTGTGCAGCAGCTCCTCCTTTAGGTAGAGGAGGGTAATGCCAGCATGTGGACCTGATGCTGGAGGTTCTGCTCAGCTCGCTACAGGAGCTCCAGCACCGTGCATTCTGATTTGCACCCATCACTGACATGAGGGGTATGATAGAAGATTATCTGTTGGTTTAACTTTTTCGTTTGGCATGAAGATGCCTGAGATGATTACATGGCATCAGTTCAAGGTGGCACTGTCTAAGTGGAGCACACAGCTTTTGAGAGGGTAGAAGCCTTTGCGCTAGGGGTACAGTTCACTGAGATGCCCCCTAATGGAGGGTATCTGCATGCATCTCTGCTTTCTGCTCTTTGTATATAAGATGCCCTAGAAGATGCCACAAGCAAACACCAGGCTTTGCTTCTGAAAGGCACTATACTGTCCCAGTAGCACAGTTTGATTGGAGGGCAGGCATCTGTTGTCAGATCTTTGCTTGCTGCCTGGCTGCTGATGACGCCGATCTCGATGTTGCTCTGACGTCTTGTTTTTCTTCACACGTCTTCGGCTGTTCTAAAGTCTCTCCTAGCAACTGAGCGATAGAATGAAGGCCGAAGTCACGAGATGCCTCTGCCCGGGCTTGTGGCTTCATCGGCAGGAAACGGGCCAACTGCTGCGAGCTTCTTGCGGTTTCACTGCATCAGCGCGGAAATTTGAGCGACGCTTGTTTATAGCCTCTTGTGAGGTGTCTCAGGGCGGAGGGGTGGGGGGCACAGCACAGCGTGAATGGCATTGGGTTTGTCGGGTCAGTGTGCCCACCCAGGTGCAGCAGAAGGAGCTGGTGTAAGTCAGATACAGCAGTCAGTCCTTATTCTATATAGCGCCTTTCACAAAGCACATCCTCTCAAAGCAGACAAGATCAGCCCACCGTCATTCAGTATGTGGGGTGAAGTGACAGGTGAGGACATAAAGGGTGGGCTTTCTCCAATCATTTGACTAGGGAAAGGGAGTTTTGAGTGCCAACTGGGCACCTATGCCCTTCATACATTAGGCACCCACCCTGTCACCATCTGCTGCTCGCTGGCCATTACTTCAGTCAGCCAATCCTGACATGAGTTGGGCCACAATGGTGTCCAGGGGTGCACAGCCCTCCAGTTTCACCTGACAATGGCACCCCCTACAGGAACTACACAACTCGGGGGGGGGGGGGGAGGTGGTCTGGCAGCTGCCATGTGCAGTAGACAAGGCCAAAAAAATGGAAGGTTTAATCAAATCAGTTTGTTAAGAAGTACCCAGGGAGAGTCGACTCAGGGCTGCCCACCACGTGTGGCCCCTCTGGTGTCACTCTGCATGGCACTGGCACTCATAGCCAAGAAGGCCAGCATGGGCGCCGATGCCACTCAGGCCTTACAGTCTGCAGAGAAATAGAAAGGCGTGAATTTGCTTAAGCACACAAACAGTGATACTCAGCGGTGACTCACAGTGGCATGTGACAGAGCTGACATCACTCTCATGTGACAGTTGTGTCACTGTGGCCACAAAAAGCAAACGTGGCAAGCAGACTTGGCAGCTCTGTGAGAAAACCTCACCTTCTACTCACAGAGCAGCCACACTGGCACAGAAAGAAAAAAAATACTGTCACCAAGTGCCAAGAGTCATTGTGCCCTGAATACTTGTTCACACAGTGTCACCTTATGTGCCACCTTTCCCAAAATGCTTCACACAGAAATTCACAACATCCTAAAATCAAGTCTGTGCCCAGTGACGTTGTGGTGCCCAGGCTCAGGCCTGGCTGCTTCCTTGACCCTTAACTGGACTGAACTGGTGTGACAATGACAGACTGACCACCCCTGCTGACACTGGCATCATCAATAACCAAATCACTACACAGTCAAATATCTATTTCCGGACCCTGTCCTGGCAGTAATAGGAGCCCACTCTGGACAGGATGCCAGTCACTGCAAATTAACTTTTTGTGGGGGGCTATTTCTAGCTTTTTTGGGTTGCCTAACTATTTAAGGGATCCTCAACCCCCCCTTAAATGCTCATTTCTGTGGGAGCTGGGGGGCACCCCACTGGCCACAGGGCCCCAAGTGGTCACAAAGCTCCCTTACACCCATCACAGCATAAGGGCAACTTAACTCAGCGTGGGGTGTCCTTTTGTAGCCTTCTTGGAAGTTGAAGCTGTATACTAATTTTGGGACCCCTTTGCCTCTTTCACCCCTCATTTGGGTGTGGGATGTTTGCCCCCAAGTGGCCACGGGTCCCCAAGCAGTCACTTAGTTCATTTATGCCAGTCAGCACATAAGAGCAACATAACCCTCAATGCGAGGTGTTTTTGGGACCCTAAGCAGAATGCCTACTTGTAACCCCCCACACCATTCATTATTTTTGAGGGAGCCCCCGACACTGGTATCTGTCCCCAAGTGCTCATTTGCCCTATTCATGCCAGTCGCAGTGATGCTGTTCTGCATGCAGGGCCATTTCTTATGGAGGACTATTTTGGACAAAATTAAATAAATAAATAAATGCGCAAATAAATTAAAGTTCTGTGAAATGAGAGCATAAATAAATAAATGTGTCACGAAATATGTTTTTTGTTGCTTATTTATTTATTTCATTTTGTCCGTAACATTCCTCCAAACCATCATGAAATACGACTTGAAATAAAACTGTCACTTTCACTCGTCAAAGTTGAGAGGGTGGGCTCTAACACACCCTCTAGTTACTGATTGGTTGAGTGTTACCTTCAGCCTAGAGTAATCGAACTATGAGCCATATGATTCTCAAGGTACCAAAGCGCATGCTTAAAGTTGTGCTTGTGAGTGTCCATGGCGAATATGACTGCTACAAAAAGTTGCCCAGAGTTGCTACGTGAAGCGGCAGTTTTAATTCAGGAAGCTCTAACCTCTTCATCCCCTCAGGAATCAGCACATGAGGTTTCAGCTGTAAGTGCCCCACTTGATAGCCGAAGACCTACCCCCACTTTGTCGAGTACTCACTCTACTCCTGTTCAAGATATACTACTGTATTTAGGTGGCTGTGCTAATAGCGCTGTAAATTTGCAATAGTTATTTGTCTGCAAAATACAAACCTGCCTACAAGTAAACAGAAAGACCTGACGGTAGCCACATCACAAACGAAATATCAGTTGCTGAATACTGAAGAGCTATTAAATCTAACAGAAATATTTTGTGAATGTCGCACAATAGTTGAGTTGGAGCCACCATTTTATAAACATACTCGCCTCTTATATTCACTTTGTTACAATGAGTATAACTGAACAGTGGTTATCTTAAAATGCAGTTTTCACCTCCTGTCAAGTGATTTTGGTAGACTGAGAATGCAGAAATTAATTTGATGCAAAGGATGTGGAGGAAACAGAACAGGTTTATGTGCATTTTTAGGATAATAAACTTTAATATGAACAGTTGTTTTCTTCTCACTTAACGGTATGTTATACACATACAGTGGTGTGAAAAACTATTTGCCCCCTTCCTGATTTCTTATTCTTTTGCATGTTGTCACACAAAATGTTTCTGATCATCAAACACATTTAACCATTAGTCAAATATAACACAAGTAAACACAAAATGCAGTTTGTAAATGGTGGTTTTTATTATTTAGGGAGAAAAAAAAATCCAAACCTACATGGCCCTGTGTGAAAAAGTAATTGCCCCCTGAACCTAATAACTGGTTGGGCCACCCTTAGAAGCAATAACTGCAATCAAGCGTTTGCGATAACTTGCAATGAGTCTTTTACAGCGCTCTGGAGGAATTTTGGCCCACTCATCTTTGCAAAATTGTTGTAATTCAGCTTTATTGAGGGTTTTCTGGCATGAACCGCCTTTTTAAGGTCATGCCATAGCATCTCAATTGGATTCAGGTCAGGACTTTGACTAGGCCACTCCAAAGTCTTCATTTTGTTTTTCTTCAGCCATTCAGAGGTGGATTTGCTGGTGTGTTTTGGGTCATTGTCCTGTTGCAGCACCCAAGATCGCTTCAGCTTGAGTTGACGAACAGATGGCCGGACATTCTCCTTCAGGATTTTTGGTAGACAGTAGAATTCAGGGTTCCATCTATCACAGCAAGCCTTCCAGGTCCTGAAGCAGCAAAACAACCCCAGACCATCACACTACCACCACCATATTTTACTGTTGTATGAGTTCTTTTTCTGAAATGCTGTGTTCCTTTTACGCCAGATGTAACGGGACATTTGCCTTCCAAAAAGTTCAACTTTTGACTCATCAGTCCACAAGGTATTTTCCCAAAAGTCTTGGCAATCATTGAGATGTTTCTTAGCAAAATTGAGACGAGCCCTAATGTTCTTTTGCTTAACAGTGGTTTGCGTCTTGGAAATCTGCCATGCAGGCCGTTTTTGCCCAGTCTCTTTCTTATGGTGGAGTCGTGAACACTGACCTTAATTGAGGCAAGTGAGGCCTGCAGTTCTTTAGACGTTGTCCTGGGGTCTTTTGTGACCTCTCGGATGAGTCGCCTCTGCGCTCTTGGGGTAATTTTGGTCGGCCGGCCACTCCTGGGAAGGTTCACCACTGTTCCATGTTTTTGCCATTTGTGGATAATGGCTCTCACTGTGGTTCGCTGGAGTCCCAAAGCTTTAGAAATGGCTTTATAACCTTTAGCAGACTGATAGATCTCAATTACTTCTGTTCTCATTTGTTCCTGAATTTCTTTGGATCTTGGCATGATGTCTAGCTTTTGAGGTGCTTTTGGTCTACTTCTCTGTGTCAGGCAGCTCCTATTTAAGTGATTTCTTGATTGAAACAGGTGTGGCAGTAATCAGGTCTGGGGATGGCTACGGAAATTGAACTCAGGTGTGATACACCAGTTAGGTTATTTTTTAACAAGGGGGCAATTACTTTTTCACACAGGGCCATGTAGGTTTGGATTTTTTTTTCTCCCTAAATAATAAAAACCATCATTTAAAAACTGCATTTTGTGTTTACTTGTGTTATATTTGACTAATGGTTAAATGTGTTTGATGATCAGAAACATTTTGTGTGACAAACCTGCAAAAGAATAAGAAATCAGGAAGGGGGCAAATAGTTTTTCACACCACTGTATATTGTTGCAAGTGTTTGTTTAGTACCTTCAGTAACCCACAGCAGAAAGACTGTGGAAACAATTTTGAGTTAATTTTTCATGCTATTAAATAGCTTTCCGTTACTAATTTCCTATGTTGTTATGCATGTATTTTTCCTTGATTTCTCAATATGTGACTGTATTTCATTTTTTACTTTTTCTTAATTATTTTTCTATGTTTACCAATATGTTCTATTTTCTTATATCACATTGTTTATATTTTTCATGTAATTGTATTTTTAATTTTTTATTCTATGTAATTGTTAGTCTACTACCTTTGCTTTTTCTGCTTTTTCTACTACACACTTTTTATATATAAAAATTTGATTCATTTCATTTCAGTTTGTATTCTTCATACAATTGGTTTCTGGGGGTTTTTTGTTGTTTTACCTGTTTTTTCCCCCTTTTCGTAATTAAACAACACCTTTCTTTGTTTTTCACCACCCCCCATAATTACTGTTTAAAGTAGGTTTTAAACATTTATTTATACTCTGTCTCTCTCTTTCTCTAAGACCTGGGGTTCCTTGCAGTTTAGTGAGCATATTTTTGATACAGTGTTTCCTGGTATCCTCATTCAGTTTTACCCTTCTGTATGTTGCCACTTCTAGCTTTCCTAAACAATCCTCAAAACATGGTGCCCACATTCCAGAAAGGGTGATTCTCCTCTACGTTTAACTGGGCTTTCAGTGTTGCAGTGAAAGAAATACAGTGATGAGCACATTTATTGAACACATTCAATTTTATCTTGTTAAAAACTATATTGCTGCATGTCAAAAATTAAATGTGTTGCGTCTTTCAATTAACAGCAGAGGTAGCACGGCTATTTGCCCCGTATGGAGGCTCAAACAACCCAAGGAGGCAATTTAGGTCTACTAGAAGGATGCCTTCTCCAAGCATAGTACATCACATAATGTACACACATAATTTCTGTTGTCTAAGTGACCAGACTTCTACCCAAAATACCAAGTGTGTTTGTCAAAGCGAGCCTTGCTGCCTCTGGACTTGGAGAAAAGAGGATCTCCTTCACAGGTATGTAATATTATTAGATCACAAATAAGTAGCCCAGTTAACATAATGTAAAGTATGGAAGGAGAGAAATCATTTTGGTTTTCCAGAATAATGTCAGCAGTGTGAAAAGATCATAAATGTGAAATTACATGGTTAAGTAAAATGTGTGATATTTAATTCAAACTGGAACGTCAGTCTTCTTGCATTCTTCCATTTCTCTGCAACAATTCTCTCTCTGAAAAGTGATATCTTCGGCAGAATCCATTTCATCGGCAGTAGTAAGCATTTTTCTAATTAATTCTTGTGCTATCTCGTTTACTTCCATCTCACACACAGCCATGTTGAATTAGGCATAGCCAATCTACAGAAGTTGATTAACCAATCAATAACTAGAGGGTGTGTTAGAGCCCACCCTCTCAACTTTGACGAGTGAAAGTGACAGTTTTATTTCAAGTCGTATTTCATGATGGTTTGGAGGACTATTTCGGACAAAATGAAATAAATAAATAAGCAACAAAAAACATATTTCGTGACACATTTATTTATTTATGCTCACATTTCACAGAACTTTAATTTATTTGCGCATTTATTTATTTATTTAATTTTGTCCGAAATAGTCCTCCATAATTTCTAGCCTTTGAGGGACCCTAAGCGGCATGTCTGTTTTGGGACCCCTCACTCCTCTCAGCCCTCATTTGAGTCTGAAGCCCCCTACTAGCCAGATGGCCCCAAGTGATCACTGAGCGGACTTAGACTGTGATGTGGCTCTATCCTATTTTGTGCCCCTTGCCCCCTTCGCCCCTCACTTCTCTGTGAGTTTGGAGCCCCCTCTGGCCACAGAGTCCCAAGCAGTTGCATGGTCAGGGAATTGTGTGGCGTATTTGAAATGAGCAGATGTCTCTTTATAGCGCCTTTAGGTCTCCATGCTGTCACCAAGCTGTACAGAAATCGACTGGTAGAACTTCACTTGGCCAGATCTGCTCCCGCCGCTCATTTTGAAGTCATACTGCTTGCTGTATGAGATGTGACTTGTGATATGACAATCTTCTAGGATGTGATATGCCATGTAGGGGCTTGAAGTGACACATGAGGCCCGGTTTTTGAATGTGATGTGATGTCACCTAGCATGAAGCTCAATGAGCATTTGGTACTGGATGTCACTTGGAAGCTCTGCAAGGACTTGAAATGAATGCCATGAGGTGACCACCAGGACTTGGGGTTATCTGTGACATAAAGTGACATGGACGCAGCATAACATGTGCACCCCACCAGGACTAGGCATCACCTGTTAGATAAAATGATGTGGACACTTTAACTGAGATGTGTGGAGGGAGCTGGTGTAGAGCATGACATGACATGACATGTATTGTATGGCAGGTGTCATGAGGTCACACTGAGACCTACAAAGAGAAGTTGATGTGTGACTGAACAAGGACGAGGTCTATGTGACGAGCCTCATAAGGACTTGGTGCTGTACTGTATATGACATGACAAGACCTGCCACTCTGTACGGACTCCCAGAATGTGTGTTTATGTGTTGTGAGGTGACACACATGATCTGCTGAATGACTTGAGACTCCACATAGTGGTTGCATGTCACAAGCAGATGTAAAGCCTTCTTGATCATACATGTGGCGTGATCTGATGTGACAGAACATGACATGACCATTGCACTTGACACTGGTCCTCGCCTGTGATGCACCATGACATGTGTGTGACAGATGGCGTGAGACGGAGCTCAGTGTGGACTTGATGTGTATGTGACATGATGTGACAGCACATTCCTCGAGGACGTGCTATTGCATGGCATGTGTCACGAAGTGTCATAAAGACTTGGTGTGTCCCAGGATGTAAAGTGACAAGGAAAGGTCTGCCATGTGTGTTGTGTTCACCCGGACTTGGTGTTGTCCTTTGCATGTTGTAATGTGACATGAAGCTCCGTGTTGACTCAGCGTTACGTGTGACATGACAAGAGGTGACGCGCCCCATGGACCTTACGTGTTTGATGTGACATGAAGCTAATGGATGTCACCCGTGGTGTGTCTGACTGACTCCATGGATCGTCACACTGCTGCTATTTTTAGCTCTCGCATGTTTAATGGCCCCCCCCATCTTTTACTGGCGTCACATGTGACCTTCACTGTGGCTTTTCCATGAAATGACATCCATCGGCACATTCCTGGAGTTTTCCTTTCCCTTGTAACGCAGCCAGGAGGACGGGGGGGCCAGATGCGTGCCAGCTGTGTCAATGTGCTGGCTCTCCCAGATGTGTGCCGAGCGCCCGGGACGGCGAGGGGTCACCTGAAGAACTCGCGGAATGAGAAGAAAAATACGAGAAAAAGGGGCGGCTGGCACTTCACACAGGAGGCTCTTCAGAATGTCGGGTTTGGGTTGGATTGGGAATATCAAAGACCTCCTGCCATCTGCTGAAAAGGCGTCTGAGGAAAGTGAAACGAGCCACCACGTGTGCCCACCCCTGGGCTGTGGGTGACGCGCGTTGGCACATTCATCTTTTGCTTACATAACCCTGACCTGCATGGAATATCAAAAGGGGCCACATGACGCCACATCTGTGGCACACATTATCCCAATGGTGCCCCCGGCGTGGCAGAGAGAAACAAAGCAGTAAAAAACACAGTAGGGGGTCCGTCATCTGAAGATGCCAGGTGGCCTAGTGGTTAGAGGTGCTGGACTGCACATCAAAGGGCGGGGGTTGCTTTGATGAAAGGTTCAAGGGGCACAGATCAGCACAGACGAAGCCTCTGGTGGGTGCAGAGAGGAATGACAACATAATGCCACATGAACGGTTGGCACACATCAAGATATGCCATAAGGCCTAGCGGTTATGATGTAGTGGGCTACACCTCTGGGTGATGCTCTTTTCAGTCCAGGGCTCACCAAGCTGACCATTATTGATACGTGTTAACACAATGTGCACCCTGGCATTGCAGAGCCAAAATGAATGCCATGATAGGGGTTGGTGTAGTGGCTTAGGTGTTAGCAGTCTACAAACAGCTCGGGCTGCTGACTCTATCAGGGTTCAATGACCTCAAGCTTGACACTTTCATGTTGGTGACAATGTGCCCCATGGCATGGAGAAAGAAACAAAGTCATAATATCACAAAGTGGGTATGGCATATGTGGGTATGCTACAGTGGGCCTGTTGCTTAAGAGCTTGGGCTGCACCTCTAGAAAGCTGGCACTTGTGACATCAAGCTTGAGGCCCTCATCGTCCCCCCGCTTTGCTGCTTTTTTAATGCCAACAGCCACCCTGATGTGGCAGAGGAAAATGATTGCTAATGTCATAGTAGGACTGGCATCAAAGGAATGCAGTGGTTAAGGTGGTGGGCAACACCTCAAAAGGATGCTGCTTCATTAGCTAATGATGCCAAGCCTGTGCCCATTACCGCTCAAAACTATGTCATATAGGATAAAGCAATGGCACCACTTGGCATGGCAGAAGCCAATAAAGGAATAGCAGGAGTTTGGCAATATTATACCCTGTGGGCCGAGTGGTCCACGATGTTGGACTCCCAGCTTGTCAAGGCTGCAAGCTCCCACAGTGGTTCAAAAGCTGAATGCTTAGGTGGCATAACTTAACACAGTTGGCAGGAGCCAGAAAGACGTGAAGGATCAGTTGCCTATCATAGTGAGCCCACAGCCTGTGGCATATAAGGAATGCAGCACAGCCGAGTGGCCAAGGGGGGCTTCAGTCCTCTCCTCTGTGCCTAGGAAGCCAATCGTGGTGCTCTCAGCCAGGCAAAGGCACTATATAACCACGAAGGGCACCTAATTGCCACGGGACTTTGGTTTGCTAACAATTCCTCATTTGTGTGACTTTGCACGAGTTTCAATTCCTCCGGATGGACGCCTGAGTCATCTTCACACTTCCGTCTCCACGTTCTGCCGCTCTTTGTTTTTTTTCTATTTACTCCGCCGTGTTTTTGTCTTCCGCTGCTACGACGGGCGCCTTTGAAGACGGTTTGGATTCTTTACATTCTTTACCGCTTTCTCTCCGAGATTTTCTTTTTACAGTCAGTCGAGGGTAAGGAGGGCGAGTGAATCACATATGTGGGCACTGTGATGGCACTGGCACTCACCCCCCTCACATACATAAAATATCAAGCACTTTACCATCCCTCCCACCACGTCCCCCATGTCACCCTTACTGCACTGTGGTGGGCTCCTTTTTAGTCATCTGTAGTAGTAAGGGAGAGAGACCTGCAGTAAAACCATGCTGACCTTGGGGTCAGGTGACAGTTGGTGCAGTGCCAGTCGAGGTGCTTGTTGAGGTGGCAGGGGGTGAGGGAGTCAGTGGACTGGTGAGGGTCCCACTCACCTCAGATGCCCAATGAGCACCCAAAGGACACAACTGGCACTCTTGTGATCTGTTCATTGTGGAGATGTGAAAGGCGCTATATTGGCATGGGGACGAGGGTGATTCTGTGCTGCAGTGCAATGACACATACCAAGTGAGAGGTGGGTGAACATTGATGAATGTGTGTGTGTGTGTGTGTGTGTGTGGTGTGTGCGGTGTGTGTGTATATGTGTACATGTGTCATGTCTGTGTGTATATGTGTCTGTATATATGTGGTGTGTGTGTACAAGTGTGAGTTTGCACATTTCTGTGTTGGCGTGAGTCCATGTGTGTGCATGTGTGTGTGGTGTGGCGTGTGTGTGCGTGGTGCATGTGTGTGTGTATACAATTGTGAGGTCTGGTGTGTAGTGAATGTGGTGGTGTATATATGTGTGTGTGTGTGTACAAGTGTGAGTTTGCACGTTTCTGTGTGCGTGTGTCTTTGTGTGTGTGTGTGTGTGTATATGTGTACGTGTGTGTGTGCATGCGTGTCTATGTGTGTGTGTCTGTCTCTGTGTGTGTGTGTGTGTGTGTGTGTGTGTGTGTGTGTGTGTGTCCACACTCTGACTCACGTATCACATTTACTTGGCACTCCTTTGCACCTCTCCTGCCTCCCCGTGTGCCAGGCGGGCCTGACTGTCATCATGGCCTGCAGACCCCCCCCCCCCACCTCTACAGCATGTGCTATGATGCCACCCCCTGGCTGTGCTAGGAATTGCCACACAAAGGTCTTCTGATGCAAGCGTGGATGCGCGTAGATAAACAAAGGGCACCCTGAATTAAGCCGCCTCTGCCCGCACACCCCAGGTGCTCCATATCCAGCCAGCTTCACTGTGACTCGTTCTTTTCCACGTTTTGTGAGAGTGATGGCCGCCCTGATGGTCTCTGATGCCATTGCCCCCCTTTGAACCCATAAATTCTAAACACTGAAGCCCGATGGACATGGCCAGCCCTACTAGTGGGCAGCTCCATACTGATGACACCCAATTTTTCCCACCACTTCTCCAGAGATGGGACACGTGACCAGAAGATTGAGAGGTCCAGGTGGTCTACATGGGGGTATGGTCTGGTGGTCTACTTCAACTTCAAGGACAGGTGTAAGATGGCCAGGAGGACCTGCTGAATCAAGAAGACAAACCCTGTGGCATCAGCAGCTATGGAGATCGCCAGGTCTGTCTGACAGGTGGTAGCAGGTGGGATGCCATCTGACCACAGTGAGGGTTTTACTGTTTGATAAGCTGGGGCGACCACAGAAGGTGATGGACCAGGTGTGCCCCCTCAAGTTAGGAGTGTGCCAGCAGGACCACCCTAACACTGCTGCCCACTAGACAGTGAGGAATCATTCATGAAGTCACCCCCATGAAGGATGCCAGTGGAAGGTGGAGAGAGGGCACCACTCTGGGGGGGCTAGGGGGTTAGCACTGGTTAGGGTGTTGGGCCAGCATGTCTTTAGCAGTGTTTGAGTGTTCCATAAGTGGGATTTGTGAAGACCCCCTCATTCATTGCCTGTTCTAAAAGGTGAGTCAGAGTGGACCACCCAAGCTCACCCACCAGAGAGCTGTTGTGGGTCCGCAGTGTGACTTCCAGCCCATTTGTAGCCCACGTCATTTCTCCTGATCAGTTCCTCCTCTGGTCAGAAAGCACCTAGAATACAACTGACGTTACGAGGGGATGCACACGGTGAAGGAGAAAGCCCTGACATTTTGAGCCATCTAGCTGCCCCCCCACATGAAATTAACAACAGGGGGCAGACAGCAGGGGGAGTTCCACACCTGGGGGGGGGGGGTCTCACTGGTGTTCACTTCCAGTTTATGGGCCTTTAACTGCAGGATGTGCCTCATGTCTTGGGGGGCTTCTCAGTTCATGGCCATTGGGGGGAGTGCAGTAGGGGCAAAGGTTAAAACAAAAGTAATAAGCGGGAACCCCACCCCCACCTGTGAACTTCAAGCTCTATGGATGACCTGTAGGGAGCACTGATGGCCACCAACTCCCAGCAGGCCCTGCAGAACCTTCTGCCCCATATCCAGGATGCCACCCTTCCACTGCAATCCCACCTCAGCTGCCCCAGCTGAACCTGGTGGATCTGCCAGGCCTGGTGGAGACCTGGTGACCCTCGTGGACCTGATGGACCACATGAACTTGGAAGAAGCTGTTGGACCTGATTGACCTGGTAGACTTGGTGGACTTGCTGGACAGATGGCCTCCCACCTCAGGACCACCACAAGCAGACATTGTGCTCTTCTGGATTGAGTGCATGAGCGAGCTGTAAGGGGCTCTATAACATAAAGCCTGACCACCCGACAGCCATGAAGAAATGTCCTGTCCGGTGTGCGTAAAGCTCTCTGAGACTGCGTTCACAGTGAAAGGCACTATATGATCCACGTCACTTATTGCTGTCCCTGTCACAGCTGACTTTTAAAGCTCTAGAATTGACCATTTGATGGAAATAAACACAAAAATGTGACAGGTGGTCCGGGCTCCATCCCATCACACACCATGATGTTGGATGGTCCCGTTCACAGTGCTAGCCCAGTGGACATCTCCACCGACTACGTTTGGAGGTCATCCCTCAATATGTGGTCAGCTGATTCCAACTTTCACAAAATGACTCGCACCTTCCACCATATCTGTGGTGTTCTACCTGAACTTTGACCTTCCTGTCCCCCTCCTATAAATAGACAAAAGGATTTTGAAGCCCTCGAGAGCGACGTGACTTGCTGCTCTGCCAACGTGACATTGAGTGGATGTATTGACCCAGACCACCCACCACCCCTCGAGGTGGCCAAACCATCAAATCCCATCCATCCATTGCACTGCTCGGCAGACGTGACAGTGGTAAACGATGCTGGACCCACAGATAGAGTGGAATGGGCCATCATCATCTCATTAGTCCTCATTCTAAACTATCCACGTTGGCCAAGTGGAAACCAGGATAGACAAACCCTACGTGGTCAGCTGCCACGGAGAGCCATCAGGTCATAATGGCGGACAAATGGTGGCAGCAGTGGGATGGCTATCACACGACAGTGAGATCTTCCTGTTAATCAAGCCAGAGAGACATAGTAGATAGTGGACCCCTTTGTGTCAGGTGTGCCCCCCGGGCATATCTGAGGAGAGCTGCCCACTGGACAATGGGAATAACCAAAGAACTCAATGACAATCAAGGATGACTAACAGAAGGTGAACAGCAGGCATTGCTGGGGTGGGCAACATTGATGAGCTCACGATGCCTAGTGAGCGGGCATCGTAGGGCAGCTCATGCAGTTCCCCGAGGGTCAACAGAGGACACCATGGAGCTTAGCCATAATTAGAAATCAGCTCATTAACGTGAAATGTGGGCCCAAACACTTTACACTGGTGGGCCGCAGGATCATGGGGTCTTCATCTTCTACCTCCACGCACAAAATGGCCCAGTCTGTCATTGTCCTTTGAGGGAATCTTCTTTTTCCGGTCTGTCCAGGGTGACACTTTGTGGTCACATCTCAGATGACTAGACAGTCAGATGTCACTCTAGCCTGTTGGCCATCCCCACTGCTGCCACCAGCAATTCACCCTTTGAGATTCGGCTGCCCCTCCCCCTGAACTTGAGGTGGACACCAAACGGCCCTGGGGGTGAACTCTGATGTCAAAATGGCTGCCCACCTGGCATCCTGGACATTTCTAAATGGTAGACGGGCTTTCCTTCTGAGCACTTTGGTGCAGGCCAGTTGGGGCTGTCAGGGATGCACGATGACATGATGAATGCAAAGTCACTGACAGTGGTAGATGACGGTGAACCACTGCAGCCTCGGTGGTCTTGTGATGGCGCTATATAACACGAGAAGACTGTGCCCCACTGCACAAGTCCATGTAATGACGTGGATGGCTCTTGGCTTAGGCAGGTGGTCCCATTCTGTGAATCCATCACGTCTCGGATTTTATTCACTGGGACCGCTCCTGATGGACATTTTGGGACATTAATGACCCTAAGAGACCAAATGCTCAGGTGTGCGGGTTCTGCTCCTACCAATTGGTGGCGCCGAGTGAGCAAATGAATGGCATTGCTGTGCCCTTGTGATGTGTTGTGACTGACCAGCTGGCCACAGGTGCCAGGCCCCTGAGCTTTCTACTAATGCAGGCCAAGAGAAGGTGCCATGCCAGCCGCACAGGACAGCAATAAAGTAAGGCCCACAGGCGCACATCTTCACTCAACAGCTAGGGGGCGTCCTTCAGAGCCCCACGTGTTCAGGCAGGGCCCCACTGATCCCCTGATCCTGACTAATTTGTTCCCATTTTTTTTCTCTCCCGTCAGCCTGACGCCATCGTGAGGCTCTGCCAGGTCACCTGATGATGAACTCACCTCCACTCGCCAGACTCGGCACGTCAGCCTCAGGCTCTCCTCCTCTCTGCCCTCTGTGCCAGCAGCCACAGAGCAGGTAGTGCCAGTTGGACAGGTTTGTCTTTGTTATTTAAGATGACTTCACACCGCAAAAAAAAAAAGAAAAAAGGGACAAGACTGTGACATGGGGGACAAGAAAAGCCATGGATGACACCCGGTATGGACGTCCCAGCAGAGGACCAGAAGGGCCTCCATTACTTCAGTTCGGGTTTCATTTGCTTTCTTCTTGGATTTGAGATTTCTTTTTATGCTTTGATATGGAATGTTGGGCTGTGTGAAAGGCGCTATAAAAACTAAACCGGTGGGCATTCAGGAGGGTTTGAATTTTGCTTATTAATGTTGAGTGGCAAAGCCTGCAGAATGGTGCTGTGCCAGGACTGGGGGGGCACAAGGATTATGTGAAGAAAAATGGATGTGGACAGACAGACTGATGGAAAGATGGATGGAGGGATCAACGGGCAGAAGGATGGAAATGACAAAGGTACAGATGGATGTGTGGAAGAGAGAGGGACAGGCGAAGAGATGGAAAAGCAGATGGATTAATGGAGTGATAATGGAGTGAGAGACACGCCAGTGTGCAAATAAGTGGAGGGTCAGAGGGCTGTGCTTACTACGTGGGACCGTAAGGACCCTAGGAAATCCAGACATGAATGGCAAGAAGGACACACAGGACTGATAAATAAATGGATGGATGGATGGATGGATGGATGGATGGATGGATGGAGAGCTCAACAAGTCGAAGGATAAATAGACAAGTGCAAAGGAGGGGGGGCAGACAGATAGATCAAGGAGCAAATGGAGGAATGGAGAGGTGGATGGAGAAATGTAAAGATCAACAAGGTAGAGGGATGAATGAATAGAGAAGTGGACAGATGGACAGATTTTAAGGAGAAGGGAGAGATACACAGACAGATAGACAGATGGATGGAAGGGGTGGAATGAAAGAGAATTAATGGATGTATGAACATGTGGACAGATTGATGGATGTGTCAACGAATTGAGAGATAAGCAGATAGATGATGGACGGACGGACGGACGGATGGATGGATGGACGGACGGACAAGTGAACTGGACAGATCAATGGGCAAATGGATGGATGGATGGAAATGTACACATATAAACTGATTAATGAAGAGATGGATGGATGGACTGGATCAATAGGCAGAAAGATGGATGGATGGACAAAAAGACCAGGAAATGAAAGAGAGAAATAGAGAGACACTGCAGTGGGTTGGCACCCTGCCCGGGATTGGTTTCCTGCCTTGTGCCCTGCGTTGGCTGGGATTGGCTCAGCAGACCCCCGTGACCGTGTGTTCGGATTTCAGCGGGTTGGAAAATGGATGGATGGATGGGTGGAAATAGAGAAACAGGTGAACAGACAGATGAACAGACGTATAGGCAAATAGGTGTATAAAAAGAGTGGATGGATGGATAGATGGATGGATTGAGAGCTCAACATGCCGAAGGATAAATAGACAAGTGGAAAGGAGGGGAGCAGACAGACAGATCAAGGAGCAAATGGAGGAATGAAAAGATCAACAAGTAGAGGGATGAATGGATAGAGAACTGGACAGATGGACAGATTTTAAAGGAGATGGAGAGATGCAATGATAGATAGATAAATGGATGGGTGGACTGAAAGAGAATTAATGGATCCAAATCAAATTCAAATGTATTCAAATTAATGAACGAATAAACATGTGGATGGATTGATGAATGTTTTCAACTGATTGATAGATAAGCAGACAGATGATGGATGGTGGATGGACAGATGGACAAGTGGGCTGACAGAATCAATGGGCAAATGGATGGATGGATGGATGGAAATGTAAACATATTAACTGATTAATGAAGAGATGGATGGATGGACTGATCAATGGGCAGAAAAATGAATGGATGGACACAAAGACCAGAAATGAATGGGAGAAATAGAGAGACAGGTAAACAGATGGATGAACGGACTGCAGGCAAATCAATAGGCAAACAGGTGTATGAAAACATTGATGAATAAATTAATGGATGGATGGATGGATGGATGGATGGATGGATGGGAATGGATGCATGGATGGATGGATGGAAACAAAAGGCAGACCAAATGGTTGCACAGATGGGTACAAAGATGAACTGATGGAAAGTCCAATGGGCAAATGAGAGGTGGATGGATAGATGGATCAACAAGTAAAGGATGAATAAATGAACAATTCAGCAGATGGACAGATTAAAAGGAGATGAAGAGAGAACACAGATGGACTTGGATATTGATGACTGATTGATAAGTCAATGGACAAATAGATGGACGAATGGACATCGTGGACAGATGAATGGATGGCTGGATGGATGTATGGATGACTCAAAGGGATATGCGGGAGAGATGAATGAGTGGACTGATAGTTCATTGGGACATGGGTGAATGGATGGATAGATGGATGGATGGGTGAATAGATAAATGAGATTGATAAAGTACATGTATGGATGGAGTAATAGAAAGACGTTCAGGTTGATGGATGGATGGATGGATCAGCAAGTAGATGGATGAATAAATGAACAATTCAACAGATGGACAGATCAAAAGGAGATGAAGAGAAACACAGATGGACTGGCATATTGATGACTGATAGATAAATAAACTGCAAGTGATGGACATGGGACAGATGGGAAGGAAGAACAGATGGATGGACATGTTGATGTATAACTGATGAAGAAGTGGATGGTTGTTGGAGGCCAATTGGCAGAGCTGCGAGAGGCTGGACAGACGGTTATTTCTTTGATTTTGTTTCAGTTCCCTTCCTTTATTTGTTCTTTTCTTCCTTCTCATTTTTTTAACTTTTCTTTACTTGTTTATCTTCCCTTTTTTTCTCCTATGCACCAATGCCCATTTCTGCCCCTGGCACTTTTGCTCTGGTGTTGAGCCCTAAAATGCCAGCTGGATGGACTGTGAGAAAACCTTTCTGCCACATCATGATTAATGCCAGCAGGGGGCACCGTCTCTCATATGTAACACCAGAGCCCCTCTACTGCCACCTAGCGGCTCCCCAGTTGTCAAATCAGCAGTGCCTCCTTCCTTGCCAGGGCTCACAAGAGTCACCAGGGCCATCTGAATGTCTGAATCAGATTAGCCAGTGGCGTGTGCCCAGTGCTCGACCTGTGGGCACTTGAAGTGCTACGCTAGGGTAGATGAATGGCCGCCTAATCGAGCCTGTCATCACCTTTGATGTTCGGGACGCGTTGGGCACACTGCAGTAACTGAGGAGCCTGTCATATCACGTGGCAAAAGAAAAAAAAAGGTGTGAAAGGTCACTGAGTCAACAGCGGCTACTGCGTCCACCTCAGCGCCACCTCAGCGCCATGCACTCTTAACTAGGTGTGAAGAGAGGACTTCCTGGCGCTCTCAAAGCCTCCATTCAGGGCTCCCTGTGCTGCTCGGTGCCCGAACATTGCAGCCTCTCTTTTCAAATCCCTGAGTAAGCAAATGCCAGGGAGGGCCAGGCCCCATGGGACACACCAGGCTCGGTGCCCATGTCTTCCTGGAGTTTAGGTTTGGCACATTTTCTGGGAAGAGTGAAATGCTGCCTACTTTATTGGTGTTGCATGGGAAAGTCTGCAGGGGGCGCTTTGCCAGGACTGTGGGCACTAGGAGTTTATGTGTGTGTGTGTGTGTGTGTGTGTGTGTTCAC
This sequence comes from Erpetoichthys calabaricus, assembly GCF_900747795.2. Taxonomy (NCBI): domain Eukaryota; kingdom Metazoa; phylum Chordata; class Cladistia; order Polypteriformes; family Polypteridae; genus Erpetoichthys; species Erpetoichthys calabaricus. The sequence continues at coordinate 1,505,022 of NC_041394.2, forward strand.
AACTTTACTGGCTAAGACCCTTGACATCGACTCAATTCAGAGGTGAAGGCTGGCACTGCAGATTTTGGCACCTGAGGCCACTCAAGTCTGTCACTGGCATATCATATGTGATACCCCCTTAACCTCCCCCACCACCAGTGCCTTCCTTGGTTCCAGGTCCATGCACTCAGAATGCAGTGTGCCCATTGGTGTGCCCAATGCCCGTTCCTTAAAGTGGCCCCCAGTGAGCAACCAAATTAAAATGGGTAGAGAGCCTGCCAAGGTACACCACAACCTCTGAAGGGGGGGGCTTCTGCCCACCAAGACTTCATGTCAGAATGGAAAATGCCACAGCGGCCTGAACTGCTGCTGGACCGTGAAGAGCCTGCAGTGAGCTCAGCGGTTTATTTATTTTTGAGTGTGTCACTCGCACATGTGTGTCAGGGTTGGGGGGGCTGGGGGGGGGGGGGGGGGGGTGGGTGTGCATGAGGCGATGAAGTTGTAAATAGCCAAAAAAAAAGTGAAAAAAAAACACACACACATCCTGTCAGACTGACCAGAGTGCTTATATCAGCACATCGAGATTCTGTGTTCTGTGGCATTGCACTGTGGGGACGGCACGGGTGTGAGAGAAACTCGCCATTAGTCACACACTGTGGAGAAACACAACTTACAGGACAACAAGTGAGGCGCGGACGAGGACTCCTGGACAACACGCAGAGCTCAGAAGACCCCAACCATGTTCAAGAGCGCCACCTACTGTGTTGGAGTGCAAATCACAGGAGTGTGTAATAAGACAGCTGGAACGGACCCCAGCTGCTGTGTTTGACCGCCTGCTCTTTGTAAGGCCCAGCAATGTTTAGGACCCCAGCAGTCCTCATGAACACCACATGCTTTAGCTGTAAATGGCAGGGGCGTATAAGACCAGCTGTGGTGGGTCTCATCAAATATTTATGTAGGGGGGGATAAGAACCTCAAAAGTGGAGGCCATCAGCTGTGTTTTACCTTTTAGAGCCGGACATGAAGGACCTCATAAGGGGTCATGACTGGCACTGGCTGTGTTTGTCTTCTACATGAAGGGCTGCGTTAAGGACAGCTGTAGTCGACCCAACATCTGTGTGTCACCTGCTGCATCTGATGGACACACCTATCGGCATGTCACCTGCTCTATAATGTGCATATAAAACCAGCTGTGAGGACCCCCATGAACATTCATGAGCCCAACCTTAGGGGTGGATGAAACCAGCTGTGAGGACCCCCATGACTGGTCATGTTGGGCTGAAAGAGTGGGAGAAGGGGAGGATAAGGACATCTGTAAACACAGTTACCTGATAAAAAGCACCGTCCAATTTCTTGGAAGGTTCATGAGCTCCACCTGCCTTGTTTAAGAAATCACACTTAGGGGTGTATAAAGCCAGCTGTGAAGAATCTCACCATTGGTCATGCTGGGATAAAAGAGTGGCAGAGGGGAGGCTAGGGACATCTGTAAACTCAGCCATCTGATGAAAATCACCATCAGTGTTCATGTGAGCTGCTTCTTTATTTAACTGTAATTGGCAGGGTTGGGAAAGGCCTGCTATGAAGACCCCCCATGAAAATTCATGAGCCCAACCTTAGGACTGTGAAGACCGCCATGATTGGCCATGTTGGGGTGAAAGAGTGGCAGAGGGGTGGATAAGAACATCTGCAAACACAGTTACCTGATAAAAAGCACCGTCCAATTTCATGAAAGCCACCTTCTGTATGTAACTGTAAATGGCAGGGGTGGGTAAGGTCTGCTATGAAGAACCCAATGAATGCTCATGAGTGCCACCTGCTGTGTTTAGTTGTAAATGGCTGGGGTATGGAGGGTCAGCTATGAAGAGCCCTATGAACGTTCATGAGCCCAACTTTAGGGGTGGATGAAACCAGCTGTGAGGACCCCCATGACTGGTCATGTTGGCTGAAAGAGTGGAGAAGGGGAGGATAAGGACATCTGTAACACAGTTACCTGATAAAAAACATCGTCCCAATTTCATGAGCGCCCACCTTCTGTATGTAACTGTAAATGGCAGGGGTGGGTAAGGCCTGCTATGAAGAACCCAATGAATGCTCATGAGCTCACCTGGTGTGTTTAGTTGTAAATGGCAGGGGTATGGAGGGTCAGCTATGAAGAGCCCTATGAACATTCATGAGCCCAACGTTAGGACTGTGAAGACTCCCATGATTGGCCACGTTTGTGGTGAAAGAGTGGCAAAAGGGGTGGATAAGGACTTCTGTAAATGCAGTTGCCTGACGAAAAGCCCCCTAAATGTTCATGAGAGCCGCATGCTTTACTTAACTATAGATGCCAGGGGTGGATAATGCCAGCTGTTAATGTTCATGAGCGCCACCTGTAGTTTTTTTACTGTACATGGAAGGTGTGGATATGGTCACCCATTTAAAAACCCTATCAGTGTTCACGAGTGCCACCTGCTGTGTTTAGTAAACCAGTGGATCGCATGATGCCAGCTGTGAAGAAGCTCCCCTTTGTACCTGCACAGGTGAATAAGAGTAGTTGGGCAGACAGAGTGGCACAAGTACCAATGTGCCCAAGCACCATACATGCATACAAGCTCAGATAGATAGGGTGGCACTTTGGGGGAGCACTTTATTTTTATGAAGTTGTGAGCATGCCAGGTGTGTTCCTGGTGGTGTAACATTGTGACCCCAGATTTGCCATATAGAGCTCTGCCCGCCAGGGCCACTGGGCAGGGTGAGCTCGAGAGGAGGCGGTGAGTGGCACTTTGTTTTTTTCCCTTTGCAGTGTCAATGTCGGTGCTCTATTGTTCTGCAAGGCCTGGACAGGATGTTACTTGTTTCCAGCTCAACGCCCACACGTCGTCCACTGAGATAGAGGGTGGGGGTGGGGAAGGGTTGGTTCAACTTTCCAAACCACTCGGTGGTCTTGAGGTCAGCTTCGCCGACATTTCAGTTTCCATCTTCAGAGCGACGCTCAAGTGTTTTCCATTTTGGAAGCGGAAACTGAAGAAGGCGAGCAAAGGACAGAGAGCTGTCAGGTTACTCGGCCTGCTGCTCTGCCATCCTGAGGACACTTGGGTGTTGGCGCCTTGCAAAAGGACCAGAAGGGGGCATCGCTGGATACGTCTCTTGTTGGGATGCCCTGCTTTGTCTCCTTCACAAGGAGCCTTGGAGAGGACTTGCCACCTCACAAATGGCGGTGCAGCAGGACAAAGACACAGACGAGGGTGGCATTATTGTCAGGGGGTGCCATTCCAGTCGTTGTGTTGTCTGTCATCAGCGCCACCCCCCTCACCTCACTGAATGACAGCATCCTCAGTTATGACAAGTCCAGGTCACTGGACCACCACATGACTTCTCGGGGGGTCACTTCACGTCACAGTGCTCTGTGTAAAATGAACTTTGGGTGTGTGGCTCCTTCCAGGAAAACAGAAATGCTGATGACACCCAGCGGGTGACCAGCGAGGACAGGTTGGCTCCTGTGATTAGTCAGGTGGACACAGTGAGAAACCCACGATTTCAAGAAGTTGTCAAAGGTCCAGGTGTCCATCAAAATGCCCAGCACTGGACACACATTCACAGTGACAGGTAGGGGGCACCTGTGCTCCAGAAACGCAGGTTCACTGCTCCAGCCATTTCTAGGCTTCTTATTGGCTGTTGCTGCTTCTCCAACCCGAGGACCTTCCACTAATTAATGTTCCTCACATCTCACTTCACCCTGGTGACGGCCATGGTGGTCATAATGGATACCCCACATCCACAAGCCCGCCCTTCCTCTGGTGTCTCCATGTCATGTCTGCCCAGTAGTGTGCAGATACAAGCAGCAGACACCCACAAGACCCTCGGAGGGTCACTCTCATTCCCATCAGACATCTCTTTGGAGCTGCTTTAGAGTGAGACACTCTGGGAAACGAGGATCACAATGAATGAGACTCGGTTACTAGAACCTGAATCCTTTTGGGGGGCTTTGCTGAAGGGGGGGGCAGCCATTCCACCTTTCTAAATGTTTTACATCATCTGTGGAGAATCTGTGGAGGGAAAGAGAGAAGGACAACGGCTTCAGATGAGGGTCCCCACTGACCCTCTCCTGCTGTAGACCCACCGTCTGCCACTATTATGTGTCCCTAAGCCCACCTCTCGTGTAGCTCCAAATTTCCTATTAACAATATAAATATGGAGCCCAGGATAAGACCCCCCCTTTTGGAGCCCCCTGCAGGTGAGGCCTACTTTTCAGACTATTAGAGGAGGTGCAGCCCCACCTTGGACGTTCTGTTTGCTGTTCAGCCCCCTCTTTGTCACAATGTCCTCCCAACTCCTTTGATTTGTCTAATCTCCCAAATGTCTACATTTTAGAAGAAGGGGGCTCAAAAGTGGCAGCAGTGGCCTCTGACCCCCTCGCAGAGAGGAGGAGGAGGAGTCAGCGAGCGGATGTCATTTGGGCGATGGCTTCACTTGTGTGCAGATTTGTCCTGCTGGAGCCTCACACTCCGGGTGCTGCTAAGTGTGTCGTGAATAAAGCTGATAGGAATCCTGCGACCAAACCCATCGCTGACGTCAACGTGGAGATCAGCAGAGCACAAACAAACAAGCAGACGAGATAAGCGGCCGAGATAAGGCCCCTGCCACAAAGACCCCCCCTCCTCGTAGATACACGAAAAACCACAAGGCAGCAGGAAAGAAAGTGAAGCGCAGCTCTGGGCGGAGGCACCGAATTGGCTGAGAAACTCACAACAATGCAGAACGACAAAGAACTGGAGGAGGAAGAGGAGGAGGCCGGGCTTTTGCTCCACTGGAAACATGTGCCTCCAAGGCGCTATAAACACAGGCAGCAAGTGAACATCCTAACCGCCAGGAGTCACACTCAACTCTGCAGGTCGCTTGCACTGGAGGTGTGGGGGGGGGGGCATCACAGGCCCCTCCCACACACGTGAACTCTGACCTGTGGCCAAGGCACCCAAAAATCTGGCCAAATAGCGGCCGACAAATATAAATGTGTGGCTGAATATAAAGGAAGCGTCATGAATCACAGAAAAAGGGATTGGGGCAAATAGCAAGAAAAGAAACCAACCAAGGGGTTGGCGGCATGGGCACCTAGTGGGCACGTGGGTCAGCTTAGTCATTTCTAGTTTCAATCATTTGCTCTGTAGCCACGTCTCCCTGATCTCCACCATAAGTACAGCTGTCGGTGGTCTGAACTGCTGGTGGTATAAGGCCGGACCCCTCTGCGCTCAAGAGCGCCACCTGCTGTGTTTAAATTAAAAAACTGTATGAGGGGTGGGGTGGGGTGGGGTGGGGTAAAGACTTCTGCAAACTCAGCTAGCTACTGAAAAACCATCAGTGCTGTTTGTGGGGGGTCCGTAAGGACAGTTGTAATGAACCCCACACACCACACTAGCTATCCTGGTGTGAGGTCAGAAACGCTTAGGACCCCCATCAGTGTTCATGTGTGCCATCTGCTGTGTTTAAGTAATAAACCATAGAGGGGGCATAAACCAGTGGTGCACAAGTGGCCTGAGTGAATAAGTGAAGTCGAGAGGGGTGAAGACATCTGCAAATACAGCTACTGAAAACAAAACACTGAGCACCACGTGTCACATATGGGGGCTGTCGTGCATGCCCGTTGGAGGGCCTACTGGTAGGGGTATATAAGGTATTACAGTATGTAAGGTATACCCTTATATGGGAATGTAATAACCCTCCGAGACGAGAGGGGGCGCTATCATCTCCTTCCATTAGCCGCCTGGTGAAGACAGTTAACCCCGCCCCCTTCTGGTCCCCCACGTCACGGAAGAAGATGTCATTAGCTGGCCAGAGCATCACGCCAGACGCAGCTCCCCTTGATGTGACAATCCGTTGACATTCCCGTTGAAGGCCTACGCACTTACAAGTGACCTTGTTTTTCGTTTTCCTTTATTTTGAATCGCTGCCTCTGGACAATAGATGGGATGACTCAGTTGGCCCCCCCAAATTTCTTTGCTGTTTTTGAGGCCATCATTACTGCACCCGACCACAGGGTATATAAGGACAGCTGCAATGAGCCCCACATGTGCATATCAACTTCTACGTTTAAAGGCTGGCAAATGGAGTGTCAGGCCAGCAATGTTTAGGACCCCCATCAATGTTCTTGGTGCCCCCCACTGTCTCTAACCTTCACTTCAAAGGATATACAAGGACAGTTGTAATGAACCAGGACAGCAATGTTTAGGACCCCATCACGGTTCATGAGTCTCAGCTGTTGTGTTGAAGAAATAAACTGTAGGAGATAACTGGGGGGCTTGGGGGGCCATAAAAACATCTGTGAACACAGATAGCTACTCCACATGTAGGGGTATATAAGGACAGCTTTAATGAACCCCCAATTCTACGTATCAACTTCTACGTTTAACGGCTGGCGAACGGAGTGTAAGGCCAGCAATGTTTAGGACCCCATCAATGCTCTTGGGTGCCCCCCCTTAGTGTCTCAAAGGGTATACAAGGACAGTTGTAAAGACCCCCACATCTGTTTATCAACTGCAAGCTGTCAAGGTATCAGGACAGCAATGTTTAGGACCCCATCGAGGTTCATGAGTCTCAGCTGCCGTATTGAAGTAATAAACTGTAGGGGATAATGGGGGGTCTTGGGGGGCCACAAAAACATCTGTGCTCACAGATAGCTACTCCATATGTAGGGGTATGTAAGAACAGCTGTAATGAACCCCCAGATCTGCATATCAACTTCAGTGTTTAACTGCTGGCTAATGGAGTGTAAGGCCAGCGACATTTAGGACCCCAGCAGTGCCACATGCTGTCACTAACACTTAATTCAAGGACATATGAGGGCATCTGTAATAAACCCCACATCTGTGCCCCCCCCCCCCCAAGTCATTATTTAGGACTTGACCGGTGCTCATGAGTTCCAGCTGTTGTACTGAATTATTCATTTGGGGGTACATAAGGAGAGCTGTAATGAACATCTGTCCCAATATCTCTTCTCTGTGTTTATCTGCCATCTGCGGGAGTGTGTCACTCTTTAGGAGTGCCACCTTTTTAATGAAGGGGTACATAAGAACAGCTATAAATGACCCCACACTACAGGACAGCTGTAATGAACCCCACAAAGAAGCCCCCAATAATGAACCCCACAATAAGCACAGGAGCACCTACTGTGTCCCATATAAACGTGGCTCCTTGATCCTGATGCTCATTTTCACAGCAGTACCTCAGAGACACAAGTGGAGGGGGGGCTCACTGGAGCAGGGAGAGCGGACCCCATCCTGCATCTCAGCTTTATCTGCTGTCACCCACACACACACGCGCCACAAGGGGGCACTGTCTAATAACGCCCACTCTTCTCCTTTTCAGAAAGGAAGATTGACACCTCCCCCACTCTGACGTCACTTCCGGGGTCAGACCACCGGGGTCCTCCCAGAATTCTTCATAAAGGGGCCCGACGCCATCTTGGAGCCAGAACGTCTACACCTCAGCATTTGAATAGTGCCACAGATTTTCTTTTTACACATTTTGCATACATTCATATACTTGGGGGGGGGGTCTTGCCTTCGGGGGCCCCACACCCCTTTATCTTGTGTCTTTTGTCTCCTTACACCACCTGAAGCCCTTGATGTCAGTTTGTATCTGCATAGAATTTCAAAATGTAGGACGCTGAAAGGCAACAGACCTCAGTCACAGACGAGGGGCTTAGGCTCAGGGTGGGCTAGGGTTCCGTGTTTTAAAGGCCTCTTTAGGTCACATGGGACTCCCCTCCATCCAGGTTCATCGCCAGTCTCAAGTCCAATGGAGGAGGCAAAAGGGCAGCCAGACAGGTGCCAGGGGGATTCTACTGTGTATTTTGGTCTTTATGGCTCGTGAGGGGCTCACTAAGTGATTTTTCTGTCCACTCTGAAGAGAGGCGCTATACTAAGACGCGCTGCAGCAGCCCCCCGTGTTAAGAGACAAGAGGTCCTTCAGGTGGCGCTCTCATTTACAAACACGCTTGTCCAAGCTCTGTTGTCCCACAATGCCACCCAGGCAGCTCCAATAAGCTCTTAAGCTCTCTTGACACCATCCCATCCTGAATGCACCTCCCCTTAGTCTCCACTAGGTGTCCTAGCTCGTTAAATGAGGTCCTCACATCATCATCTCATTGTCCTCGTTGTTTGACATGTCCATGTGGCCCAAAGAGGCGGCGGCCACTGGTATCCCGTCTCACGAGCGCCCCGCAGTGCTCGCTTTGTCGCACTGGAGGTACCTGTGGTGGCTGTCTGTGATGGGCTCACCCACTCGGTGTGCATACCAATCTGAATTATTTTCACAACAAACACAAAAGCCTGGAAAATCAAACAGGAGTCACGGGCTGCATGTTTTGACAATGGGCCACCAGAGAGGTGACAGTGGCGGTGGCCGGCTCAGTCCCTCCTTTGTGCTGGTGGGACAGTGAGGAGGAGTCCACTGATAAAATAAGGACAAGAGGTGCAGACCTGTCTCCGTGAACGACGGGTGGTGGCCTGGCAGGAAGGAGCCCATCCAGTGATGGTCACCTCGTATTGCTTGATGTTTAATGAAGGAATTGATGCTTTGGTGGTCCAGTTTAGGCCCAATTAATCAATCAGTCAAATTGGTCAATAAATCAATTAGACACCCAAGGTGATTGATAAGGCAGCCAATCAGTCATTCAGTCAGGATCAATGAGCAGCCAATCAGAGTCAAACTGCCTCCTATGAGAGGTCAATTAACTGCCAATCAACTTGGGCAGAAAAATGATGACATTGGGTGACCACATGAGATGTGAAATGCAAGGGTGTGGCCCCCTAGTGGTTTAACATCAAGACAGCAGGCCCACTTGAGGGAGTCACCGGCCTGGCCTCGGCTTCAGTCACACACACACCATTCAGACACAAGTGGGACTCGGGCATCGTTTTTTATCAGAGTGCCAGTGGAAGAAGCAGACAGAGAGGGAGGGAAGTGGGCAGCCCTGAATCAACGAGCCCACCGAATGCACTGGGCAGGTAAAGAAAACAAAGATGGGTGACATGAGGACAAAAGCCTGGGGGACAACGTTCAGCATTAGAGATGGAGATGGCGGTGGTGGGCAGCTGAGGTGACAGCTCTGTCCTGCTTATCTGCTCTCAGGCACTACTGAGAAATTGCCACTGCCACTTGAGGCCACTTGAGCTGCTGCTGGAGCTGTCAAAGGCTCCATGTGTGACCTGAGTTGAAAGTGACGTCTTCATCATTATTCTCTCGTCACATTGCTTTGTAACTTTTCTATTATATAGCACCTTTCAGTAGTGAGTACATTTGACTCCATGTTGCTTTTATATTTGTAGTACAGAAAGGGGAAGTGGCAGAGGACAGGTGACTCCTGGTTTAATATAGCGCCTTTCTGTCCCAAGGGGCTTTCCATGTAAAGAGTCAGAGTGCCAGGGGTGGAGATGGCGGCTTGGAGTCACATACTGAGTCGGAACTTTCAGTCCATTCATTGAATAAACAGCAATGCCTTCCTGTGACAAGTGTCACAATCCCCGGGTATGTATAGCGCCTTTCTGTATAAACAATATAATGGAGTTGGCCATTTGGGGGGTCTCACAGGGACCTCTGGATCAGTAACTACTTTGTTTAATATGGTGCCTTACAGTCCCAAGGAACTTAATAAGGATAAAATACAGGGGGGTCACAGATGAAGCCTGGCAGGCCAAAATCCCCAACCCCCCTTCACCCTCCAGTTTCATATAGCGCCTTTCCTCAGTAAGAGGTGTGGACTGAACTGGAGCCTTGAACTGTACAGTCCACTGCCTGAGCTGCTAAGCCACACCACCCGCTTTGTGTGACAGGACACTTCTGTGTCCAGTTGTCCAATTTTGATAAACTGGTGAGTGGAGATGACTGTGGAAGGAGAGCTGGAATTATCTGACGAGTGAAAATGGCCGAGAAGGATGGTCAAGTGAACAGAACTCATGGTGACACAGCCATGGAGGTGACTCCCCTTGTGGCTAGACCACCATGACTCTCCCAGTACCCCAACTCTGTCACCTCATGTTTCAGAGCTCTGGTAAAAGGTCATCACTTATGCCACAGGCTGGCACCTTGTATGTGCCCACCAGAGTAGCGGCCAAACTCTCTATGGGAATGTGCCTGGTTAGAGCGTCCACCAGAGGTATCAGTAAATGTCTCAGTAGGTGGCACCATCCGCAGCTGTCACAGTGGACTCGAGATCGCCTTTCATGCCATGGGGACTCCTTCATTGAATTCAGATGCCCATTTTCTGTTTGTCATTGGTGAGGCCTTCAGAGTGCAGACTTAGAATTTGTTCTCATTCCTCAGCTGCTTTTGAATTGTTAGGATTTTATGTGAGTCTGATTGATTGATTGATTGATTGATTGATTGATTGATTGATTGATTGATTGATTGATTGATTGATTTTGCTTTTAATCACCCTAATGATGAGACATCCCACTGTCAACTGAACATGCCACCTCTGTCTGTGACCGTCATTATCTATCTATGATATAGTGCTTTTCACATCTCTATGATGTTTTCCTAACTGGTCAGTTTGCTATAAAGTGCCTTTCATATCAAACTATCAATACTATTGTGTTTTGTATCCGTGTTATGCCTGACTAGTCAATCTACTGTTTAGTGTCTTTCGTTTTTATTTATCTTACAGTGCCTTTCAAATCTGTAGTATGCCTTTAATGCCACTCTGTTGTGATAAGCTGCCCGGACACAGACAGACGGACACCATTGTACAGTCCACCACACGTCTATTTACAGTAAATACAGTTCAATAAAGTGCACAACCCCAGTGCCTCCAGCACCAATCTCCCCCAAAGTCCAGGCTCTCACTCTCTCTGCCTGCTCGTCAGGCCGCCTCCTCTCTCCTGCCTCCAAAACCTTGTCCTCTCCTCACCCGACTCCAGTACTTCTTTGCAGGGAGGCAGCCCCTTTTATAAGTGCCCGGATGGGCTCCAGGTGAACCCCAACACTCCCTAGACACTCCCCTGTGTGGCGGAAGTGCCGGCTGTATTCCCGGAAGCCCTCCGGGTGCTCCCAATCTTCTTCCCCCCAGCACTTCCTGGTGTGGCGGAAGTGTTGGGGTTCCGGGTCCTTCAGGCATAGGGGCGCCCCCTGGTGGAGACCACGGGCCCCTACAGGGTTGGGCTTCCAAGCCCTGCACCCGTGGCCCCTAAAGGAACCAAGGCGGTCGCCCTCTTGTGGTCTGGAGGAGGCATGAGCCCTCCTCCTGTCCTCCTGGGCGTCCCGGCTGGGCACCACCCCCAGCCCCGTGCCACACTGTCTAACTGGTCTATCAATTATATAGTGCCTTTTACATCTGTCTGCTGGTCTATATATTATAATGTGCCTTTCATATCAAAATCTGCCTCTATGATATAGTGCTTTTCACAGCTATATTATGCCTTTTATATCCATCTGTTTAACCAGTCTATTCATTATGTAGCGCCTTTCACATCTCTCTCTCTGACAGGTCTATTATACAGTATAGTGCCTTTTGAAGTCTATTATACCGTGTCAAGCATATCAAACTATCGATCATCAATATACTGTAGTGCCTTCCCCATTTTCATATCCATCTGTCTAACTGGTCTGTCTATTGCTGTATATAGTGCCTTTCCTTTCATCTATCTATCTATCTATCTATCTATCTATCTATCTATCTATCTATCTATCTATCTATCTATCTATCTATCATATCGTGCCTTTCACTCTATCTATTTATCATATAGTGCCTTTCTCTTCTATCTATCTATCTATCTATCTATCTATCTATCTATCTATCTATCTATCTATCTATCTATCTATTGTGCCTTTCATATCTATCTATCTATTTATCATATAGTGCCTTTCATATCTATCTATCTATCTATCATACGATGTCTTCATGTCATTCTCTATATCTTACTGTACCTTTTGTATTTATCATTCAGACCACCTTACTGTTCCTTTCCTAGCTGTTATATAGTGCCTTTCATACCAGACCATTTTACTCTGCCTATCCATTATATAGTGCCTTTTATATCAAACTATCTTCCTTCATCATCAAGTCCATCCGTGAGAACCCTAAATACAAAGAGGACTATTTCATTTATGTGAGGTAGGATGCCCAGAGGGGGCTGGTCAGGTGGTCAGGTGGTCTTGTGCCCCTCCTGCAGATTTTATTTTTTTTCTCCAGCCGTCTGGAGTTTTTTTTTTTTGGTTTTGTTTTTTCTGTCCTCCCTGGCCATCAGGCTTTACTCTTATTCTATGTTAATTAATGTTGTCTTATTTTAATTTCTTACATTGTCTTTTTATTTTTCTTCTCTTCATTATGTAAAGCACTTTGAGCTCCATTTTTTGTATGACAATGTGCTATATAAATAAATGTTGTTGTTGTTATTGTTGTATAGCATAGCGCCATTCACATACTATATACTGTATATGATGCCTTTCTTATTCACCTGTCTAAAAGCTCTGTCTATTATATAGTGCCTTTTGGTATTCATCTATTATAAAGTGTGTTTCCTATCAAACTATCGATCTGTCTTACAGTGCCTTTCATAATTATTATATAGCGCCATTCACATCTATATTATGCCTTTCTTTACCATCTGTTTTAATTGTAGTGCCTTTTATTTCTTTTTCTTTTTTTTATCTATTAACATATAGTGCCATCTGCCAAGGGAGTCCTTTATGGGATTTAGATGCCCATTTTAAGATTTTGAATTAGCCTGGGTGATTGATTGATTAAGTGATTGATTGATTGATTGATTTTGCTCTTATGCACCCTAAAGCCCGACTGTCAACATCACATGCACACACCACCTCAGTTTGTGACCCACCCCAGCCTTGGCACAACCTTGAACCCGGACACATGCTGAGTATTTGGCAGAAAACATCGCCCAAGGCGACTTATGAGCTTGTGATGTTTGCCAATCAGGTAGGCGAAGTGACTCGCCCAGGGTCACAGAATGAACCCTCAGCATTTCTCCTTTTCATTTGGATGGCACGAGACAAGAACTGTGAGCTGAGATGGTGGCACTCGCACACATTGTCCCAACAGCCCTGTCCAGGGCCATAGCCACTGGGTCACACTGCCTGTCTTATTGGGAGTTCACTGAGAATGAACACCACAGTCGTCGCCTGCCCAGACTCTGCCCTACTTGTGCCAGTTAGTGTAAGTGGGTCAAGAATTAAGCGGTGAAAGCCTTGGGAGTTGTCATCAAGCCTGTTGGCATCACTGGTTGCACAAGCTCACTCTCACTTCTCCGTTTCTGATTTTATTCGTCAATAGCACATCTTGTTTGTCAGCACATTGTCAATAATAAAGACGCTTGATAAGGAAGTTGCAAAATGTCACTGGCTGCTGTGACACTGAGGTCCGTGCGGCTTGTGGGTGTGCGGCTTTCCAGGGGTGGTGCAGTTCACTTGTTAACTGTTTCCACACCGGAGGCCTTTGTTCTTCTGTTTTTTTTTTTTTTTTTAGTACTGTAAACTTTGAGTCACTCCGACGGAAAGTTAAAAAAAGTCGCCTTTAGCGACCACTCTCTTCAACTTCCTGTCACATCACGCTGGAATTTAATGTGACCTACAAGTGGGGCTTTCTGTAAAGGCGCACTAGAGCCGCGCGACAAGCTGTGACACCCGAGCCGGAGTGGGCAGTTCGTCCGCTGGCATCCGTCACCGGAGCCGCTTAACGCCGTTTTAACAACTAAATGGCACGTCTCCCGGGGCCAGACCAGTTGGTCGCATGTCCCGCTGCTGGACTTTGGTGGGCGCACCTTAGCCCCCGGGGCTCCTAAGACTTTACCCCAACAGGCTTGCATTCTGTACTTGTGTTTTGATGTGTTTGTGTTCTGTGACATATAGCGCCCTGCAGCGCGTTAACTCGTGAGCTGTCATCTGTTGTTATATCAAGTCTGGGAAACGAGATTCGGAAACCGAACCTGGATGGGGCGCCGCTCGTACTCTTTTATCCTCAGCGTCCCAGCTCAATGGCCACAAGTCGGCCACCGGGTGTTCCTGTGGCCACGCGGTGCTCTTGTCCAACTGTCTACTGAGTCTGAGTTTTTAAATTTTGTTGTGCTGTTTTATAGACGCCATTAACACACACATGTGCCTGGGTGAGCCCACTTTAGCGCTGTGCCCATTGGCACTGCTGCGCAGTTTGTAAACGGGTGGAAGCGCTTAGCGCCCATCTTCGGAGAAAGGTGCTGGATTAGAATAAAAGAGCAATACCTTCATGTCGCCATTCTCATGGGCTGTTTGTTGTTGTTGTTATCATACGTGATGGAACCGAGTCGGTGTTTACAGAAGAAAGAAAGAAAGAAAGAAAGAAAGAAAGAAAGAAAGAAAGAAAGAAAGAAAGAAAGAAAGAAAGAAAGAAAGAAAGAAAGAAAGAAAGAAAGAAAGAAAGAAAGAAATTACCGGCACTTTGCTGTGTGAGAGGCGTCATTGATTTTATAAAGCATCCTTCACAGTTTATCTACAGGACACACAGTGATTAATATCAAAACCACAAATCACACACGAAAAATAAAAACAAACACTCCCAAGGGCACTAAAGGGTCCTGCGGGTGGTGGGTGGTCCTACTTAGGGAAGGCAAACCCAGTCAGAGTGGACAACAGCTGGTACCGCTCGGCTGTGCGCACAACTCTCCACTGAGCAGCAGACACGGGTGAGCGTGCACAAGGAGCCAAGACAACGACGGGACCGAGCAGCGCGCCCTTCACGCCTGGAAACGAACAACTAAGAAAAGAGAACACGCAGAACACGCGAGCAGCGACGACCCAATCAAATCAGCCATCAATAAATCAATCTTTTATTATAAAGGGCATCTTGCACATCAAAAAGACAGTGCGCTGGCAAGTAAGGAATATATGGACTATATAGTGCCTTTCATGAAAACTGTGGAGGAGATGCGTGGTATTGGGGAAAAGTTTTGAGTTGTTTTCCTTTTTCAAAAACTGCAAGCGTGTATTTGTAAAAGTGTGTGAAAAAAGAGGCGTGCATGTGTTTGGTTAACGGAATTTCTGTTCTCATACAACATACGATCATTGTATGCAAATTGCTCTGTTTTTTTGCAGTTCCATTTACTGTATGTTACATGATGCAATAAAGATATTTTCAACAATCAAATATCTTTTATTAAGGGGCTTTCATTTTTATCAATGTACCGTTCATATGAAGCTATTATATAGTGCCTTTCACATGAAGTTCTCAATCTGCCTATTATATAATGCAGCTATCTATCCATCCATTATACAGTGCCTTTCACATCTATCTATTATCTAGTGCCTCTCATTTCTGTCTATTATATAGTGCCTTTCATATCTGTAGTACCCCTGTAATATTTGTGTATCTACCTCTGTATCTACATAGATAGATAGATAGATAGATAGATAGATAGATAGATAGATAGATAGATAGATAGATAGATAGATGTGAAAGACACTATATAATAGATAGATAGATAGATAGATAGATAGATAGATAGATAGATAGATAGATAGATAGATAGATAGATAGATAGATGTGAAAGGCACTATATAATAGACACTATGTAATAGATAGAACCTATTCACATTTATCTATCATTATATAGTGTCTTTCACATTAATCTATGATATAGTGCATTTCATTTGTATCTATTATATTTATATAATACTTTACATTATCAAATTTACTATCTATAATATAGCCCCTTTATTCACTTTCACGCTATGCTTTTCCTATCCATCTATCTACCTGTCTATTATATAGTGCCTTTCATATCAAATTAGATTTATGATGTATTCCCTATAATATATTATATTGCCTTTCATATCTGTATCATGCCTTTCATATCATGTCTAACCAGTCTATATTATATAGTGCCTTTCATATTTTTCTGTCTATCTAGTGTCTCTCATTTCCATCTATCTATCCATCTGTCATATAGTGTCTTTATATCAAAGCTCACTATATACCTATGATACATTGCCTTTCATATCTGTTACATGATACTGTCATTTCTCTCTATTATATAATACCTTTCATATCAAATTCTCTATGTATAATATAGTGCCTTTATTCACTTTTGTATATGCTTTTCCTATCCATCTATCTATCTGTTTATTATGTAGTGCCTTTCACATCTGTATTATGCCTCTCGTATCATTTGCCTAAGCAGTCTATTATATAGTGCCTTTCACATCTGTCTTTCTCAGTGTTATATAGTGCCCTTCATGTCTGCCTACTCTATTGCACCTTTAGCATTTATCTAATTATATAGCGCCTGTCATTAACGTTCATTCCCATACTGTTCCACACAATACCTAAAGCCTTATCTCTCTCCATCCTCAAGCCCCCCTGCACCATTTGGCTCTTTTAGTACTTTACTGATTTTAGACGTGTGTGATGAAAGGCACCATGCAGACTAAGTGTTAATGCAGTGTAATCATTACGAGGCGATTCCCGTACATTCCAGGGCCGAAAGGCACTATATGTGGCAGACACTGCTTGACTAAGCCCTTCCCGCTCTGCACCCACCAATGCGTCGTTCCTCGGAGTTTTCGGTTTCATTTCCCTGCCCCGTCACACGCGAGGCTCTCACTCTTGTGACCAAACTCGTCACCTGCTTGGAAGCCGCTCGACCCCCTTTTCGGAATGCGGCACGTCTGACCTCAGCCCGCAAGCCGTGACGGCGAATGGAGCGCTAGCGCCACCTGCAGGGTCGTGCTCTCGTAGGCAGGTGTAGCCGCAGGCGCGCGCCGCGCCGAGGTGAGGAGACGCGATCCACCAATCAGGTCTCAGAGTGGGCTGGCAGGCCTCCGGCAGAACGGCAGAAGTTGAAGAGACGCGCAGCGAGTCGGCGTGAAGCGCGCCTTGGGGGTCTTGAGCTGACGTCACTGCCACTCCTTCCTCACCGCTGCTGAGCTGCACCTTTAATTTGATTGGCAGTTTTCTAGACGTCTACATTTTAACTCTTTGCTTGTATTTAGTGTTTTAATTCACCTTTTAATGCTTCTGAATATTAAATTCTTGGATTATGGGAAAGGTGCTTTATAAATAAATGGAGTCATTATGATGATTAATGCAGGAGCCCCAGCAAGGTTGTTCATTAGGAGACGTGGAGGAATGGGTGCAGTAGGAGGGCGCTATATAAACACCGATTGGAGGGCAGGAGAAGGTGGAGGTTTTGGGACCCACATTGCAGCCCGAAATGGAGACCGAAGCAGAGAACTTGCTTCAGGGTGATTGACGGAGAGTCTGGACAAGTGGACGGGGTCTGAACTGGACGCGGGTTCAGAATCACACCTGCTAAATCAACTAAAATGCAAGGCCGACAAGCAAAAGAAGTTCGCCCCCTAGTGGCCAAGGAGTAACTTGCTGACAAAGTGATGACACTGCAGGCTTTTGAGATAGAAATTTGTGATCGAATGGCACGATATAAAGTCCCTGTTTCAGTCTCCTAATCTGACTCATGTCACCTGCCAGCCCCATAGAGAGGTCTGTGATAGTGTCCACTACAGAAATCCCTGGGCTGCATACCCTGCCCTGACCCACAGCACAGTGGTGGACCAGACGTAAGCTGCTTTACGGTCTAATAAGGGTGTAGAAATACGCTGGGCAGTGCCCACATCAAGGACAGCAGTCCAGTCCTTTGTCACCTCGTGTCATCTGCCAGGACCTGCACTGCACAAATTAGAGCTTGAGGGAAAGGCACTATATTAAAGCACAAGTTTACCAGCCCCTCACCTGGTGGTGCCCACAATGTCACACTGTGCTAACGGGACCACCTCAACCTCATCAGGACGTTGGTCACTGCAGACCACAAATTACAAATCTCCCACATGCGGACCCAAGTGGTCAGGGCTCACGAGGTGCCTGCTCTGGTGGGCTGTGTGCTAGTAGAGTGACAAAATATGACAGTGTGGTCCTAAAAGTGACGTTGTCTGCCTGACCACCCGTCTGTCCACTGCTCATGTCATGCATCCTCCATCTGCCAAATGGTCACCCCGGTCAACATCCTACCGAGAAGTGCAGTCTGTCAGGCCAGGACACCTCTCCCCAACCCACTGACAGCAAGCATGAGATGGCACCTGGTGGTATACGTGGGCGGTGGGTGGCACTTTCGTGGTGTCACACGACTCCGCTTGTCTGGCGAGTTACCACATGTGCTGCTCACTTCCCAGTTTCTGGGGTTGACTTCCCATCGTGTTTCCAGCTGGCCCAGATTTTCTGATTTTACAGCAGCTGTGCTCCGGGGGGGCGGACACATGAATTTAATGACTTCCACCTTCAGGGAGGGCAGCCTGGAATGACAGGTGACAACCCAAAGTGGGCCATATGATGGGCGCACCCTCCCTGCTGGGTAAGATGTTGGTGCCAGCGTGTGGTTACAAATGGAGGACCTTTGGGTGCCACACGTGTCCTTTACAGAGCACCCGGCACAATGAGTCTGCCTGTATAGCGCCTTTCATGCCAAATGCATTATTACTGTATGTGAAAGGCGAGCACAACCGCTGCTGGTTCTGTTATTCAAGGTGTACCCAAGATGAGCAGGCTGAGGGTGGCACATCTGTATATAGTGCCTTACACATTTTTAGTGCCTTAACTTATCAACGCACAAGGAACAAACCAAAAGCAAGGGGCCTTTTATAGCGCATTACATGGTGAGGACGCAGCGACTTAAAGAATCCCTCAGACCACCATGATGTCTATTGGGGCAGCACACTATTGAGGGACAATTTATAGTGCCTTACATGGTGAACATATTCGGAATTACCGTAAATCACGTTCATCAGTCCAATGTGCTGAATGCATCAGGAGTAACACACATATAGCGCCTTATGTCGTGTGGCTCATGCCGGGTAGGGACTCTGTGTGGCTTACAGAGGTGACATTAGGGACAACATTGGATGGTGCATGCTGGTGACACTGTGAGTGTTGTATAAGTGACATTTCCATTGCTTGTGATATGGCCTGTTCTGGTGACACTGTGTGGCTCACTGTGGCAACATTATAGACCTCGCATTGGTGACATTGTGTGTGGTTTTTACAGGTGGCATTAGATGGTCCATGTTGACAATAGTGACATTGAATGGCTTGCGACTTGTATTGGTGACATGTTGTGATTCCTTTTGGTGACATCATATGACTTGTAGAAATGATTTTGCGTTTGCCATATTGGTGGCATTTTGTGGCTTGTAGTGGTGACATTACTGCCAATGGGAATGAGCCGGCGTGACTTGTAGTGGCACCTGACTGAGCCAAGTTGCTACTGTCACCTTCTCCTGTGGACATGTGTGCCCTGGCCCTCCTGTCCCATCTTTCCAAAGCAGATCACTGTCGGTGGGTCCTTGGTTGTTTCTTTTCTGTTCACTGTTAAAGGCGCTATATATCAAATTCTGATTCCTGGACTGAGTTTGCTTTACTGCTCATGCTGAGCATCGACGTGGTTCCAGTTTTGTTTTACTCTCATCAATTCCCGAAAGCTGATCCCAGGGCCCACGTCTTTTCTCTCTTTCTTATTTCTGCCATCTCTTATCTCAACAAAGTTTCAGCTGAGAATGTTCCGGAAGGAAGGAAATGGACAATCATGTGAATCCCTGATTAGAGATGAGCAGGAGAGGCAAACTGCTGACACACTTCCTAGAAATGAACAGTCAGAGGTCGCAGAGCGTTGCTCAAGACCCCAAGTGAACCTGAGGTGACTGGCGTGGTGGTCAACTGTGTGCGTCACCTCTCGGCCACTTGGAACGTGCAAGGTGCCATCTCCTCGGGCAGAGGTGGCTCTATGCTTTCACTTTGAGTCAGACCAGCAGACTCCGTCAGTCAAAACTTCATTTTATATAGCGCCTGTCACTGGAGGAGCGGCTGCAGACTCTGAGAAAAGCAAAGCACAAACACGACAACTCAAGGAAAGGGGATGGACGACTTTAAAATATTCAGAGACTCTGCAAACTGGTGGCACACTGGCAGAGCTGGCATACAGCTTCTACAACCAAAGTCAGCATTCAGGACGTCCAAGGGTTATGCAATGGGATGGGGGAGGGGGGGGGCTACCTCGACTCTGAATAAATGATATGAATTAACTGTGAAAGGGGCATCATCACCTGTGACCTGCAGACACACACACAACTTAATACTACTGGAGTGTGAGAAACGAGAGGCACGAGGTGACAGACAGACAGACAGACAGACAGACAGACAGACAGATAGATAGATAGATAGATAGATAGATAGATAGATAGATAGATAGATAGATATGAAGGCACTATATAACTGATAGATAGATAGATAGATAGATAGATAGATAGATAGATAGATAGATAGATAGATAGATAGATAGATAGATAGATGCAAGGCACTATATAATTAATAGATAGATAGATAGATAGATAGATAGATAGATAGATAGATAGATAGATAGATAGATATGAAAGGCACTATATAACTGATAGATAGATAGATAGATAGATAGATAGATAGATAGATAGATAGATAGATAGATAGATATGAAACACAATGTATTTGACAGACAGAGTCAGATGGATATGACAGGTGTTATAAAATTAACAAATGGAAAAATGATATAAAGGGATAATATAGCTGATTTTTAGACAGATGTGAAAGATGGATGAAAGACTAATAGATCTGCAGTGTATTATATGATTAACTGAATAAAAATAGTAAGGAAAGGCACCATAAAAGTTTCAGATAATATGATTGATAGCTGCTTAGAAAAAAACACACTACAAAGGATGTATTGTCCCTTCTATGTAATTGACAGATATGAAAGGCATTATAAAAGTGATAAACAGATTGATAGATTGACAGAAAGATTTGAAAGGCAGAATGTAAAAGACAGATGTGAAAGGCACTATATAAATCTTAGACAGATATGAAAGGAGTTATTTAATTGACAGACAGATGGGTATGAAAGGTATTGTAAAATAGATTGATAGTAAGATGTGAGACACTAAACAACTGACAGACTTGGAAGACATTATACACTTCAATAGATGGATGTGAAAGGCACTATATGATAGGTAGATATGAAGGGCGCTGTATTCTATTTCCAGTACTCTGTAAAACCTTTTTTTTATATATTTCTTGTCATTCCCACTTTTGCCCCCCCTTTTTTATATTTTGTCATTCCCACCTTTGCCCCCCCTTTTCATTTATTTATTTTTATTTCTTGTCATTCCCGCCTTTGCCCCAGTGAGTTTATGTCAGCACTCACCTGCCTTCTCCTCAGAATGCCGTGTCCTTCTCTCCGACTCATCCTGTTTTTTTCACGCCACTCAATTACTTCCATTTGTTTTTAGCTGTTGCGGGTGATCGTAGTTTCTTTGGCACACCTGAAGGACAGCTGGCGCACGCACACACAAACACACACACAACCAAGGTGTCCTATATCCCAGAAATCTCTGGGGCTTGGCTTTGGCGCCTGAGCGTGCATCAGCTGACTTGGTCGCCCAATGGCACGCTCTCGTCCCTTGTGATGTCGAGGTGCCAGGTTTAAAACCACATGACCGTGAACTTTGCTCAAAGTGCTTAGCCAGTTGTTTCAACGATATGTCTACAGGGAAGGGTGCCTGATGGTAGGCATGTGTGAATTGGGGAGGCAGTCCTCATGCTAGGTGCCCTCTTCCAATCATGTCTCTGACATGGGCATCTTCACCCTTCTTCCTTGCATGACCAACACTGCCAGTCAAGTTTTGATGGCATTTCCTTGAAGGATGTCTGAGGTGACGATGTCCGTGTCCATCAGTGAAGCACATGGGAGTGTCAAGCCTGGTGCTGATGGATCTATCCAAGAGCGGTGACTGATGGCACAGGATTACCCAACATGCCATGTTTTGCATATCATTATGAAAGGCACTATATAAAAAGAAGCCTAAATTTACTTCCTTACAGCTGTGATTTCATGTTACGGTTTGTATGGGGCACTCTATAAAATATCTTGACATGTAAGTCAATCTGATTTGGGACACACTGGGACTAAAAGCAGGGGGAGCCCTTTAATTTCTTGTGTTGGTCAGTCCAGATGTTCCCTGACATGTCCAAGACTGGTCAGCCTTCATTTTTCCACCACATGCGAGATGCCCAGCTGGCCTATACTTATAAATTCATTTCATTGGTTGGGTTGCTGACACCTAAGAAGCTCAACAAGAGCCTCCTGGCAGGTACTGCAGGTGCCGCTCTAGGGCACAAGGTGAGCTCACTTTGTTTTGGTGTCTCCATGTGTCACGGGCTCCTCCACAACATGCCAGGAGGAGGATCCTTACCAGAACTAGAGTGACACTGCGCCCGCTGCTCTTACTGTTTTTATCAGCCTCTCAACTTTGATGATTCTTCTGGGTGATTAGCGTTTTCAGGAAATCTTTTCATCATATCAGCCAGCAGCAACGTATGAATCATCATCATGTGATTGTCCCAGCCAGAGTCTGCACGTTCTCCCCATACATGTGTCTGGTTGATGAACATTTACAAAATGCCATGTTGTGTATCCGTCTTGAACTCAATGCTCCCCATGACCTGGCAGTGGGAAAAAAAAGTGGCAAAAGATAAAGGGGTAGATCAAACAAAGATAACATTTACCACAGCTGACGGGCATGGTGGACAGAGCCAGCAGGCACAAGACAGGAACCCACCCTAGACAGGGCACCGGTGCAGTGTAAATCCCATTCACACCTGGTCCATTTAAAGTAACCTGCATGTCTCTGAGGATGTGGGAAGTAAAGCCACCCAAACGCAGGGACAATGCCCAGTGTGAGAGAGGGGAGTTGGTGAAGGTGGAGGAGTTGATACTTGGGATCAACAGTACAGAGTAACGGGGAGTGTGGAAGAGAGGACATGAAGGGAGTGCAGACAGGGAGGAGAAGATTGTCAAGAGTGATCTGTGAAGTATGGACGTGTGCTACAGGAAATGTATGAGGGAAGTGTGACAGTGAGGAGGTCTGCGATAGGAGTGATGGAGCTGGGATGACACCAGTGATCGGCTCGGAGCCCTTTCTTATCTGCAATGGTGAGGGACAGGATGACAGACGAGATTAGACAGGAGTCCCCGTGGATGATGATGACATTGTGATCTGCAGGGTGAGGAGACCCTGGAGAGGTGGAGATCTGCTCTAGAGGGGAGAGAAACCCTAACCCTAATCTATCATACAGTGCTTCTCATATCTATTGGAGCTCTTCTAGAGTGCCTTTGACTTATTAAATAGTGATTTTATAACCATACAGAGTGCCTGTCGTATCTGCATATGTTATTTATATCTACAGTACTAGGGGGCTCTGCCAAACCCTGGGCGGCCGCTACTAGCCGGAAGCAGATGTGCAATTTAAACAGGTTATGCGGTGATGGTGCAGAAGATGAAAACATCCATCCATCCATCCATCCATTTTCCAACCCACTCAATCTGAACACAGGGTCACGGGGGGTCTGCAGGAGCTAATCCCAGCCAACACAGGGCACAAGGCAGGAACCAATCCCGGACAGGGTGCCAACCCACTGCAGGACACACAAACACACCCACACACCAAGCTCAATTTAGAATCGCCAATCCACCTAACCTGCATGTCTTTGGACTGTGGGAGGAAACCCACACAGACACGGGGAGAACATGCAAACCCCACGCAGGGAGGACCCGGGGAAGCGAACCCAGGTCCCCAGATCACCCAACTGCGAGGCAGCAGCGCTACCCACTGCGCCACCGTACCGCAGATGAAAACATCAACCTACAATATCCTGTAGAATATCTACAACCATTAACACCGTCGGCTCTTCCACCGGCCGAATTACTGTTGAAATGAGGATGGATCGTAATGTTATTGCGTAATTTATGTCAGAGTGATGGGCTATGCAATTGGACAATATTAGTTGTATTGAAAATTGGTCAAACAATTCTGACATGCCAAATTTTAACAGGCAACAAGAAAGGTAATGTAGTCCATCTTCACTAATGACATGAGACACCAAAGGAGATCTTGATATGTCATTCGTATTAAAACATTTACAGTTTCTCATTAAAATAGCTTTTGCAAAGACAATTAACAAATCACAGGGACTAACATTCGAAAAAGTCGGTTTATTTATTAGATAGAAAGAAACAAAATTCACTCACAGGCAGTTTTATGTTGCGTGGTCACGATGCAAGTCCAAACACGGAATCAAAATTCAATGCGATATTGACGAAAAGTTAATTGTTTTTACTGAAGTTTTACCGTAAAAGTGTAAGTTTAAAAAGTATTTGTGTGTTAATTTCAAAGCCAAACAGAACAAAATCGTATAACGCAATGAATACCTCGAATGCAACAGGAAACATCACTTACTGTCAATTTTATTTTTACTATGGTTAATTACTCGCTGTAATGTCAAATAGTTAGTTCTGTTATGCAGATGTAACAATTCCCATGAAATAACAATCTGTTTAAATTGTACATCTGCATCCTCATACGCGAGCGACAGAGTCGTGAAGTGCCTAGTGCGTAGCGCCCACCCGAGCAGAGCCCCCTGGTTTTAAAAAAGAATAAATGTAAGCGGGCTCTAGTGTCTGAAACACAACATCCCACTTTTGATTAATATTAATGAACTCTAAAATGATATGTTACACTGTAAAAAACATAATGTTAAATTTACAAGAAAGCAACGGCAGTGGTGGTTGCCAGAATTCTACTGTAAAAAATAAGGAGACAATATTTTTAGGTCTACGGTACCTTGAGCATGGGAAAGGCGCTATATAAATAAAATGTATTATTATTATTAATATTATTATTACGGTATAATTGTTTTTGTTTTCTTTACATCACATTGCAATGGAAGGGAATGTTTAAATATTACCTGTGATCCATGCACTATAATAAATATGCCCATCAATAAATATTGTCAGGGTCAAACAAATCAGTAAACTAACAACAACCAACAGCAAACATGCGTCATTTAATTACATGAATTGAAAAGAATTCAATGCTTAAGGAAGTTAAGGCACGTTGACTGGTGGAAAAGTAAAGTTTGCTTTTGTGGTGTCTGGTGTCCTACAGGCAGGTGTGCCATCTTATCGAATATGACCCACCATAAATCAAAAAACCTTCAGTATGCTGACTCTGTTTGATTAAAGGTGTTCGGTTCACCAGGAACAATACGGTAAAAGGGGGCGTGTCCTTATGCAAATATCGTAGCCGCGGTGTTACTGAAGCAGCGCTTTACCGTTTTACATTTTAAGGTTGTTCACCTTCGCTATTTAACAGTTTTACACTCTACAATTAACAGTAATAACTGTAATGTAGCAGTAAACAGTATGTAGCATATTTTGAAGGTAGAAAAATATTGATTTTATAGAACTTGGCTGTAAACAAAATGAAATGTATTGTTTAAGAAATACAGGTGATTTTCAGTAGAACAGAAGGTAACTTTCCGTTTTTTCAGAAAAGGTATTTGACTTTCACTATTTACAGTATTTTTACTGTTAAATTAAATAACATTTTGCAGTGTACATGTGTTTATTTCATACCCAATACAATAACAAAAACATTCAGTTGCATATTCGTACGGATTATTTTAACAATCTCTAAAACCCTTAAAATAATGATGACAGGAAAAAAAGAAAAAGTTAGTACTAAAAATCCGGTAACGTTGGTGCACTGGAGCTTCGACGGAGTCCTGACTGCAGCTGGATACATCTCGAGTGCCACACCGTGCCAACGGCTCGCTCGTGTGGGGCTGACAAAGAGAGGACTCACCTGTTCAGACAACAGACAGCAGACACGTCCCGATCTCGGCGTGCGTGGCGATCGCGCCTCCGATCAGCAGAGAAGGAGCGAGAATTCAAATTGGCGCGGGCGGGAGTGCTGCCTGTCTCGCGAGATGGAACGCCGCGAGACGCGCCGAGCACTTGTTGTAGCGCCCTGCGATGAAACCAAACACGCCAGACACCGTTTTCTTAATGCAGGCAAAAACTACTGACTTTTAAATTGAACGTGATTAAACTTCATACATCTTTTGCCTATTTAGCCATCACCTCGCCTCCTCTCACACTGCACTGCGTGTGGATTGCACGTCTTTATAGAGGCAGAGCGTCGCGCTGCCATCGGCCCGCTACATACGGAGACAGACGCGGCGGTTTCGGCAGTTGAGCGTTTGACTGGTTGACCGATGGCCGCTTTTAAAGGCTCCTTCGATTCGTCTACTTCAGAGAAATGACAAAGACAGTGAAAAAAAAGGTACCGTTTTTATGATATACACGTTTAAATCGTATAACAAATTCCCATCAAATCGAATCAAATAATCTTAAAATAAGTGTTTTTCTCTACAACCCCAATTCCAATGAAGTTGGGACGTTGTGTAAAACGTAACAGAATACAATGATTTGCAAATCATTTCGACCTATATTCAATTGAATACACTACAAAGACAAGATATCGAATGTTCAAACTGATAAACTTTATTGTTGTTTTGCAAATCTTCACTCATTTTGAATTTGATGCCTGCAACACGTTCCATAAAAGCTGGGACAGAGGCCTGGTCACCACTGTGTTATAACAACACTCGATAAGCGTTTGGGAACTGAGGACACTACTTGTTGAAGCTGTGTTGGTGGAATTCTTTCCCATTCTTGCTTGATGTACAACTTCAGTTGCTCAACAGTCCGGGGTCTCCGTTGTCGTATTTTGCGCTTCACATTTTCAATGGGAGACAGGTGTGGACTACAGGCAGGCCAGTCTCGTACCCGCACTCTTTTACTACGAAGCCACGCTGTTGTAACACATGCAGAATGTGGCTTTGCATTGTCCTGCTGAAATAAGCAGGGATGTCCCTGAAAAAGACGTCACTTGGATGGCAGCATATGTTGCTCCAAAACCTGTATGTACCTTTCAGCATTAATGGTGCCTTCACAGATGTGCAAGTTACCCATGCCATGGGCACTAACACACCCCCATACCATCACAGATGCTGGCTTTTGAACTTTGCGCTGATAACAATCCAGATGGTCCTTTTCCTCTTTGGCTCGGAGGACACGATGTCCATGATTTCCAAAAACAATTTGAAATGTGGACTCATCAGACCACAGCACACTCTTCCACTTTGCGTCAGTCCGTCTCAGATGAGCTCGGGCCCAGAGAAGCCGGCGGTGTTTCTGGGTGTTGTTGATATATGGCTTATGCTTTGCATGGTAGAGTTTTAACTTGCGCTTGTAGATGCTAGTGACGAACTGTGTTAACTGACAATGGTGTTCTGAAGTATTCCTGAGCCCACGTGGTAATATCCTTTACAGAATGATGTCGGTTTTTAATGCAGTGACGCCTGAGGGATCGAAGGACATGGACATCCAGTGTTGGTATTCGGCCTTGCCACTTACGTGCAGAGATTCTCTGAATCTTTTGATGATATTATGGACAGCAGGTGATGAAATCCCTAGATTCCTTGCAATTATACATTGAGAAACATTGTTCTTAAACTGCTGGACTATTTGCCCACGCAGTTGTTCACAAAGTGGTGAACCTCACCCCATCCTTGCTTGTGAATGACTGAGCCTTTTGGGGATGCTCCTTTTATACCCAATCATGACAAACACCTGTTTCCAATTAACCTGTTCACCTGTGGAATGTTCAAAACAGGTGTTTATTGAACACTAGACAAAGAACCCGTTTCGACAACGTAAGATGAAACGGGCACGAGTGGAATAGTAAGTAATAAGTATAAGCACCACAAACCTGATATCGGTGTATTGAATGAATGTGTAATTAGGCCTCGAGCTGTAGTCGAAATCGCCTTTCAGGCCTTTAGAGCTTCAATCAAAGTCGCCTTTCTCTTTGCATTTTCACGGCCGTAAATCCGCCGCCTGTCGCAATTTTGGTCGAAGTCGCCTTTCTTTTTGAATTTTCGTGGCCGTAAATCCGCCGCTGCCGCGATGTCGATCTCGTAAGGTTTTTCGGGCAGCTGCGCAGAAGGCGATTGCGCATTCGGCTTCGGACGGACGAGTGAGTGAGTGAGTGAGAGGACTGGCAAATTATATATAAGATTCCTTAACTTTCCCTGTCTTTTGTTGCCCCTGACCCAGCTTTTTTTGGAACGTGTTACAGGCATCAAATTCAAAATGAGTGATGATTTGCAAAACAACAATAAAGTTTATCAGTTTGAACATTCAATATCTTGTCTTCGTAGTGTATTCAATTGAATACAGGTTGAAAAGGATTTGCAAATCATTGTATTCTGTTTTTATTTAAGTTTTACACAACGTCCCAACTTCATTGGAATTGGGGTTGTAATTTATACACGTGAAATGATTTCGATACTACAGATTAAGAAAAATGGTCCTATGACGTACACTACTTTAGAAAGACAAGGCTGTACTTAATGAAAACAAAATCACATTAACTTAAAAGTTCCAAAATATTAATTTTATTACCATTTCTACATTTTAAAAAATATTTTGGTCCCTTTTGTAAGATTTACAGTACTGTGCAAAAGTTTTAGACAGGTGTGAAAAAATGCTGTAAACAAAGAATGCTTTCAGAAATATAAATAATGATTGCATTTTGTAAATTGATAACAATAAACAAAGTGAGCGAACAAAAGAGAAATCGAAATCAAATCAATATTTGGTGTTCCTACCTTTTGCCTTCAAACCAGCATCAATTCTTACAGGTCCACTTGCACAAAGTCAGGGATTTTGTAGGATTCTAGTCAGGTGTCTGATCAACCAATTCTACCAAACAGGTGCTGATGATCATCAATGTCACACGTAGGTTGAAACACAGTCATTAACTGAAACAGAAACAGCTTCAAACTTGGTGAGGAACAGCCAAACTCTGCTACCAAGGTGAGGGTGTGGAAGACTGTTTCATGTCATGGCAAGATTGAGCACAGCAACAAGACACAAGGTAGTTCTACTGCATCAGCAAGGTCTCTCCCAGACAAAGAATTCAAAGCAGGCTGGGGTTTCAAGATGTGCTGTTCAAGCTCTTTTGAAGAAGCACAAAGAAACGGGCAATGCTGAGGATCGTAGATGTAGTGGTCGGCCAAGGAAACAGTGCAGCAGATGAAAGACACATCAAGCTTATTACCCTTCGAAATCAGAAGATGTCCAGCAGTGCCATCATCTCAGAACTGGCAGAAACCAGTGGGACCCAGGTACACCCATCTACTGTCCGGAGAAGTCTGGCCAGAAGTGGTCTTCATGGAAGAGTTGCAGCCAAAAAGCCATACCTCCGACGTGGAAACAAGGCCAAGCGACTCAAGTATGCACGAAAACATAGGAACTGGGGTGCAGAAAAATGGCAGCAGGTGCTCTGGACTGATGAGTCAAAATTTGAAATATTTGGCTGTAGCAGAAGGCAGTTTGTTTGTTGAAGGGCTGGAGAGCAGTACAATAATGAGTGTCTGCAGGCAACAGTGAAGCATGGTGGAGGTTCCTTGAATGTTTGGGGCTGCATTTCTGCAAATGGAGTTGGAGATTTGGTCAGGATTAATGGTGTTCTCAATGCTGAGAAATACAGGCAGATACTTATCCATCATGCAATACCATCAGGGAGGCGTATGATTGGCCCCAAATTTATTCTGCAGCAGGACAACGACCCCAAACATACAGCCAAAGTCATTAAGAACTATCTTCAGCGTAAAGAAGAACAAGAAGTCCTGGAAGTGATGGTATGGCCCCCACAGAGCCCTGATCTCAACATCATCGAGTGTGTCTGGGATTACATGAAGAGACAGAAGGATGTGAGGAAGCCGACATCCACAGAAGATCTGTTGTTAGTTCTCCAAGATGTTTGGAACAACCTACCAGCCGAGTTCCTTCAGAAACTGTGTACAAGTGTACTTAGAAGAACTGATGCTGTTGTGAAGGCAAAGGGTGGTCACACCAAATATTGATTTGATTTCGATTTCTCTTTTGTTCATTCACTGCATTTTGTTGATTGATTGAAAATAAATGATTAACACTTCCATTTTGTTTACAGCATTTTTTCACACCTGCCTAAAACTTTTGCACAGTACTGTACATGTTTTGATTATATGAGAAATATCCATTAAAGTGCATTGTGTAATCTTGAATTATGCTCCCCCCCTCTGTTTTTTACAATTGAAATTCTTCAGATACATAAGAATTTACACTCCAGTATATTATTTAATGAACTGACAACTGTTATGCCAAATTTCCATTCAACCAATACAATTCAAACAGTTATTTAAACTGCATCACTACAGTTAAAGATGTACAGTAAGGCCGCATTACAAAACACAATCCACAGCAATCCCATCACCCCTGTTTCTGTTAAGGAACAAACCTTTTCATTTTCCACTTATTTTGGATGATTGCATTTTTGCTGTGCTTAAAATATTAGGAGCTCTGTGATCTTGAAGACAAAAAGAAATGTTTTTGTGATGCAGGGTGGGCAACAAAATACAAAAAAAAGTATCCTGAATTCGCTTCCACAACCACACAAAGTCTAGAGACTTCAGAAATTAAAAATCCACTTACTCAAGTCTTTAATTTAGAGAGGTGTGTGGATGCCTTGGGTCACAATACAACAGAAGGGGGTGTATCTTTATGCCAATATAGGATAGTCCTAATGTGCATTAAACTCAAAGTTTCATCAGCTGGTCCTTCAGAGCTATGGCCCCTCAACACTCAAACTCTCTTCATCTTCTTCCATGTGAAGCCTGAAAACCATGAGGACTGATTGAGAGCATTTATGTGAGGTAGAATGCCTACAGTGGGGGGCCAAGTGGTCTCGTGGCCTCAGAACCCCTGCAGATGGTGTGTGGGTTTTTTTTTTCCCCACTCTGTCTTCCCTGGCACTCATTGCATGGCTGCCTTCTAACCTCCTCCTCCTCCTCCTCCTCCTCCTCCTCCTCCTTGTCCTCCCTGGCCATCAGACCTTACTTTTATTCAATGTTAATTACTATTGCCTAATTTTATTTTTATATTCTCTCTCTCTCCCTCCATCTCTCCATCATCCTGTAAAGCACTTTGAGCTACACCATTAGTATGAAAATGTGCTATTGAAATAAATGCAGTTGTTGTTCCTCAGTCTCCGATCGCTCCTTTCTCCACCTTTAAATCTCAACTCAAAACTTTCCTCTTCTATGTGTGTTTCCCACCCCCGAAGCAGCATATAAAGCAACCTTGGGTTTGTGAAAGGCGCTCTATAAATGCAACTTATTAATTCAGCCGTGTATGGGGACAATCGGTGTAATTTCAGGAAACATTAACTTCAGATAGGCGAGTAAAGACAACCGTCCCTGAGGTTAATTACACTTCTGTTGAAAGAAAATCATTGTAATGGTTTTGTTCCACCATGATTGAATTGGGTTAATATGACATCTAAGATTAATTTTGGATAACGTGATTTGTGATTCTTAACCTAAAGCAGTTCAAATATCCATCCAGCCATTTTCAGGAAGAACTGGCATAACGTTTGGGTGCTCTATGATGGCACTTCACCAATTACTTGTTAATAGAATTCTCCACAAATTCATTTACTTACTGACATTTAGATTTTCACCAGCAAGCCCGCGATTCTCAAAAGAATCGCAAATCCAAGAATGGCAATCACTTCATGGAGGGTGGGTGCGTCCTGGGAAATGTCATTTAATTAAAGAAACATATTTGTACTAAAGCGGTTTCTTTTTGGAGCTGTGACTCATGTGGTTCTGGTGTTTCAGAAGCGCGTTGTAGGCGCCTTCGTTTATTGTTTTTATCCATGCAGTCTCTTTTTTTGTTTTTCTAGGGCTGTGTCGTCAGGGAGAAGTCGTTTGCTGATGGCGGCGGATTCGCGTGCTGAAGTGACCATGGCGGTGGATCCGGGCATGCAGGGCTACATTACTAAACGAAGGCGGTACATGTGGTGGTGTGGGCGGTCGCGTTTGGGCGGCTGCACAACCTGGCGGGCACGCTTTACCTCAGGTTTAGTTCACAGGTCGTAGCCATGGTAAATTTTTCATTTAATTAAATAAATCTATTTGTACTAAAGCGGTGTCTTTGTGTGGGCGCCTTCGTTCATTGTTTTTATCCATACGGGCTTGTTTACAGGTCATAGCCATACGGGCTCGTGTTTGTATTACTAATCATTGAGCTCCTTCCACTTGGAGCGGTGACTCCTTTGCCTCTGCTGTGTCAGAAGCGCGTTGTGGGCGCCTGCGTTCATTGTGTTTATCCATATGGGCTCGTTTTGTATTTCCGTTAGTTGAGCTCTTTCATTGTGGAGCCGTGACGTCTTTGCTTCTGGTGTGTCTGAAGTGCATTGTAGGAGCCTCCGTGTATTGTTTTTATCCATGCGGTCTCGTCTTTGTTGTTCTGTGGCTGTGTCGTTAGGTAGATGTCATTTACTGTTAGGAAGCATAATCCAAATTACATTTAATACTGAATTACCGTTATGTGATTCAAATATGCCACACTGACTGCTGGCACAGTGGATTAGAGCAAGTGTAGTTTACAGGTTGTGGTGTTTGGGCGCCACCTACTGACTCTGGGAAGCTGCTGCGTTTGACTCTGGGGCACCGCGGCGCAGTGCACATGCGCTTCGGTGCGTCCGCCGTGCATAAATTAAACTGTCGTTTAGTAATATAGATATGCAATTTAATTGCAATGCTGTGTGTATGGCTAAAGAATGAAAAGCATTTAACAAACTTTTAATTATCATTTTTAAAAACTCAAACTTTTAAAATAAGTCTGCAAGGATGAAAGCACACACTTTGTTTTGGATTTATTAGAGGTAATTTCATCTATATATACTGTGTGTGTGTGTGTATATAATATAATATTATATATATATATATATATATATATATATATATATATAATATAAATTATAGTGAGAGGTGGCCGACAGTTTATCCCAGCCAGCTCCCCCAGGCCGCTAGATGGAGTCCTCCTTGCAGCATGGAGATGCCCCAAATTCCTGCAGGGCATCATGGACAATGGAGTTTGGATTCACAGCCCTGCTGGATACCATGGGGGCCACCAGGGGAGGCACAGGGATTCCAGGTCACAGGGACAGAAGAACTGAAGTACTTCCGGGCTGAAGAAAAAGAAGCGTTTTTTCATCTGACCTGGAAGTGCTATGGAAACCCATGGACTGAAGGACAGAAGCACTTCTGGGTCAAGGACTATAAAAAGGACTGTGGGAAACCCAGCAGACGAAGCTGGAGTTGGGAGGAAGTGCGACAGAGCTGCTGGGTGGAGTGGAGGATTTGAGTATTGCATTGAGTATTATTGATCTATCTATCTATCTATCTATCTATCTATCTATCTATCTATCTATCTATCTATCTATCTATCTATCTATCTATCTATCTATCTATCTATCTATCTATCTATCTATCTATCTATCTATCTATCTATCTATCTATCTATCTATCTATCTAGTTGGTTGTATGTTTGTCTGCTTTTCACGCCAGAACTACTTAACAGATTTAGATCAGTTTTTTTTTTTTTTTTCTTCTATGATTTTACTTGAACATTCTGGTTTATTTTTGCAACTTCTCTTCTCACGCTAAGTATCATAGTTTGCGTGCGGTGCTAATTTATTTGCGCAGATCTGAGCGGTGCCCCTCCTCACTCACACGCCACCTCTGTTCGAGTTGCTCTTCCTCTCGCCATGTGTTGGAGTGTACCTTGTCACCCCTTACAATCCAATTTTATTTTCTGTATAGCCCAAAATCACACAAGAAGTGCCGCAATGGGCTTTAACTTGCCCTGCCTCTTGACGGCCTCCCCAGCCTCGACTCTCTAAGAACACAAGAGATAAAAAACTCCTCAGGGGATTAAAAAAATGGAAGAAACCTCGGGAAAGGCAGTTGAAAGAAAGACCCCTTTCCAGGTAGGGTGGACGTGCAGTGGGTGTCAAAAAGAAGGGGGTCAATACAACACAATACAGTACACAGAACAGAATGGAAGTCCTCCTCAATGCAGTATAAAAATATTACAAGTACGGCACAGAATTTAACAGTAGATATCGCATATGATTTGGATTTGTTTGCTTAGCTAGCAATAGCTGTTTGTTCAGCAGACCTTATCATCTAGAGATTGTTATGGAGTAATGTTAGATGTTTTTGAGAGAGAGATCAGAGCTACGTGTGTTTTAGAGGGTAGCTGCTGATTGCCAGAGATATCGCGGCCCACGAGGGGAGACGCTCTCCCATCAGAGCTGAACACGATCAGATACAGTTTGACGTTGGAGTGTACCTACCTTCTGCTTGGCCACAACTACTTTTTTTAATTTATTTTTAAAGTTTGTCCTGGGCGGCATGGTGACACAGTGGGTAGCGCTGCTGCCTTGCAGTTAGACTTGGGTTCGCTTCCCAGGTCCTCCCTGCATGGAGTTTGCATGTTCTCCCCATGTCTGCGTGGGCTTCCTCCCACAGTCCAAAGACATGCAGGTTAGGTGCATTGGCAATTGTGTGCCCTGCAGTGGGCTGGTGCCCTGCCCAGGGTTTGTTTCCTGCCTTGTGCCCTGTGTTGGCTGGGATTGGCTCCAGCAGACACCCGTGACCATGTAGTTAGGATATAGCGGGTTGGATAATGGATGGATGAAGTTTGTTCTGTTTCACTTCTACATGGGTGGAGCTGTGGTGGCCAGCTAGTACTTTATAAATGTTGAGCATTTTTAATTTGTATAATTTGAAAAGTTTACTTGCATACTAACATCGTGAAAGATCAGTTTTTGAGTGTATATTGTGAACGCAGCCCCAAGAGGATGTGGCCGTTCCTCTTAAACAGTAATACAGTGGGATGCAAACCCATTGCAGATTAGCTGCTAGCCTGATGCTTGCCGCCATGTTGTGTGTTCTGCATCTCGCGCGCAGCTTCAAACATTTAAAAGACAACACCGTGGCTGTCCTAGTGCCTCACTGCCTTGTCTCCCCCCCCCCACCCACACACATCCTCCACTTTATTATGCTGTATTCGAATAAACTTTCTGTCTCTTGAAAACCCTGAATGAACCTCTGCAACTTTGTGACCCAAGTGTGACAATATGTGCGCCACCCAGCACTGCCAATATGACCTCTGCCCTTCCCTGATAGTCACTGGGGCTGCACAGTTTAATAGTTCATTAATGGCGTTAGAGTTACGACTACCTCGCTGTGCTAATCGTGGGACGTGACCACTTCTGCATTCCATTTCATCCTCCCAGTCTCTCCGAGTGTTGTAATCGAGTGCTCCACATTCACGAAGTGCTCACACCATTCGCACTAACTACGTGTTAAATCCAGGTTGAGGAGTCTGATTCCTAACAACCCCTTTTAAAATGTGTGAAAAGATTTCTTTTCTGGTTGCATGAAAATTGAGACGTTATGTGGAACCCACCGTAGATCATCTGTCACTTTTTCATGCGTCTCAGTGCCAAAATGAAGAAAATCCTCCATGGCTTGAAAATATTTTGTTTTCAAAAGTGTGTAAATTGTTCAACCTCTGCACATGAACGTGTATGTGACCATTTAAAGTTCAACCCCATAGAGCAGCTCTTACAAATGCTGCGTCTTCAATGGCACTTTGTGGCTCTTTACTGGGTTGTGTGATTCCTCGTAGGGCCATTGCTTGACAAAGGAAAGGTTTCTTTGCATATGAATTTGGATCTTTGTGCATTGAAAAATGTCCTAATGTATAAGGGAAGACAACTCAAAACCTGAAATCTTTACTGTGTAGTAGGCAAGACCATTCTCGGCTTAAAGCCTGGACTGAGCGTGTGTTGTTGCATACAGCCAGGGTCCTTTGAAAATCAGGAACCCATTGGAATTTTCTAAATCTGTTACCATCTGCTCATTGTTGTTATCCGCTGTATACAGATCAATATAAATAAATGAAGGTTCTTTCTAGAACTTTCATGTGGATTGGGTTTTTTGGGAACCAGAAATGGTTCTCCTGTGGCATCACTCTGAAAAACTGCTCTGGCCCCTTCGTTTTTAAGAGTTTATAAAAGCTAAGCAAGTAGTAGCATTAGGTCTGCGGTTTATGCGGACGCCGGTCCGTATCCATCAGACTGTCAACAGCAAGACCAGGTAACCATAATGAGCACATCGTATTTTATCAGACACGGCGCTCTGATTAAAACTGTGCACAAACAAAGTACTCGGCACTCCCCTCCTGAAGTTCTTCTGAACTTCTATTACCTTTACTTTATTATCAAAGTTGGACAAAATTTCAAACAGATGTAAAACTCGTGGATATTTGTGGACTACGATTAATTTGTGGTTGTGTAGAATTATGGAAACCTGTTTGAGCATTAACAGTTCATTGATATTAATGAGATATGCAGCTTGTTTAATTGAGTGCACCTTATATGACAAGGCTCAAGAACAGGGACGCCGCTGCTCAATGACCGAGTCTGAAGGCCGCTGGTTAGGTTAGGAGACTGCACTGTTGCAGCCTCTGTTACATTGTGACCCCCATCACATGACAAACCACCTCAGGATCTCGGATTAGGACCCGAGTGCAGCCATTCAATTGGTGACACCTCAGCACCACACAAGTTCACGTGGAATGGAACAGTTGGGTTTTTTTTTTTTATGGTGGCTAGAATGCCAATTCTGCCAATAACCCCCAAGTTTTCCCTGCCTACTTGCAGGGCAGGACGCAGGTTAATGTGGGACGGCGCAATTGCAGGTTCAGGGCTTTGATCAAGGGCCCAGCAGACTACAGTGTGGACACTGAAGTCGAAACAACGGAAGACAAAAACACCAATTTAAAATAAAAAGTAATTTCTTTCTTCTTGGTGAATCAAAGAGACTGCAGCCCCCCGAGCTCTGTGCCACTCACTGGTTAGAACAGACAGTCTGCCGAAAAGAAAAAAAATCCTCTCTTTATGTTACTTAGCTCATTCATTAGCCAAAGAGACAAAAACATGGCAGCTCATTTTGAGGTCATACACAGATTACTGTAAGTTACGGTTACATCCTGATTTATTACATACAGGAGTGTGCAGAGTTTCTGACCAAAATAAAGAGTCATCAGGGCACTCGCATTCCTAAAAATACACCCTTATGAGCACACAGACACAAGACCAGTTTAAAGCAGTTTCTTATAGTTCAGTACATTAGTTTCTAGCTTTAATATCTTCATTAGATTTTGTCTGGTTAGATTAATAATTCCTTGTGTATTAATCCATAAGGGACATGTTTCTTATAGTTTTAAGCAAGAATTCAGAAACTCACATTGATTTATAATATCACAGGGTGTTCTGTTAGTATCAAGATCAGCATTTTCTCATAAAGAATGCAAATTAGTGTAATAATTCTGTGCACAAGCTTAATTCTTTTTCTACCTAAATGAAGAACAAATCATATAGCTCTCTGCAGCATGATTAACACAAAATACAATCCTTGGTATTCATGAGTTTAATATTTACAATCATCCATCCATCCATTTTCCAACCTGCTGAATCCAAACACAGGGTCACGGGGGGTCTGCTGGAGCCAATCCCAGCCAACACAGGGCACAAGGCAGGAACCAATCCTGGGCAGGGTGCCAACCCACCGCAGCACTTAGAATCATTATAGTTAATAATGTTTTTTCTTCCTCAACAGTCACTTCTGGCATTTTTGGGATTTGAGCCAGCTAGCCTCAGAGCCACCACTCTGCCACACCCGCCACACGATGTACCCCCCCTGGATTAGAACTCGAGAGTAGCGGGTGACACCTCAGCAGCACATTGTAACAAGGGGTAATTATCTAAATTTGTCTCGCGCTTGCTAGCAGTTTGCGCTGTTGCATTTAACGGGTTTACAGCTTACAGAAACATCAGATTGTGTGCAGATTAAACTCGCAGTCCTATGCTGCCGGCATTTAAGATTTTATGATCTGCTGTGATTTTTGTACGCATGCATGCAATGTTCGGCTTCTCAATACAGCAGATCCCCAAATTAACATTTCTATATATTATGACAATAGCGCTATACCAGTACATGACCCGACATGGGAGGCACACTTTTATAAATACAAATAAATGTTTTACTTTTCTTTGCTTGTGGGTAACGCCTTCCCCATTCCCACAGGCACAACACAGTCCCACTAAGCATCAAACACAATCGCCACAATACTTTTTCTTCTTCTTCTTTACAACCTCCACTCCTCCCGACTCTGGCTCTCAGAGTGGTGGCTTCTGGCTCCTTTTATAGCCCACCCAGAAGTGCTCCAGGTCTTTGATGACCCATTTCTGGCTGCACTTCCAGGTGTGGCAGAAGAACAACCCACATGGGCTCAGGAACCACTGCAGCCACCCCCTGGTGGCACCCCTAGATCCCAATAGGGTCGTAGAGAACTCCAACTCCCATGGAGCCCTGCGAGAATCCGAGGCACCACTGCCATCTAGCGTCCAGGAGGAGGTACAGTTCAGTCCAGGCCTGTTCTCCTGGACCATATACCGTGCATCCAGAAAGTATTCCCAGCGCATCACTTTTTCCACATTTTGTTATGTTACAGCCTTATTCCAAAATGGATTAAATTCATTTTTTCCTCAGAATTCTACACACAACACCCCATAATGACAACGTGAAAAAAGTTTATTTGAGATGTTTGCAAATTTATTAAGAAATAAAAAAATTGAGAAAGCACATGTACATAAGTATTCACAGCCTTTGCCATTAAGCTCAGGTGCATCCTGTTTCCCCTGATCATCCTTGAGATGTTTCTGCAGCTTCATTGGAGTCCACCTGTGGTAAATTCAGTTGACTGGACATGATTTGGAAAGGCACACACCTGTCTATAGAAGGTCCCACAGTTGACAGTTCATGTCAGAGCACAAACCAAGCATGAAGTCAAAGGAATTGTCTGTAGACCTCCGGGACAGGATTGTCTCCAGGCACAAATCTGGGGAAGGTTACAGAAAAATTTCTGCTGCTTTGAAGGTCCCAATGAGCACAGTGGGCTCCATCATCTGTAAGTAGAAGAAGTTCAAAACCACCAGGACTCTTCCTAGAGCTGGCCGGCCATCTAAACTGACCAATTGGGGGAGAAGGGCCTTAGTCAGGGAGGTGACCAAGAACCTGATGGTCACTCTGTCAGAGCTCCAGAGGTCCTCTGTGGAGAGAGGAGAACCTTTCAGAAGGACAACTATCTCTGCAGCAATCCACCAATTAGGCCTGTATGGTAGAGTGGCCAGACGGAAGCCACTCCTTAGTAAAAGGCACATGGCAGCCCACCTGGAGTTTGCCAAAAGGCACCTGAAGGACTCTCAGACCATGAGAAAGAAAATTCTCTGGTCTGATGAGACAAAGACTGAACTCTTTGGTGTGAATGCCAGGAGTCACGTTTGGAGGAAACCAGGCACCACTTATCACCAGGCCAATACCATCCCTACAGTGAAGCATGGTGGTGGCAGCATCATGCTGTGGGGATGTTTTTCAGCGGCAGGGACTGGGAGACTAGTCAGGATAAAGGGAAAGATGACTGCAGCAATGTACAGAGACATCCTGGATGAAAACCTGCTCCAGAGCGCTCTTGACCTCAGACTGGGACGACAGTTCATCTTTCAGCAGGACAACGACCCTAAGCACACAGCCAAGATATCAAAGGAGTGGCTTCAGGACAACTCTGTGAATGTCCTTGAGTGGCCCAGCCAGAGCCCAGACTTGAATCCGATTGAACATCTCTGGAGAGATCTTAAAATGGCTGTGCACTGACGCTTCCCACCCAACCTGATGGACCTTGAGAGGTGCTGCAAAGAGGAATGGGCGAAACTGGCCAAGGATAGGTGTGCCAAGATTGTGGCATCATATTCAACAAGACTTGAGGCTGGAATTGCTGCCAAAGGGGCATCGACAAAGTATTGAGCAAAGGTTGTGAATACTTATGTACATGGGATTTCTCAGTGTTTTTATTTTTAATAAATTTGCAAAAACCTCAAGTAAACTTTTTTCACGTTGTCATTATGGGGTGTTGTGTGTAGAATTCTGAGGAAAAAATGAATTTAATCCATTTTGGAATAAGGCTGTAACATAACAAAATGTGGAAAAAGTGATGCGCTGTAAATACTTTCCGGATGCACTGTACCAGCTGAGGCCCGCCACAATATTTAACATTTTCTGAATGGCGAGTGGTGCAGATGGCTATTTTTTTTTTTTTAAGAACTAACATTTATTTGAGGGGGGGGGGAATGAGGAATGTTTGTGTTATTGAAATATTTATCAATTCAATTGTCAGCATGTCATGGGTTATGAAACGGTGATGAGTTTTTTTTTTTTCTTTTTTTTGACAAGTGTACTGTATCATTAAAAGTAAAAAAGAAACCTTACATTCCTAATCCCGCATTTAACGGTTTCATATTAACAATTCTGAAAGTTGTTCCCTGCCAAATGGAGGTTCTACTGTACTGTGTTTGAGCAGAGCAGAGTAGAGGACATGCTGCTGGCAGGACGAGGAGTGTATTTCATGTTAATTAAAAAGAGTGATCACAAGTATAATATCAAAGGGTAATCATCCATTAATGATGTCGGCACGCCTAACGGTGCACTGCCATGGTATGTCATGTTAGGTGTATTGGGTCAGAGGTCAGAGAAACCCTTCAGTGGCCAGTCCTGGTAGCCCCTGTGTGTGTGTGTGTGTGTGTCACATGTTGCTGAGTCGGAGTCTGCTATGCGCTTTACAGCAGATTTGCTCCCAAAGCCCCCCTTGTTTTTTTGTCCCTGTCAGTTTCTCAATCAGTGAGTCATTTTTACTCTAAATGAATCTCACTGCTTCATCAGCTCTCCTCTTTCACTTTGCATTCAACTATCAGTTGTGCATTTATAAGAAACTTACAAATATTTCTATCTTTTGCTTCATCTTGAGATGCTTCACTCAGTTTCTTTTTACATCACTTTTTTCCAGCTTGCTTTATTGTATCCGAATGCTGGCGGTTAATGACAAGCAGAGCAGACCCTGGGGACGAGTGACACTGCAGCCACTTGTGTGCCTATTAACAACTGATGGCATAAGTAAAGAAAACAAAATATTTAAAAGCAAAAAATGCATTCTTATGTAACTAATGCACACCTTCCTGTTTAATTTAGCAAACCTTTAGTGCAGGGGGTCCTCCGTCGCAGTCCCAGAGGGCCGTAGTGGCTGCAGGTTTTTGTTCTCACCCGGCTGCTTAATTAGAAAGCAATTCTTGGCAATAATTTAATTTCCTGGCTTGTTGGTGCTTTAACTCTGCTCTGTCAGCTCATTTCTCATATGCTGGATGTTCTTCCCCTTTCTAAGGATCTCATCCAAATGATTTAAAGGCCAAAATGGAGGAGGAATTCTCAGTCCTTCACTGATTTTTCTCTTCACTTTCCTTCTAAGTATTTCATTAAACCCAATAGTGTGTGATAAATAAATACAGAGGTGTCAATGGTAACAAGCTAAATGGAGAAATGTTGGTCTCTTTTGTCATTTGCATGTTCTTGCTAATTAGGAGCAAATTAAAAAAACATGAACACGGCTGTTTAAGACTAAAATAAGCAGTAAGGGTTCAAAATCTTAACGAGTGACACAACTAAAGTGAAGCAGAACTGTCACTGGAGCCATAAAGGCTTCTTATTAAGCAATTGTGTTGGATCAAAAACCTGCAGCCACTGTGGCCCTCCAGGACTGCGATTGAGGACCCCTGCTTTAACGTAACCAACACTGGAGTGACGCAGACAACACACAATTAAAAGAAGGAACGGGGCTGGTTGACAAGCTGTACCCACATCGTGTGTGTGATTGGGGGTTTGGGCACCAGGACAGAAGTGGAGAACCACCAAAACAGGCCACACAAGTACAGAATACACTAGCGTTCAAAAGTTTGGAATCGCCCAGAAATGTTCATACTTTGACAAAAAATGGACACTTTTTTTTTTTTTGTATCACGATGCCATCAAATTGGTGGAACAATACGGTGTTTCTAATGGCTGTGATTTCTAATTTATCATTGACATGACTGTACAAAGCACCCTGTCCAGTAGTCACTCCTTCATTGTCCTAACGCCGGCTCCCTTACATCGTCATTCCTAAGTCGTATATCAATTCTAATTGGTTATTAGAGAAACCTTTGGATTGCAATACCACCGCTGACTCATGTTATTCTGGTCACTTGGCTGTGAAGGTCCTCTGTTGGCTTCACCCTCAATTACACACTAAATACGAGTGTCCGACCACTCCAGCGTGCTGAC
Organism: Erpetoichthys calabaricus; assembly: GCF_900747795.2. Classification (NCBI taxonomy): domain Eukaryota; kingdom Metazoa; phylum Chordata; class Cladistia; order Polypteriformes; family Polypteridae; genus Erpetoichthys; species Erpetoichthys calabaricus. The sequence goes on from NC_041394.2 coordinate 1,547,072, forward strand.
TAGAATCCCGTCTCCAGTCATCGTCTGTCCAATGTCTGTGTTCTTCAGTCCATTTTAACAACACCTATCTGTGAACCTGGCAGGCAAAAACGCTATTCTGGGAGGCTTCAAAGAAGAAGCTTTCATTCTGTTGCAGACAACACTAGTATTCGGTGTGTATTGAAAGAAAAGAAACCAACTGAGGACCTGTAAGGTGTTTGTTACTCACACTTTGATGTCCTAATCCTCTTGTGCAGTTTGCTCATCTGGGCCTTCCCTTTTTTTTTCCATTCTGTCCTCTTCTCTCATGAAAGTGATTGACAAGAAACTGCCGATTTCACACACAGTTCTCTGTCTGTCCGGTGCAATAACCTTCATTGTGTACAGAAAGAAAAACACACACACACTGGACTGACGTGTTTTGTCTTGGTAGAGTATCATATTGCTCTACTCTCCCCTTTTGTGTTATTAATATGTAGCCTTTGTCAGAACACCTCAAATCTCACAGACTTACCACTGTTTAGAAGGTATTCTAGTATATAACTTCTCCCCACCTTCCCTTCTACAGGTGCTGGTCATAAAATTAGAATATCATGACAAAGTTGATTTATTTCAGATACTGAATTTGGGACTTTCATTAGTTGTCAGTTATTATCATCAACATTAAAAGAAATAAACATTTGAAATACATCAGTCTGTGTGTAATGAATGAATCTAATATACAAGTTTCACTTTTTGAATGGAATTACTGAAATAAATCAACTTTGTCATGATATTCTAATTTTATGACCAGCACCTGTATATATATAACCTCATGATTTGCTGTGGCAACCCCTAACAGGAGCAGCCGGAAGAAGAAGAATAGATGCAACTTTATTTGCCCCCAGGGGGAAATACAGCTTCTCACAGAAGCATTTTAAATAAATACATAAAATAAATAAACACTTTGAAAACACATCAGATCTCAATGGGGGAAAAAAATTGGGAATGAAAGGACGGAAATGAAAAGGATCCACCTACAGAGGAACACCCCGAAAATCAAAGGGAAGAAATGAGGCGGCAGGCAGGCGGGTCCATTTGGCCGAAATTCCATTGCAGCAATTCCAAATCGTACTCACACCCCAATGCTTGTATGCATGGCTGACAACAGCAGGGGGTAGATGTCCCTAATGAGACAACGGATGATGTCCTGGGGGATCTCCTGAGCTCCTGGACAGGCTGAGGTGTTGGATGGACCAAAACATAATGTCCCACCCAGAGGTGTTCTATTGGATTGAAGTCAGGCGAGTGAGCGTGGGGGGGGACCAGTCAGTGGTATGAATTCCTTCATTCTCTTGCCACATGAGGCCGGGCATTGGGGAACCAGCATAGGGTCTGACAATGGGTCCAAGGATTTCATCCTGATACCTAATGGCAGTCGAGGTGCCGTAGTCTAGCCTGTAGAGGTCTGTGAGTCCCTCCGTGGATATGCCTCCCCAGACCACCAAACCGGTCATACTGAACGATGTTACAGGCAGCCTAACGTTTTTCACGGCTTCTCCAGACCCTTTCACGTCTGTCACATGTGCTCAGGGTGAACCTGCTGTCATCTGTGAAAAGCACAGGGCGCCTGCCAGTGGTGGACCTGCCAATTCTGGTATTCTATGGCAAATGCCAATCGAGATCCACGATGCTGGGCAGGCAGTGAGCACAGGGTCCACAAGAAGACATCGGGCCCTCAGGCCACCCTCATGAAGTCTGTTTCTGATTTATTTTTGGTCAAAGACATTCACACCAGTGGCCTGCCTGCCTGCAGGAGGTCATTTTGTAGGCTCTGCCAGTGCACATCCTGTTCCTGCTTGCCCAAAGGAGCAGATACCAGTGGGTCCTGCTGATAGGTTACGGCCCTGTCCAGCTCTCCAAGAGTAACTGCCTTTCTCCTGGAATCTCCTCCATGCCCTTGAGACTGTGCTGGGGGACACGGCAAACCTTCTGACAATGACACACATTGATGTGCCTGCCATCCTGGAGAAGTTGGACTACCTGTGCCAGCTCTGTAGGGTCCAGGTATGGCCTCATACTACCAGTAGTGACAGTGACCGTAGCCAAATGCAAAACGAGTGACAAAAGAGATGAGGAGGGAAAAATGTCCATGGCCTCCACCTGTTAAACCATTCATTTCTGCTTTGGGGGTCATCTCATTGTTGAACGACACACACACACAAACACACACACACCCCGGGCACCAAAGCAGCTGAAACTGATGAACAAGCCCCTCTGCTACTTCACTCAGCAGATCAACAGCCCACAAGTGTCACTGACTTGATACTCTACTCTCATTAAAGAGTCTGCCTTTCATATTTTTGAGCTGTGTATGTGTGTGTGTATTGTAACAAAGGCGCTATATAGGTGCCCGACCCAACACAGATAGACACGGAGGCACATATAAAATGCACAAAGACTTTATTTTTCTTCACCTGTGGGCGCACGTCTTCCCCGTGACCTACAGGCAATGCACAGTCCACAAGCACAATTACCACAACACCAACAACACTTCTCTTCCTTTACCACCACTCCTCCTCAAGCTTCGTCTCCTTCCTCCCAACTCTGGCTCCTCGAGTGGTGGTGGCTGGCCCTTTTTATAGCCCACCCGGAAGCGGTCCAGGTGCTTGACCACCTGGTCCTAATTGTACTTCCGGGTGGGGCTGAAGATTTGTCCAGCCGGGCTGTTGATTCCATACAGATTGCAGCTAACCCTAGCGGCCATCCAAGCCCCCAAACAGGCTGTGGAGGACTCCATCTCCCATGGAGCCATGAGACAGGCTGGAGGATCACCATCCGCCAGGGAGGCTGCCACCAAGCGTCCCGGGGGAGGTATTGAGCTGCCCATGGTGGCTACCCCCCGGAACAGATGCAGAAGGGGCGTCCCTGCCAAGCATGGGACCCGGTTGTCCGCCACAGTATATATATAATATAAATTGATATTGAAGTGTCAGTTGCTGTACATGTCCAGTGACTCATGAATATTCATCCATCCATCCATCCATTTTCTAACCCACTGAATCCGAACACAGGGTCACGGGGGTCTGCTGGAGCCAATTCCAGCCAACACAGGGCACAAGGCCAGGCAGGGTGCCAACCCACCGCAGGACACAAGCACACACTAGGGCCAATTTAAAATCGCCAATCCACCTAACCTGCATGTCTTTGGACTGTGGGAGGAAACCCATGCAGACACGGGAAGAACATGCAAACTCCACGCAGGGAGGACCCGGGAAGCGAACCCGGGTCTCCTAACTGCGAGGCAGCAGCGCTACCCACTGCGCCACTGTGCCGCCCATGAATATTCATATTCATTATTATAATTAATTAAACCACACCAGATGAGGCACAGAAATCCTGCCAGGCTGGAGTGCTCAGCTCACTCTTGACAACCTTGGCATTTCTTGAATTGCGTATTTAATGCTGATGGCTATCAGGCCTGCTTTACATTACTATAATTACCTTTTAGTATTCTCTATTAGTGTTAAGGAATTGGCGAAATTAGCAGAAATGACTGAAAGATACTATATCGTACAACACGGCAGTTATTTGTGTGTGTGTGTGTGTGTGTGTGTGTGATGTGATTTGTATCAACTTACGATTCTTATCATTCACAGTAACCTTATCCAAGTGAATGAGCCCAAGAAATGGACTTTAAAGAAATGTTTCTAAGTTTGTGAAGATGAAATGAAGAAAACGGTAGGCTTGATTTTTTTTTTTTCTTTTTCTAACTGTAAAGAACTTGAATTGTTTGTTACTATTAGTGACCATCCCCTCAAGCCTGCCCTGGATTCACGGCTTGTTAAAATGTAATGGATGGACAATTATTTACTTTTAAATTCTTCTATTCGGCGTGTAAAATGAAACCTCCATCCACCATTTACAGCTTCGCCGGGGCCGGCTCTGCCTTCACACCGCGCCATCCACAAGGTTCACACGATTATTGTTTCCTCCATTGGCACTTGTGCTCCACGGGTTCACATTTACAAGCAAACTCCTTTTCGGATTGAAATGACGGCACTTTTTAATCCCTCTGCGGCCCCCCCCCCCCCCATTTTCAGAGCACCGTAATGTTTGAGATGTTGATCTTCTTGGGCGTGTTTCTTTTATAAGAGAACTTTCACCATCTAGTCATTTTTGGAGTCAACATGAGGACCACTAAGAGTCAAAGAAGCCATCATGAGGCCAAAAAAAAAAAAAGAATGAAACACCAAGGGACATCAGCCAAGCCTTAGGACCACCAATAGTGTTAGGATGGAAGCTGAGGAATCACAAAGGGACTGATAGGCCAAGAAATAACTTTACTGCTGTTGACAGAAGATGACCAGCAGCTCAGAAACACACTCATTGGTCAATGACCAGCATTAGAACATTAGGACTAGCTGGATGAGAACCGGCCATTCAGCCCAACACAGTCCTGTCCACTTAATAACATCAAGTCGAGTTTTGAAGGCCCCTAAAGTCATGCTGTCTACCACACTACTTGGTCACTCATTCCAAGTCTCTGCAGTTCTCTGATCAGGATTTCTAAATTCTGTTATAACCTTATGGGACCAGCTGTGGATATATATGATAGATAGATAGATAGATAGATAGATAGATAGATAGATAGATAGATAGATAGATAGATAGATAGATAGATAGATAGATAGATAGATAGATAGATAGATAGATAGATAGACAGATAGATAGATAGATAGATACTTTATTAATTCCACGGGGAAATTCACATTCAAAGATGTGGCCAAATGGACATTATGTGGCCCATCACTACAGTGTATACAGTATAGGGTATGCAGGCCTACAACTGGTTGCATGTACATGAATAGGCAATACTGAAAATGGCATATGTGGAGTGCAAAAGAGCCTGTGTGTGTGTGTGATATGTCATGTATGATGTATACTGTATTCCTACACTGCGGTGAGTTGGCACCCTGCCCGGGATTGGTTCCTGCCTTGTGCCCTGTGTTGGCTGGGATTGGCTCCGGCAGACCCCCGTGACCCTGTGTTCGGATTCAGCAGGTTGGATAATGGATGGATGGATGTATTCCTACACTACATCTAGGTGATAAGTTTGTGCCATCTGTGTGATCTTCTCTTTGGGTACACGACACCCTGACATCTTTGGCAGCCTGCACAAGTATTGTTGTGTGCCTGCTGCTGCAGTCCTAAGTGCATGATGTCCCCGAGTCACCTATGTTAGTTGGAATGTGTAAGCAGTGCAGTGTATGTGACATGCAGAAGAGACTGACATGAGCCTGCACATGTATGTGGCCTGCATATCTCATGGCCTACTATTAAATCCCTCTACATACAGTGGGTCTAGAAAAGAACCCCCCCCCCCCTTTGAAATATTCCCATTATTTTGCTTTACAGCCTTATATGTAAACACACAAACTAATATTTTTTCCAAATTTACTTACTCAATGCCATCTCTAACATCCAAGTGAAAGAAATCACAGCTACAGTTCAGAAGAATTTGAAAGAATAAAAAACAAATCCTGAGATTAATAAAGGATCCCCCCCCCCCCCCCAAACTCACTCAGCTGTCAGTGCCCACCATTCCCATTGCGGTTACTGGCGTTTTTCCCCCTGTGATCAGTTGTAGTCCGTGTTATCAGTGAAGCTGCTCCTGGAGCGTTCATTCCCTTCCTTGGCAGTGCCACTGACAGCACACGACTGACTGTGGGTGGCAAGTCACTTTCAGAAGATCTCAGGGATAGAGTTGTGGACGGACATAAGGCAGGAGATCTCAAAGGCTTTATCAGTCCCAAGGAGCCCAGTAAAGTCCATCATAAAGAAATGTTTGGTACCACTAGGACCCTCCCTGGATCCTCCAAAGTGCACTGGTAAGAGAGTTACTCTTTGAATGCCACTTTGAAGGAGTTCCAGGATTTGAGGGCACAGAGTGGTCATTACTGGTGTGCCTGTGACAACAATTTCACAAGCGCGCCACGATTGTGGCTTGTTCGGGAGGGTCACACTTCTCAAGAAAGGCCACATTGAGGCTCGTTTGAGCTTTCCCAGAATGCACCTTGAAGATTCTGATGTCAAGTGGAAAAAGGTCTTCTGGTCAGATGAGACCAAAATCAAACTATTTGGCCTCGATACCAAACGGTCCACCAATGCAGCTCACCATCCACAACACAACATACTGACAGTGAAGCATGGAGGGGGCAGCATCCTGTCATGGGGGGCCTGGGGCTCTCGTTAGGGTAGAAGGAAAAATGGATGGGGCAAAATCCCATCAAATTCTTGAGGAAAACCTGCTACCCTCTGCCAGAAAGTTGAAGATGGGCAGAATGTTCACCATTCAATACGACAACAACCCGAAGCACACAACAAAATTGAGTGGCTGAAGAAACAAAAAGTGAATGTCCTGGTGTGGCCAATCAGAGCCCAGACCTCAATCACACTGAAAATCTGTGGAAAGATCTGAAGATAGCAGACCACCAACATCACCATCCAATGTGACCGAACTTGAACAGTTCAACTGTAAAGAAGAGTGGGGGCAAATATTGAGTGGGCTCAATCTAGGAGTGCAAAGCTGATAGAGAAGAATCTCACCAGACTCAGGGCTGTCATTAAAGTAAAATGGGGGTCAACAAAATGATACTGACATGGGGGGGTCCTTTTATTAATCTCAGTAGGTCTTGTTTTTGATTTTTTATAAATCTTCTGAACTGTAGCTGTGTTGTCCTTCACTTGGATGTTGAAGGTGGCATTGAGTAAGTAAAGCTGGGCAGAAATATCAGTTTGTGTGTTTACACTTAGGGCTGTAAAGCAAATAAAATGAGAATATTTCAAGGGGGGGGATTCTTTTCTGTACCCACTATAGGTCACGTGATCACTACTGTCATACTGAAACTCTCCCTGGCATGTGCTCATCAACATGCCACATGTCTCCACCTCCGTAGCTACGACGAGTGACTCTCTTTACCTGAACTCCGTATTTTTGTGCAGTCCGCTCTTTAGTGACCTGCCTGTGTTTGTACTGAACATGTCACTCATATGTCACGCATACGTGTAATGTGAGGTGCACTTGGGAGCCCCGCGATGTCACACGTATATGGCAAGGCTCTGATGCCACTTTACCACGCCTCACTGTGTTCGACATGTGCCATCCCATCCTGTGAACTGCCACATGTGGGCACAGTCTATCAAGTCGTCTGAGCAGAGGAGTCCGGGCCGAGCTGCTTGTCTTCTTCACACGAGGGGTCAGTCATTTTGGGAGAAGGGGGCACAGCTCTGAATGCAGCAGAGTGGTGACAAACTTGTTGTTTTCCGAGCGCCATGTTCCACAACCCCCCCCCCCCCCCCCCCCCCCCAGTCTTCAGGCCCGCATTTGCATCTTTCTCGTATTCAGTCAGCCTCGCACACTTATCACGCAGAACAATCTGTGCCGTGCAGCACCCGCTGCTGGTTTTTTGTTTTAACACCTGATAACCGCCCAGCTGAACGTTCCTGTTGTTTCATTGAAGCGGCCCGTCCCTAGAGCTGAATCACCGCGATTTCAGAAAGCCTCACGCTGCGGTCAGGACGATGCCAGTAAACACAGACACAAACGTGACTCTGCCCTTGACTTGCCTCTGCCTCTGAGTCACCGCACCCCGCCAAGGGCCAGGAGGAGAAACAGAAAGAGGGGCCGTCCCTCCTAACATCTGAGAGACACCTGTGCAGGTGTGGCACTGAAACGCGAGGGTGCTGCCCTGCTGGCAGTCTGCTGTAGTGGTGAAGGAGCTGGAGGACACTGGCACAGCACTAATCACTGTGTCACCTGGAGTGTGTGGCTTCACCAGTCTGAGCTCCAACCATAAAATGTATACAGAGACAACTGTGATGTGTCCTCACCTTGGGCAGGAGCTAAAACAATTCAGGAGAGCCACTGGCACCGAAAGTAAGCTGAGGTGAAGCCTGTGGAGCGGAGGGGACCACTAGAGCTGCGATGCAGTCTGATGACGTGCTGGCCTTGGAGCCGAGTGCTCCTCACTTAAGTGGCCAGTGAAGGGGTGACATGAGGACACGTTACAATTACATCACTGGCCACATTGGCATGGGGGCGCTATATTACTTCATTGCCTGTGAATAACTGACAAAAGCAGGAGTGCTGGGAGCTGCTCGGCCACTGGGGCTCAGAGAGGGCACCACGTTATTCTCTTACCAGCCAGACACTGAGATGTACCCTCTGCTGTCACTAAGGCCATCGGAGGGGAGTTGAGGGACCGCATGCACTTACTCAGGGCAGCCATTTGTATCTGCTGGCCACTGAGATGTACAAAGTGCCTCTTCAATGGGACCATCCCAGAAGACAGTGCAGGACAGAGTGCACTTACACCTATGCCCACTGGGGCTCAAGTGGTGGCACTGCATACTCAAGGAGGGAGATTCAGGAAAGAGTGCATTAACAGTGCTGGGCATCAGGGCACAGAGGGGGTTACTACATTATTATATCACCTACTGGCCAGTGGGATGTGCCCTCGACAATCAATGAGGCCATCAGAAGAGACCTGTAGGACAGAATGCAGTAACTGCAATGACCACTGGGAGCCATCGGGGGGCACTATACACCTGCTGGCTAATGAGTCTCAATGAGGCCATTGAAGATTTGTTGTGAGGCAGAGTATAGTGACAGCAGATGGCCATTGGGGCTTTGGGGTGCTATACACCCCCAGGCCAATGAGATGTAAAAAATCGTCCCACAGGACAGACTGCAGTAACATCAATGGCCATTGAGGGTTGGGGGGGCATATTGAAGTACACCCTCCTCATTCAGTAAGGCCATTGGAAGGGAGTTTCATGACACCATGGGGCAGGTGGGGTTATTGGGGGGGAGGGGGGGGTCTCAACAGCCAATGAGGAGTGCAGTACTTCATACCTGCTGGATAATATGATGTATTATGCCTTCTTAATGAGTGGGAAACCTGGCCATAGTCAATTAGGTCATCAAAAGGGGGGCTCCAGAACAGAATGCAGTAACATCAATGGCCATTGTTTGGGGGTGGGGGTGTAATATTCTTTCATTATCTGCTGGTTAATGAGGTGCACCCTCCACATCAAATCAAGCCATTGGATAGGCACTGAAGAATACCACTGGGGGGTGGTTTTGTTGTGGATTTTATAGTCTACTAACCAATTGCCTCTGACAGTCAATGAGCCCACCAGAGGGAAACTGCAGAACAGACTAAAGTAAAGGCACTGGCTACTGGGGCTAGGAGGGCGCTATAGTATTTCATTAACTGTTAGTGGGGGGCACCATCCCCATTCAAGGAGGTCTTCAGAGTGCAGCCACAGGACAGAATGCAGTAACACCAATGGGCCTTGGGGAGGCGCTATACTGTACATCTGCTGGCCAATGAGATTTATAACGACTTCCTAGTGAGTGAGAACCTGCAGGACAGAGTGTAGTAACATCAATGACCATCGGGGTTGTGGGGGCGCTATTTCATTTCATTAATTGCTGGTTAGGGCGGCACGGTGGCGCAGTGGTAGCGCTGCTGCCTCGCAGTTAGGAGACCCGGGTTCGCTTCCCGGGTCCACCCTGCGTGGAGTTTGCATGTTCTCCCCGTGTCTGTGTGGGTTTCCTCCGGGCGCTCCGGTTTCCTCCCACGGTCCAAAGACATGCAGGTTAGGTGGATTGGTGATTCTAAATTGGCCCTAGTGTGTGCTTGGTGTGTGGGTGTGTTTGTGTGTGTCCTGTGGTGGGTTGGCACCCTGCCCAGGATTGGTTCCCTGCCTTGTGCCCTGTGTTGGCTGGGATTGGCTCCAGCAGACCCCCGTGACCCTGTGTTTGGATTCAGCGGGTTGGAAAATGGATGGATGGATGGATAATTGCTGGTTATTGTGATGCACCCTCCCCAGTCATTGTGGCTTAGGAGAGGGTGCTGGGTGTGGGGGGGGCTCTATATATCTGTTGGCCATTCAGATGTAAAATCCTCCCTCAACAATGTCATTGGAGAAGAGCTGCAGTAACACTGCTCAGACTTGGGGGGCGCTATTTTATTTTATTAGCTGTTAGAGGGATGCCCCCCAATTCAATGAGGCCTTAAGAGCACCCCTGCTGGACAGAGTGCAGTAACACCACTAGCCATTGGGAGGCACCATCCCCATTCAAGGAGGTCTTCAGAGCGCAGCTGCAGGACAGAATGCAGTAACACCAGTGGGCCTTGGGGAGGCGCTATACTATATATTGTACCTGCTGCCGATTTCTCAAATGAGTGAGAACCTGCAGAACAGAGTGTAGTAACATCAATGACCATCGGGGGTGTGGGGGCGCTATTTTGTTTCATGAACTGCTGGTTATTGTGATGCACCCGCCCCAGTCGACACGTCCATTTAAGGGGAGCTGCAGGACTGAGTGTAGTACTGGTGCTGGCCACTGGGGCTTGGGAGTTGGGGGGGGCTATATATCTACTGCCCATTGAGATGTAAAATGCTATTGCAGAAGAGCTGCAGTAACACTGCTTGGACCTGGAGGGTGCTATATTATTTCATTAATTGTTAGTTAGAGGGATGCCCCCCCCCCCCCCCCCCCAATTCAATGAGGCCTTAAGAGCACCCCTGCTGGACAGAGTGCAGTAACACCACTAGCCATAACGGCTCGGGGGGCCTATAAACCTGCTGGCCATCGAGACGTACATTGAGCACTCTCAGTCATTGGGCAAAGTGTAGTAAGACCCTGACCATTAAGGCTCAGAGGGGTCCTATACGGCGTACCTGCTGGCTGTCCAGACAAACCACTGGGCATGCCAGAGACTGTGGCTGCCCATTCTCGAGGTGAAGCTGTTGAGAAATGCTGGCACCAAGGGTAAACTCAACTGCTCTCGACTGGGGGCTTACGTAAACCGGTGAGATGGAAAATGACAAATGGATGGCACCGAGGAGGCCAGAAGAGCCGTTGGCAGGACAACAGAGGCACAATGCCAGCTGGCATTTATGGGCACTTTGTGTCACCTGTGTGTGCCTGTCTGTACCTCACAGACCGAGGCCCTTTCTCGCACCTCTCAGTTCCTTCTCACGAACACCCAAATGACTCACCAGAAGAGAGGAGTGAAACTGAAAGCAGGACCACGGCAGGCTTTACTGGCAGTCTGAGCCACGACCTTGAGGGGGACTGTGACAAAGGAGCCCGCGGGTTTCACAACACTGAAAACAAAACACTTGAATGCACAATGTCAGGATTAACTCTGCATAGCAGTTTTCATTCAACACTAACTGCGGGCAGAAGGCGCCAGGGTCCCATCCACTATTAGTGCCACTTCATCCACAGTGCCCATACCAAAGCACGCGATAGGTGGGCACACAAATGAGCTCCTCTGGGATCTGAGCTCTCAGCTGTAGTCTCTGTCACCCCCTGCTGCTTCAAGCAGGCACTGCACGTCCACTGGGGTCCGTGTTTTACCGCTGGATTTCTTATATATAGCGCCTTTAAAGACCACACATACAACAGGGCTGCCGCCTCCCACCGTACACTCTTGGTATTTTTTTTCCTTTCTTCCCTAAATGGAGCATCTTGGTGTTTCTCCAGTGGCTAAAGTGTGCAGCAGCACCGGCCATATTGTAAAGCTCTGTCAGGAAGGCTCTGCTGCTGAGACTCCACACTGCCCCGTGAGGCCATGCGGCACACTGCACCTCACCTCTTTCATTATATTTTATAGAGCACCTTTCTCACAGAAGTCACTCAGTTCTGTTTATTCTTATGGTAATTTTTTCCACATTTCTACATCAGAATATTCAAAGATGAGGCCGTAGTCCAGTTGGCGCTTTATTTTTTTTTAAGTATGACCACTGGCAGGTAAAGTGCCACTAAAACAGGCATCTAGGAGCTTTGCAGTTCCACACCTTTGCCACTAGGGAGTGATACTCTCCACCTGAAACATTATGCTGCCCTCTAGTGGTGTTCACTGCATTTTATTCTGTCCTTAGTGGCTGGAGTGCCCCCCTGCAGCTGACCTGTGGACCTCGTAGCTCAGCCTTTTTTATTATAAACCCTATACTGCCCCTTAGTGGTTGATACATGTAATGAAACACCATTTTCACTGCTGTTTCTCACTGTCTGTATTGCCTGCCATGGCTGATGGCATCTTCTCGTATGAACATTACATGCCAGCCTGTTTCTAACCAGCACACCTTAATGCCCCTGGTAACTGCACTCGATACTAAACCCAGCGCAGCTTGCAGTCTGTTTTTAATCAATGTGTCATACTGCCCCCTATTGGCACTGAATTGCAGCATTCCTTACTGTCTATAGTTGGCAATGTCCATTCATGTGGAATTGCCACTGTTTAAAAACTAGCACATCATGCTGCCCCCTGCTGGTTACCTTAGGTATTCTGAATAACTGCACTTCATGCTCACCCCTGTGGTCCGTGTGTCCCATTGCAGCTGACATCGTGTGCCCAAGTGAACTTCATATTTCAGTCGATTTCTAACCAGCACATCATGCTGTCCCCTAGTGGCTAACGCAATGTATTACACCCTGAACCCAGCACTTCCTGGGGTAACTGACACGATCCTCTCACATACCCTACAACGCCTTTCTAACTAGCACATTGTGCTGCCCTCTATTGGTTAAGTCAGGTATTGTGAATAACCGCAATTCACTGTGTGCCACTGCAGCTGACTTCATGTGCCAAAGTGAACTTCGTATTTCAGTTGGTTTTTAACCAGTTCATCATACTTCCCCCTAGTGGCTAACTTGTGTACTAAATCAATGAATTACACCGTGAATCCATGTGGCAGCACCTCCTGTGGTAACTGACATGATCCTATCACATCCCCTACAATGCCAACCTGTTTCTAACTGGCACATCGTGCTGCCCTCTATTGGTTAAGTCAGGTATTGTGAATAACCGCAATTCACTGTGTGCCACTGCAGCTGACCTCATGTGCCCAAGTGAACTTCATATTTCAGTTAGTTTCTAACCAGCACATCATGCTGCCCGCTAGTGGTTATTCTGAATAGGTGCACTTCATGCTGACCTCCGTTTCCAGCACCTTCTTCTGTGGCTGACATGACTCACATACCCTTCGTCTGGCTATAAGTGTCTCACCAGGATACCACGACGCCCCCAAGTGGTTTGCCTTGGCATAGGTTGTGTTTGAACTGCTGGGTGCAGGCCTGGCCTTCCCATAGATCATGAGTGCTATTAAAATGAAGAGAACCTGTGTGAGCAGAGGGGCCCATGCCCACCCTTCCAGAGGTTAATTTTCTTTGGTGTTGTCATGGCTGGCAATTTCAGTGGCCACTCAGTCCTATTCAGGTTGGCAGCCCATGGTCTATCAGACAAATGGCAAGGTCAAGTCGCAGAGCCTGATCTGCTGTGCCACAGTGGTGCCCTGGACTGGCACCTAACCCCAGACGGGACTCCACGTGAGGCCCACGTGCTTCCCCCCATGGTCCCTCATGCTCTTTGTTCCCATTTTGTCTTTGCGGGCGTTAAATACGTCTCTTTGCATTCCTGGCAGGGCAGCATTGCAAAAGAAGATCTAAAAATGTGAAAGGAGAAGAGGAGCGCAGTACACATGTAACTCACACCCCACAGTGGCTGGCGCAGCATGCCATGTTCTGTGTGGTGACTTGGCACATCAGAAGCCAGAAAGGCAGAGAGAGACACTTTGTGCTCCCTCGGGGGGTCACGCGGTTACCAGTTCAGGTTGAGCCCCTCGATTCCTCCCCCTTTTCATTTGAAGATGTGCTCATGTGACCTGCATGGAGTTGTGTGACTGTGCCCACTCAGAAAGGCGCTATATACAATGACACAGGCGGGATTATCACTGACTGGAGGACTCAAGCCACACTTGCCAACCTGAACTGGCACACCAGGAACTCCATCTGGATTGTGAAGCAAGTGAAGGGCTCATCCCACCACTGGCACCAGTAATAGTGCACTGCTGTCTTCACCCACCAGGTGTCACTGCGGCTCTTGATTGTTTCTGTTTCACTCCCACCATGTCGACATGCAGTGCACCCCCAAGTAGCCAGGCTGAGGTTGATATTTGAAATCTGCTGAGCACATAAGGTGTGGCATATAATCTTCTAGGCAGGGGTGCCAACTGTCACTTGTGCAGACATTCTGAGCTACAGTGGACTGGCATCTGGTTCAAGGTTGGTTCCTGTCTTGGGGTGAACAGCATCCCTGAACCCTGAAATGGCTTAATATGAATGGACGGATATCTGTGAGACCCCCCTGAGTCCCCATTTCCAGCCGGCAGTGCCCGTTCTGCTGAGCAATACACCTCAATTCTTCATCCTCCGCATCATCCTCAATGCTCTGTTCATCAAAAGAAGGAATGATGCCACCCAGTGGAGGGCAGCACCTCAAAACAATGCAGCAGTTTAGATGCCCGGGTCCATAAGGGGGTCACCTTATGAAGCTGGGGCTGAACTCATGGGGGGCACAGGCTGGCAAATGGGCACTCCTCCCCTTCATTGGGATTGTATGGCAGTGTGGGTGAGGTGGATTGGTGTTACTAAATTGGCAGTGAGTGTGTGTGTGTGTTGTTTGCCCTGTGAACGACTGGCACCCTGTTGGGAGTCCACCCTGGATGAGCAGCTTGGCAAGATGGACAGTCATCATGGGTACTTTAGTCAAACTGCTGGGCAGGACAGAGCAAGGAGGAGACCATGAGGGCAGGCGCAGCTCCCCCCCGTGGGCACCACACGGTCCCAGACAAGGGGGTCCGGAGGGCCTCAGACCACAGCCGACAATAGCAGCGGCTCATTCTCCCTCAGGGAGGCCTACTGAGATATAAATAAGAGCAGGAGGACGGGCGTGGAGGGCAGCTCAGGGCAGAAAAAGAATGAAACGGAAATCATCAACAGAAAACATGGCATCGCACCACACAATGAGAAACATCTGACCGGCTGAAAATAGCCGAGGGAAAGGATGGCAGAGGAAGGAGCCCGACGGAAAAAGAAGAAAAAGACGACAACGTCACCCACCGATGGCGCAGGACAGGCACACACCGGTCTGCACAATTTGAACCCGCACCTGACTGCCATCTCCAAAACCTTCTGATTGGCAGTGAAACAGGCTGGGGGGGGGGAGGGGGTCACACAAAGTTTAATTAGAACAGTTTTGGGGGGGGGGGGGGGCTTCCTGGTCCTGGGACAGAGCACTCACTCCGCACTCAGCAGCACCCCGTGTTAAAGTCAAAACATTTAACAAAAGTAAGAGACTCCCCGAGACCACCTGTCCAGCTCAGTGGTGCCCCCTGAAGGAGCTCAAACACACTTCTGCTATTTAACCCAATAAATGTGTGCGACACCAGAGGTCACCTGACCTCCTCACAGTACGCACTCATGGCGCCCCCCTTGTGGACTTGCCGCTCATTTTCTTCATTTTTACCTTAAAGCTGCTCTGCTCTCTCCCACTTGGAGTCGCCACATTCAGACAAAGGTGAAGGACGAGAGCCAGAGCCCAATCCACTGTGCCACAATGGTCAGTATGGCAGACTGGCATAAAACCCCTCGATGGGACTCCCTGTGAAGTCTCAGTGGACTTGTCATCATGCTCTTGCACACTCTTTGTTCCCATTTTGGTTTTGCTTGTGATGGAAGCTGCCGACCAGAATACAATGGAGCTTCCACACGGTGATGCCCATGCCCAGCTTCACTGCCCCCTGATCCTTCAGGTGTCTCCGACTCTACTGTAACTTCATCAATTCCTCCATCATAAAAACACTCAGCACTAACGCTGACCTTTGCTGCCCCCTTGTGGAGAAATGTCAATGCTGCTTAGGAGGCTTTATTATTATTATTATCATTATTATTATTATCCTGCGGTGGGTTGGCACCCTGCCCGGGATTGGTTCCTGCCTTGTGCCCTGTGTTGTCTGGGATTGGCTCCAGCAGACTCCCGTGACCCTTTGGATTCAGCGGGTTGGAAAATGGATGGATGGATTATTATTATTAATAGTATTATTGTTGAACCCAGCCACAAGGGATGCACAAACCAGTTTGTTTCTTCACGCTGGTCCCAAGCCTGGGTAAATGGGGAGGGTTACATCAAGAAGGGCATCCGGTGTAAAATTTTGCCAAATCAATATGCGGACAACAATACAAATTTCCATACCGGATCGGTCGAGACCCGGGTTAACAACGACTGCCACCAGTACTGTTAGCCAACAGGGTGCTGGTGGAAATTGGGCTACTGTTGGCTGAAGAAGAGGGGGGAGAAAGATATGGAAGAAGATGATCTGCTGTGGCAACCCCTAACGGGAGCAGCCGAAAGAAGAAGATTATTAATAGTGGTATTGTTATCATTATCATTATTTTTGTTATTATTATTAATAATAATAGTATTGTTATTATCATCATCATCATCATTATTATTGTTATTATTAATATTGTTATTAATAGTAGTAGTATTGTTAGTAATAGTATTATTATTGTTATTATTATTGTTCATATTATTATTATTATTATTAATATCATTATTATTGTTAATAGTATTATTATTTTTATTAATGGTATTGTTATTAATAGCATCATCATTATTATTATTACTATGATTATTGTTATTATTATTATTAATAATAATATAATAATATTTCAATAGTGTTATTATTATCATTATTATTAGTAGTATTGTTATTATTATTGGTATTTTTATTATAATTACTGTTATTAATAATAGAATTTTAATTGTTGGTATTAATAGTATTATTATAATTATTAATCCTCCTCATGCTGAAAGGCGTATAGGGTGTTAGCGAATTCCCTCCATCTGCTCCTGTCCCGAGTGACGTGTTCAGCTTCTCCCCACATGATGTCCACTTCTTTCAGATCATTTGTCACAGTTCACCGCCAAGTTGCTTCACGCTGGCCTTGGCTGAGCCTTCCAGGGGGTGTCCATCCTGGAGCAACCTTAGGTATGCGGTTCCGGTCCATTCTGAGGACGCGGCCAAGCCACCTTGTTTGTAGCAGTGCTACTGTGGGAAGAACTCCATTTCCCAGCAGCCCCCTGACTAGATGACTGAAGTGGGAGCAGGAACGGCCGGGAACAAGGAAGGCCAGTGGGAAAGCTGAAAAGGGGGGGCCCGGCGGAGCGACGGTGTTTCTGTGTATCCGGTCTTGAGGTGTCTCCTGGGTCATTTCACATTAGGATGAATGGAGCGTCTCTCTCTCTCTCTCTCTCTCTCTCTCATTTTCAAATCTCACCCCTCGCCGCTCAGGACTGTTTTATTATGGGAATGTCATCTTCACACCAAACCTTTGGCCACACTGGACTGTGTAAGGACATTGTTGTGAATGAGTGAGTGAGTGTCGTGGTGCAGGGGAGGTTTGTCTGATTGTGTTGTTTGTGTTGGGTTTTCCATTTGTAATCTATTATTATTATTATTATTCTTATTATTATTATTCATTCATTTATTGGTTTCGTGTCTCCGCCTGTGAGGGTGTGCGGGTCGGGCCAAGGCTGGGTGGTGCGTTCCTGGAATCACCACCAAAAAAATAAATAAATCGCAGTCCTATTGGCGGTTTGAATCTGAGCGGCACTTGACCTTCATCTCCAGCACCACACTCTGCCTCTTCAGTTTTATGGCATTCGCTGATCCCACACATGTCCAGTGGGACCTCATCATCTCACTGGTTCAGATGTTTCAAACTTGCTGCAGACCTTCCACGTTCCGAGGCGAACCTGAAGTCGATGATCAGGGGGCTTAGTCCGTGTCGGCCCCCTCAGACGCGGTCACTTCTCTTGACATTATAGCAGGGGGTCCCCCAGTGGCTGCAGGTTTTCATTCTCACCCTTTTCTTAATGAGTGACCTGATTTTACTGCTAATTAATGTCTTTGTGATTTGTTGAAATAATAACTTTTTAGTTTTATTATTATTATTATTAAAGGGTGGCATGGCGGCGCTGCTGCCTCACAGTTAGGAGACTGAGTTCACTTCCCAGGTCCTCCCTGTGTGGTGTTTGCATGTTCTCCCCGTGTCTGCATGGATTTCCTCCCACAGTCCAATAGTGTGGCCAATATTATTAATAATAATAATAATAATAATAATAATCTATTTTTCCAGACCATGCCCTTTATTTATTTTTTTTGTCATTGGCTTGTTCTTTCTGAGTGAGTGCTGTGTTTGTGGGAGACGGCCATGTGCTTGTGACTCCAATGCCCATCATTCTGGGTGAACTCTCGTGTGTGGGTCTCATTTCCTGGCTTAGCCTGCTGCACTGCTCCCTGCCCTTGTAGCTCCTCGGCGGACACTCGGCTCACACAACACACAACAAGGTCTCCAGATTTCTAGAGGATTGTTCACTGTGGGGCGCCAGTCACCAACCACTAACCTGGGCTTTGTTCGTAGAATTTATTGATACACCCATCTGCATTATTAAGTCACTTTGTTGGAGGGCTGTGCGTGTCACACCAGTCAGGCTTCAGCAGGGAGGGTCTTTGTGCCCCACGCCTGGTACAGACAGCATGATCTCTTTGAAAAGCAGAAGGCTGTGGCCATGATGGATGGAAGCACACAGTCAAAAACAATGCAAAGGCCTTCAAGTGGCACTCAGCTGGCAGCCTACCATGTGTCTCCACACACACACCTGTACCTAAAGCTGGCACCACGCAGGGAAACTCAAAACATGACCCTCAGATTGTCATAACAGTGATGTCCGCGGCTGACCACCATCTTTTAAAATAAATAATCGCCCAACTTGCGTCTCGGTAGGAGGGGGCATGGTAGCGTGGCGAGAGTGGCTCCCATCCCAACACGGAGAAGCAAATGTGTGGGATCAGCTGTGACCCTAATTGGCACCGGGAGCTGCTAATCGACACAGTCCTCATTTTAAAAAGGGAAGTGACAGGGCGAGGAGGGAAAGAATTAAAATCAAGAAAAGATGGGAGGTGAAAGGAGAAAGAAAGAAAGAGAGACAGAGAGGGCAGAGGAGAGTGGGCAAGGTGGGACACCCGGGGCTGAAGGAGCGACTTGCCATATGAGACGGGGGGGGGGCAGCGGGGGTCAAGGCGTTTTGGGAGGAGAGCCCCAGCGAGGGGCGGCAGGCGACTGGACCTGAAGAAAGGCGAGTTGTGTCTGCCGTTAGGCCCACACGGGATGAGCAGAGGAGCTGCCAGTTTAAAGAGAAGGGCACCAAAAAAAAAAAAAAAAATTGGCTTTCTGCCAGTGCTTTTTTTTTTTTAAAAAATTAACTCGTTTTAATGGATTCATTTATTTATTGGGATTATGGATTATTTATTTATGAATTCTGAGCGCAGCACCTTTTTGTTGTTTGGCTTTTAATAAAAGCACTGAATACGTTGGCGCCTTCCCCCCCACCTACCAGCTCATCCCGGTCAGGACTCATTGACGGCATCGGGTACAAGAGACTCCCAAATGTAAGGAGGGACCCTGGAGTGGACCCGCACTGTCACACAGATCCCAAGAACTGACACGGCATGCAGGGTCCCTCCTTACATTTGGGAGTCTCTCGTACCCGATGCCGTCAATGAGTCCTGACCGGGATGAGCTGGCAGGTGGGCACAAATCACACAGGGAGGAAAGGAAAAAGAGTGGTTGGTGCTTTTATTAACTCAGCGTTTCTCAACCTTTAAGTATTTGTGACCCGAGTTTTCATAACAGTTTTAGTTACGTCCCCCTAACGTAATTTGTTCTTTTTAAATTAATGATATATCATAGATATATTATACCTACTTAACTTTTACCGACATTTATCTAACTTTATTTTTCTAGTATCAGAATGTAGTTTAAGTTAATTTGTTTTGGTTTCAGTAGATGGATTTTTCATATTTTCGATTGTTTTCTTTTTTTCCACATCTTCATGCCCCCCCAGTTTGAGAACCACTGTATTAAATGATGTCCAAATAAACAGAGGCGTGAGTCAAAAAGGTCCATAAAAACAAGTGAACAGTCGGGGATAACAACACAATCAATGAATCCACCCAAAGCAGAGGTTCAAAATGGCTCCTTCAGATCCCGGCGCATCCCCCTGCTGGCTCACCCATCACTCAGCAGACACCATCTTCATCCCCCCCGACCCCCGTTTCAGCACAGCATGACAGTCCAAGGTCGGCACTCCTCCCATCATCCTTCACACACCCACAGTCATACCTCGGATCCCTGGGGGGCCCCCACTCCACACCATTGATCGGTGGGTCAAACCAGCCCCCCTAGAGCACCACAAGCTACACTTCGTCACGGTGCCCCTGTTGGAGCTGCACCCGCTCTTTAGATGGCCGCCTTTTAACCTTTGATCCACCCTCACACCTGCGCTTCTCCAATTTATAATGGGGATGTGGCACAGGTGTGGTGATTAGCAGCTCCCGGCGCCAATTACAGACATGGACGATTCCTCACCTGTACAGAAACGCCCACAACCGGGAAGCTGCTCCAACCACACTAGCACTTGTTTCCATGGAGGGCACAATGATTAGGCGTTTTTATTTATATAGTCCAACTCCAAGCTGTAGAAACTTGAATGCTGATTGGATTTAAGCAGATCAGGTGATGTGTATTTGTGTAACAAGGGAGGGCGTGGCCTAAGGAGATCAATGCTCTCCATCAGGTGATAGAGAGTGAAAGGCAGTATATAGTAGAGTGAAAGGCACTATATGATAGATAGATGTGAAAGGCACAATATAATAGAGTGAAAGGCACTATATAATAGATAGATAGATATATGTGAAAGGCACTATATAATAGAGTGAAAGGCACTATATAATAGATAGAGTGAAAGGCACTATATAATAGAGTGAAAGGCACTATATAATAGATAGATAGATGTGAAAGGCACTATATAATAGATAGATAGATAGAGTGAAAGGCACTATATAATAGATAGATAGATGTGAAAGGCACTATATAATAGATAGAAAGTGAAAGGCACTATATAATAGATAGATAGAGATAGATAGATGTGAAAGGCACTATATAATAGATAGATAGAGTGAAAGGCACTATAGATAGAGATAGATAGAGTGAAAGGCACGATAGATAGATAGATAGATAGATAGATAGATAGATAGATAGATAGATAGATAGATAGATAGATAGATAGATAGATAGATACTTTATTAATCCCAAGGGGAAATTCACAATTTTAGGCAGCTTGATTTCCACAGGCAGGATTGAACGGACTCTGAAAAGTCAACAATTGTAAAGCGTCTTTCGGGGGGATGCAGCAATCTTGGAATCGCAATCACAGAACCATCAAACATTTTGTTGCAAATAGCGATAAGGTGTTGAGAAAAATCAAAAAGATGCAAATTTACTGCCAACAATTTGGGAAGAATCAATCGTGAAGCTAGCAAGAACCCCACCATCCTCCAGTGCTGTCTGATTCTACCTACCTGGAGTGCCCAGAAGTACCAGGCGTTCAGCGCTCAGAGACACAGCCGAGGAGAGGAAGGCTGAAACCCGACCACCGCTGACGAAGTCACACAAGTGGAAACGTCAAGAAACATCCGAAGACTGATAAGATAAGTGACTCTTGACGGACCACGTGGCACCGAGCTCCACTGCGACTCAGACGCCAGCAAGGTGGAGGTGGGCTACTGGTATGGGCTGGTGTTATTAAAGATGAGCTGGTGAGCCCTTTATGGGTTGAAGATGGACTCAAAATCAACAACCCAATCCTCCTGCAGTGGCACAGGAAAAAGTCATCACCTTTCAAGAAGACTAAGCCAGTAAAGGCTTTAAAGATCAAAGAATAATGACATACCTCCCCCCCCCATTGAGAAGTTGTGGGCCTGTCTTAAAACAGGAGATTTAAGGAGAAGGAAAACAGAAGACCCCTTTGAACAGGTCTGGGGGGCCACTGCACAAAATGCCAATCATCATTTCTAGCAGTTTATGGAAAAATGGCTGATTCATGTCACATGTGCAATGTCCTCAAAACGAAAGATGACTTGTCACTTTTGAAAGGACAGAAGAACACAACTGGAGCAGGCAAGGGAGATAACAGCAAGTCACCAAGCGGCGGGCGGCTTGTGTCACTACAGTAAACGTTACTGTCGCTCTCCATTAGTGCTGCTCTGCTAAATCAAATGGCCTCAGTGCCATGGACTCCATTCTATAGACTGAAAACCCTCAAGAGACAAACATGAAAAAGAAACACTCCTTTTATTTAACATTCTGTGCCAACTTGTGCCCACCAAAGCAGGAAGGAAGGCTAAAGAGTCCAAGCAGACAACCGAGCTCTTTTCATGGGGACGGGCCATCAATCCCACAGTTCCTTTCTAACCCAATCTACTGGAGAATCCATGTGCTTACAGCGGAGTGCTAAAAGCCAGCTATAAACAAATCAACATGGCTGAACGGTGAAGAACGTGTGCACATTAAAAGCACAAACCACCACCTCCTCAGAATCCTCGTGTGAAAACTTGGCCACGCAAGATGGCTGCTTCTGAGGAGGTAAAGAAGGAGGAAACTCCAGCATCACAAAGTTTCAACTCCAGCAGCAGTGCGGTCATCGGCCTACAGCATCCCCTGCGTCTGCCCTTTACCAGCAATCTTCTTAGAACATTCCAGCAGTGCGTTGTGGATGTCTTTGGCACACGAGATCTGAGACTTGATCATGCTGAGGTACTGCGAGTAGGACAGGCTCTCCGTCTGCACGGTGTCCGGCTTGGTCGCAGTCGGAACGAGGTTTGGAGAATGCTTGGCACTGTCGATGCTTTGGGAGAGACACTCGTAGGCCAGTCTCTGGAACACAAGAGGGCACACAAGGGGGTCAGTTTAGTGCGTTAGTGGTTACCAGGTGTGACAATTTCATTCCTGGAATGGCCGCAGAGTGTCACCCGGGACATAATTGTATCGAAATCACACGAGAACATGTAATGCAGGCCTCACTTTGGAATTAATAGGAAATTTTAAAACACTTCACAGTGGATTAATAACGATTTAAAAAAAGAAGCTGCAAAGGAAAAAAAAAAACTGCTTTATAAGGCATTTACATTTATAAGAATCCCCCCCCCTTTGAAATACTCCCATTATTTTGCTTTACAGCCTTATATGTAAACACACAAACTCATATTTTTTCCAGCTTTACTTACTCAATGCCACCTCTAACATTCAAGTGAAAGAAATCACAGCTACAGTTCAGAAGAATTTAAAAGAATAAAAAACAAATCCTGAGATTAATAAAGGACCCCCCCCCCAAACTCACTCAGCTGTCAGTGCCCACCATTCCCATTGCGGTTACTGGCTTCCTTCCCCCTGTGATCAGTTGTAGTCCGTGTTATCAGTGAAGCTGTTCCTGGAGCATTCATTCCCTTCCTTGGCACTGCCACTGACCGCACACGACTGACTGTGGGTGGCAAGTCACTTACAGAAGATCTCAGGGACAGAGTTGTGGACGGACATAAGGCAGGAGATCTCAAAGGCTTTATCAATCCCAAGGAGCCCAGTAAAGTCCATCATAAAGAAATGTTTGGTACCACTAGGACCCTCCAAACTGGATGGAAGAGCAAGGAGGAAACTGGTAAGAGAGGCCAATGGCCACTTTGAAGGAGTTCCAGGATTTAATGGCACAGAGTGGTCATTAATGGTGTGCATGTGACAACAATTTCACAAGCGCTCCACTATCGTGGCTTGTTCGGGAGGGTCGCACTTCTCAAGAAAGGCCACATTGAGGCTCGTTTGAGCTTTCCCAGAATGCACCTTGAAGATTCTGATGCCAAGTGGGAAAAGGTCTTCTGGTCAGATGAGACCAAAATCAAACTATTTGGCCTTGATACCAAACGGTCCACCAATGCAGCTCACCATCCACAACACGACATACTGACAGTGAAGCATGGCGGGGGCAGCATCCTGTCGTGGGGGGCCTGGGGCTCTCATTAGGGTAGAAGGAAAAAATGGATGGGGTAAAATCCTGTCAAATTCTTGAGGAAAACCTGCTACCCTCTGCCAGAAAGTTGAAGATGGGCAGAATGTTCACCTTTCAACACAACAACAACCCGAAGCACATTGCAAAAGGGACCACACAGAAGTGAAGGTCCTGGTGTGGCCAGTCAGAGCCCAGACCTCAATCACAGTGAAAATCTGTGGAAAGATCTGAAGATAGCAGACCACCAACATCATCATCCAATGTGACCAAACTTGAACAGTTAAACTGTAAAGAAGAGGTGATAGAGAAGAATCCCACCAGACTCAAGGCTGTCATTAAAGCAAAAGGGGCGTCAACAAGATGACACTGACATATGGGGGGGGGGGGCCTTTATTAATCTCAGTAGGTCTTGTTTTTGATTTTTTATAATTCTTCTGAATGCTGTGGGCTGGCACCCTGCCCGGGGTTTGTTTCCTGCCTTGTGCCCTGTGTTGGCTGGGATTGGCTCCAGCAGACACCTGTGACCCTGTAGTTAGGATATGGCAGGTTGGATAATGGATGGATGGATAATTCTTCTGAATTGTAGCTGTGATCTTTCACTTGGATGTTAGAGGTGGCATTGAGTAAGTAAAGCTGGGAAGAAATATGTTTTGTGTGGTTTCATTTAGGGCTGTAAAGCAAAACAAATGGGAATATTTCAAGGGGGGGGGGGTCTTTTCTGTACCCACTGTAAGACTAATGACTGTAAAGCGAATCATAGAGCGTATGAGAACATGAGGGCAACCATTAAGGAGGATATCAGGAAAGTTAAAACACAGTTGGAGAGGAATAGAGCAGATAAGGAGACAGACGACCCCAAGAGGGTCTCTTCAGTATTTTAGTAGTAAAAGAACAGTCATGGAGGAGGTCAAGTGTACCAGAAATAGTAAAGGGGAATTAAAAGATACAGACAGTGAAATAGCGGATGCCCTAAACTTACACTATTCTGAGGTGTTCACAAGTGGATAACCTCCCAGAGGTAACAGGGACTACTAAGGAGGTACTGAGGGATTTGGAAATTGTAGAGCGAGAAGTGCTGCTCAGATTAAATAGGCTGAAATCAAACAAATCACCAGGACGAGATGACATTTACCCTCGAGTTCTTAACACTGGAATCCCTGAAGCCTATGAAAACATTCGTAACGCCAGGCCTCCTTAAATTCCCCTCACACCTCCTCTCCTATCAGGGTCTTTATCAGCAGCAAGCCGCCTGCTATCTCATCCCCCACCGAGGCAGCAGAAGTCTGTGCGTCTGGAGTTGTAGACAGTAAATAAGATCTCGTTATTTGGCATACGTACAGTACATTACATGCGTGTTCCGTGTCTACAGCGATCTGTGCAAATGTAGGATGACAGGAAATGTGAGGCAAGAAATGCTGAACACACAACTAAAACAGAAACTTTTTTCATGTTCTAGTAATAATTGACAAAATGTTGATGTGAATTGTGTGATGTGTGAAGTCCAAATATCAAATAAAAATTTTCACAAAAGCTGTAACAAAACACGTGCGTACATGTTGATATAATCAAAGAAAAAGCAATCATTCAATTTACATGTTGCTGTCAATGTGTAAAAACCAAAGTCCTGATATCAAGCCACACAAAATAGACATGTCTGCTTGGCTGGTGCAGTGGTAAGAACTGCTGCCTCATAATCATTTGGTTGCAGGTTCAATCCCAGGTCCTCCATGCATTTACTGTTTTCTTCTTCTTATTATTATCCTCTTTAATAAAATCTTTGTATGTGTCCGTGTGTGTGTGTCTTCTGGTGAAGTGCGCATGCGCCGTGCACGGCACGATGCTTCAAAGGCCACCTGACGCGTCACACAAGACAGACAGGGTGGGACCTATAAAATATCTCGCGGCCGATCCAATCGGATTTCGGTAAATGAGGTAAGACCTAAAACATAACACACAAAAAATCCAATCGGGTGCTGAGACGCAGAGAGCAGCTTCCCCAAAGATGTGGGATTAGTGCTTGTGGTTGTGCAAGTGTTCACTCAGAGGATGTCAGATTTGCCTAACATTCCACTTTTACCAACTGGTGTTTTAAAGGTGGCACAGAAGCTAAAGGCAGTCACGGGTGCCTGGGAAGGTCAAAAGACAGCTAGAGGAGGAGGAGTTCAGGCTGGATTAGTGGTGTCTGTGTACCGTAATGTTTCCGTTTATATCTTAGTAACCTTGAGGTTTAAATGTTTCTGTTTAGTAAAAAGGTAAGTAAACCTGGTGAGAGGTTTACTGACCTTGGCAGAGACATTCATGTGTCTGGTGACTTCCTACGACGTCAGTAGACGGATTTGGAGAGCATGGGGGTGGTCATGAGGTCGCTGGGAAGGGGGTGTGTGGCACTCCAGATATCTCCACTAAAGGACGAAGGTCCAAGTCTTTAGAGTCCTGGTGGTCCCTGTCTTGCTATATGGTTGCGAGACATGGACACTATCCAGTGCCCTGAGGTGAAGACTGGACTCCTTCATGTGTGTCTTTTCAGAGAATCCTCGGGTACCATTGGTTAGACTTTGTGTTGCTCATGGAGTCCCAAATGAGGCACATGACCTGCATTGCGAGGGAGCGTCAGTTACAGCACTATGGCCATGTGGCGCATTTCCCCGAGGGTGATCCAGCTCGTAGGATCGTCATTGTTGGGGACCGGAGTGGCTGGATCAGGCCAAGGGGTCACCCACATAACACCTGGCTGTGGCAGATAGAGGTGGGACTGGACTGCGTGTCTGCCTGGGGGGTTGCCAACTGGAATCCTGAGTAGTTTCGTTGTGTGGTGGGTGCAGCAACACTCTGTACCAGTGCATGCTCCGCAACTTGACTTGTTGTTCAGTGTTTTATTGTGTGTATTTTTTTGTCGGATATTTTGATGTTTACTTGGAAGTGTAGGATTTCCCCGGCAGGCCTGAAATGGTATCTCCCTACGTTTAGGTAAGCTGACCCTGGGAATGGAGAAGTCTGGGGGGGGGGGTTGACAATTGTTCAGAGAGATTTGAGAAAAAGGGTGAGGTAGTGCAAGGCACGCCAGACTGAGAGGTGCCTGGTGGCTGAGCGGTTGGTTGATGTAAAGGAGTGAGTTAGGCTCTTGACGACCAAAACAGGCTCCTGAGATTTTTTTTTCTTTGAGGAGTTGTATGTTTGACAGTCCAGTTCTGTTTTATTTTGAGGCTGCTGGATTTGAAGCAACTGTATAATATATATATCAACCATTCTATGATCTGCTCCTCACAAACTGAGGGCACCGTGGCGGATGTTAGCAGATTGCTGGCCAACCACAAGCATTACCTGGTAGGTAACCACCCATACAATCAGATTGTGAAAACAGACTTCGAATGCCGTGAATATATATATATACACACACATACAGTACTGTGCAAAAGTTTTAGGCAGGTGTGAAAAAATGCTGTAAACAAAGAATGCTTTCAGAAATATAAATAATGATTGTTTATTGTTATCAATTTACAAAATGCAAAGTGAGCGAACAAAAGACAAATCTAAATCAAATCAATATTTGGTGCCTTCAAACCAGCATCAATTCTTACAGGTCCACTTGCACAAAGTCAGGGATTTTGTAGGATTCTAGTCAGGTGTTTGATCAACCAATTCTACCAAACAGGTGCTGATGATCATCAATGTCACACGTAGGTTGAAACACAGTCATTAACTGAAACAGAAACAGCTTAAAACCGGGTGAGGAACAGCCAAACTCTGCTACCAAGGTGTGGTTGTGAAGACAGTTTCATGTCATGGCAAGATTGAGCACAGCAACAAGACACAAGGTAGTTCTACTGCATCAGCAAGGTCTCTCCCAGACAAAGATCTCAAAGCAGACTGGAGTTTCAAGATGTGCTGTTCAAGCTCTTTTGAAGAAGCACAAAGAAACGGGCAACGTTGAGGATCGTAGACGCAGTGGTCGGCCAAGGAAACTTAGTGCAGCAGATGAAAGACACATCAAGCTTATCACCCTTCGAAATCTGAAGATGTC
Source organism: Erpetoichthys calabaricus (assembly GCF_900747795.2). Classification (NCBI taxonomy): domain Eukaryota; kingdom Metazoa; phylum Chordata; class Cladistia; order Polypteriformes; family Polypteridae; genus Erpetoichthys; species Erpetoichthys calabaricus. The sequence continues at coordinate 1,574,876 of NC_041394.2, forward strand.
CAGCAGTGCCATCAGCTCAGAACTGGCAGAAACCAGTGGGACCCAGGTACACCCATCTACTGTCCGGAGAAGTCTAGCCAGAAGTGGTCGTCATGGAAGAGTTGCAGCCAAAAAGCCAAACCTTTGACGTGGAAACAAGGCCAAGCGACTCAAGTATGCACGAAAACATAGGAACTGGGGTGCAGAAAAATGGCAGCAGGTGCTCTGGACTGATGAGTCAAAATTTGAAATATTTGGCTGTAGCAGAAGGACAGTTTGTTCGTCGAAGGGCTCGAGAGCAGTACAATAATGAGTGTCTGCAGGCAACAGTGAAGCATGGTGGAGGTTCCTTGAACGTTTGGGGCTGCATTTCTGCAAATGGAGTTGGAGATTTGGTCAGGGTTAATGATGTTCTCAATGCTGAGAAATACAGGCAGATACTTATCCATCATACAATACCATCAGGGAGGCGTATGATTGGCCCCAAATTTATTCTGCAGCAGGACAACGACCCCAAACATACAGCCAAAGTCATTAAAAACTATCTTCAGCGTAAAGAAGAACAAGAAGTCCTGGAAGTGATGGTATGGCCCCCACAGAGCCCTGATCTGAACATCATCGAGTGTGTCTGGGATTACATGAAGAGACAGAAGGATGTGAGGAAGCCTACATCCACAGAAGATCTGGGGTTAGTTCTCCAAGATGTTTGGAACAACCTACCAGCCGAGTTCCTTCAAAAACTGTGTGCAAGTGTACCTGGAAGAATTGATGCTGTTTTGAAGGCAAAGGGTGGTCACACCAAATATTGATTTGATTTCGATTTCTCTTTTGTTCATTCACTGCATTTTGTTGATTGATGAAAATAAATGATTAACCCTTCCATTTTTGAAAGCATTCTTTGTTTACAGCATTTTTTCACACCTGCCTAAAACGTTTGCACAGTACTGTATATATTGATTGTGAGGTGGGGGGCTGATCGCACCCCTACAGGTTAAAAAAAAAAAAAAGACGCTGAAAGACTACCTTCACATTGCTCCCTTGCTGCTGAGCTTACTTGCGGCTGATCTATCGCGTGATCCGTGCAGTACTTCGCAGACTTAAAAGTCCGAACAGCACCTTGTTTGCCTTTCTCTCTCTCTCTCTAACATTCTCTGCTCCTGATGCGCAGTCCTTTGAAGAGGAAGATAAGTTTGCATTCTTTTAATTGTGAGACGGAACTGTCATCTCCATCTTGTCAAGGAGTATGTTTAAACTTTTGAAAAAGAGACATGTTTGTTTGCAGTGTTTGAATAAAAGTTCCTGTCTCTACAATCTTCTGTGTTTCTGGGCAAATCTGTGACCCAAGCGTGACAATGTTATTTATTTATTTATATATATGAGTGGTGGGCAGCCTGGTCCCATGCCCAGCTGGGATGCCCCTTCTACTTATGTTCCAGGGGAGCAGCCATGGGCTCCTCAGTACCTCCCCCGGGACGCTTGGTGGCAGCCTCCCTGGTTGACGATGGTGCCTCAGTTTCCCGCAGGGTTCCATGAGAGATGGAGTTCTCCACAGCCCTGTTAGGATCTGGGGTGGCCACCAGGGGGTGCTGCATGGGTCCCCGCCCGGAAGTGCAATTAGCAACAGGTGATCAAGCACCTGAAGAACTTCCAGGTGGGCCATAAAAAGGGCCAGCAACCACCACTCAGTGGCCAGAGTCGGGAGGAAGAGGATGAGGTTGCCTGGGCAAAGGTGGAGAGTTGTGTGGTTTATATAAAGTGCTTTTGGGACTGTGTTGTGGCTGGGGGGTTCATGGGGATGATGTGCCCTCCATATATATATATATATATATATATATATATATATATATATATATATATATATATACAGTAATCCCTCCTCCATCGCGGGGGTTGCGTTCCAGAGCCACCCGCAAAATAAGAAAATCTGTGAAGTAGAAACCATATGTTTATATGGTTATTTTTATATTGTCACGCTTGGGTCACAGATTTGTGCAGAAACACAGGAGGTTGTAGAGAGACAGGAACATTATTCAAACACTGCAAACAAACATTTGTCTCTTTTTCAAAAGTTTAAACTGTGCTCCATGACAAGACAGAGATGACAGTTCTGTCTCACAATTAAAAGAATGCAAACATATCTTCCTCATCAAAGGAGTGCGCGTCAGGAGCACAGAATGTCACATAGATAGAGAAAAGCAAACAAATCAATAGGGCTGTTTTGCTTTTAAGTATGCGAAGCACCGCGGCACAAAGCTGTTGAAGGCGGCAGCTCACACCCCCTCCGTCAGGAGCAGAGAGAGAGATAGAGAGAGAGAGAGAGAGCCAGAGAAAAACAAACTGAAAAATCAATACGTGCCCTTTGAGCTTTTAAGCATGCGAAGCACCGTGCAGCATGGCGCTTCAGGAAGCAGCTGCACAAAAGATAGCAACGTGAAGATAATCTTTCAGCATTTTTAGACGAGCGTCCGTATCATCTAAGTGTGCGAACAGCCCCCCTGCTCAATCCCCATACGTCAGGATCACAGATAGTCAGCGCAAGAGAGAGAGAAAAGTAAGCAATCTAGCTTCTCAGCCATCTGCCAATAGCGTCCCTTGTATGAAATCAACTGGGCAAACCAACTGAGGAAGCATGTACCAGAAATTAAAAGACCCATTGTCCGCAGAAATCCGCGAACCAGCAAAAAATCCGTGATATATATTTAAATATGCTTACATATAAAATCCGCGATAGAGTGAAGCCGCGAAAGGCGAAGCGCGATATAGCGAGGGATCACTGTATATATTATATATTATATAAATTAGGGTAACAGCTTCTGTGTTTTACAACATTAAGATTTGTTTTGTCACAGGATTATTTATACATTTTTTTTGTGCACCCTTTTACAACAGCAACTGTTTTTTATTTTGTATTTTTTTTTCTCTTCTCTATCGTAGAATAATAAGATTAACTTTTTTTTTTTTTTTTTTTTGAACATCTGCCTCTCTTATCACCCCTTCAGTCCTGATCGGTCCCAAACTACTAGGAGGCCATCTGCTTTAGTAGACGGCCTGTGACACACACAATTACAGATTCATTCATTTGGTGTGTGCCTGTTATGTAAAGGAGACCAGGGTTTGTGTCAAAGGTCCTCCTCCCCTGTGTGGAGTTTGTATGTCCTCCCTGTGGATTTCCTCTCACAGTCCAAAGACATGCAGGTTAGGGAGATGTGGTGACACTAAATTAGCCCTAGTGTGTGTGTGTGTGTCTGTGTTTCACCTGCGATGGACTGGCACCCTGTCCAGAGTTTGTTCCTGGCTTGTGCCCTATGCCAGCTGGGATAGCCTCTAGCAGACCCCTAACCCCCCCCCCCCCCCCCCCCCCCCCGTCACCCTTTTCAGGCATAGGCCGGGAGTTGCACCGATTGTGCTTTGCTGCACCCACACCACACGACAAACCACCTGGATTGGGACCCAAGTGAAGCAGGTGACACCTCAGCACCACACCAGAGCAGTAGGTGGCTTTTTTTTTTTTGGTGCCTGGAGTGCCAATCCTGCCACCAACTCAAGTTTTCCCTGTAAGTGCAGGATCAGGCCAAGGCAGGTTAGAAAACGACTGACAAAGTGACATGGTGTGAAGCAGTGAACCTGTCAGCTCTCTAAAGCACCGCCCGCTCTACACAAAAGTGAACTGAAACTGAAATGAGCGGCACAGGAAAACAAAAAAAGAAAACAGATTTCTTGCAAATTTTAAGTAATGGACTCACCAGACATAACTCCAGCTGGTCACAAAGGGCATAAAATTCTTCCAAACTCTTGTCGAAGCGCTGAACGGAGGAGTCGCTGCTCTTACTGTGGGCAAGAAACACAAACTCAGGTCAGTTAAGATGTCCGCCCTGACGTCACAAGGAGAGTCACAAGCAAGGGCGCAGCGTTCACTTCACATGGCTTACATTCCATTATCGATGGCCGTGTTGTGGACCAAATTTTGGGAAGCAATCTTCATAACATTCTGTGGAAGGAAAAAAGAACTCTTAAGAACATGTTTTATCGACTGTTAAAGCATTGTGAATTCTCTAAATTAAGACACAAAAGACATTTAGTTGTGACAGCATAAATAAACTGCAAGAGCAAAGAGCAGCGATTCTGTTTTACTGTAAAAGTAATCATCCGCTCTTCTATCTGTCCATCCATCCATCCATCCTGCGGATTCAGGCCTGGATTACAAGTGCAGGAGCCAATAGGAACAACATCAGCATCAAAGCAGGAACCAATCCGGGAAAGGACATAAGCTTAGTGTGTCCCCATCCTCTGAAACCAGTGGGTGGGCAGCGCAGTAATGAAGACCACCTGATCAGTAATCCATAGAGTCTGACTCTGGGTTGTGGCGGAATAAGCACTGCAGCATCTGAACTTGAGGGGAACTGAACTAATTTATTAAATCGCTGTCCACCACCAAGCAGTTGTCTATGGCGTCTGTATGGTTACTTTTTATGTGCTGCTCCTCTTTTGTATTCTGTTGTTCTTTATGAGTGGCTGCCAAAAATCACCCTCACCTCGCACAAGGAAGAATGGCACCAAAACATCCTCTGACAGCAACTTCTCCCCACCATCCAAGAACAGGTTGCTGACCAATAATGATGGAGGAGCACCAGGCCAGAAGACAAAAGTGAGAACTAAGTGACTTGGGGAACAAAACATCAAAATGTTGGGTCCATGGCCAGGAAACTCCACCGACCTTTAATCCCATTGAGAACTTGTGGTCAATCCTCAGGAGGCGGCTGGACAAACAAAAACCCACCAATTCTGACAAACTCCAAGGCACTGATTCTGCAAGAATGGGCAGCTGCCATCACTCAGGATTGGGCCCAGAAGTTGATTGCCAGCCTGCCAGGGTGAATTGTAGAGGTCTTGAGAAAGAAAGAAGGGCCAACACTGCAAATATGGACAACGTCATGGAATTATCAATAAAAGCCTTTGAAACTTCTGAAATGCTTGTAATTCTACTTTATTACACCAGAGAAAGATCTAAAAACCCTGAAGCAGCAAACTTGGTGAAAACCAACACTTGTGCCATTCTCAACATTTGTTGCCCACAACCATAAATGTAACACAGGGAATATGGAATTCCCCCTTGGCCTCGGAGCAAATGAATTCCAGCAATTGTCACCCCTTTAAATAATTTAACTTAGAAGGCACAGCAGACCATCCACTTGCTATAACGAGTAACAACATGCGTCTCAATTTAAAACGTCTGTTTATGAGTTTTCTGGGTCTGCTTTTACTGTAATTCAGTTGACATTTTGTAAGTAAGCCTTTTTGATGTAAACATATTCTTTACATTATTTATTGGTGACCTGGGAGATCACAGAATATATAGCTAGACACACAGTCTCTCTCATATGTGGGGGTCCGTGTTTCTTCTTTATACATTTCCACACCTACACCTGAACACCAGTAATACCAAGGAGCTGGTGTTGGATTTTAGGAGGCCCAGGCCCCTCATGGACCCCCGTGATTATCAGAGGTGACTGTGTGCAGAGGGTGCAGACCTGTAAATACCTGGGAGTGCAGCTGGATGATAAATTAGACTGGACTGTCAATACTGATGACCTGTGTAAGAAAGGACAGAGCCGACTATACTTCTTTAAAAGGCTGACGTCCTTCAACATCTGCAATAAGATGCTGCAGATGTTCTATCAGACGGTTGTGGCGAGCGCCCTCTTCTACGCAGTGGTGTGCTGAGGAGGCAGAATAAACAAGAGGGACACCTCACGCCTGGACAAACTGGTGAGGAAGGCAGGCTCTATTGTAGGCACGGAGCTGGACAGTTTAACATCTGTGGCAGAGCGACGGGCGCTAAGCAGACTCCTGTCAATCATGGAGAATCCACTGCATCCACTGAACAGGATCATCTCCAGACAGAGGAGCAGCTTCAGCGACAGACTGCGGTCACCGTCCTGCTCCACTGACAGACTGAGAAGATCGTTCCTCCACCACACTATGCGACTCTTCAATTCCACCCGGGGGGTAAACGTTAACATTATATAAAGTTATTGTCTGTTATACCTGACTCGCACTCTCCACCTTCCATTTTTATCACTCTATAATTAATATTGTTTTTTGTATCAGTATGCTGCTGCTGGAGTATGTGAATCTCCCCTTGGGGTTAATAAAGTATCTGTCTGTCTGTCTATTTAACTTTAAAGGGGGGGTGATCTCTCTACCAATTTTTTTTTTCTTCAATGACTAGGAAAAGATCTGCTCACAAATACACCAAGAAAGAATAAAGAAAAGTTCAGTAGCCTCCGTTGCCCCTCTACAGAACTCCCAAGCATCACTTCCATCAAGGAGAGTTTTATTAACCGATTGTGTAATATTCTAAAGTGCCATTCTCCGATTTTGTTATTAATTAAAGAAAAGTTCCTTACCGAGCTAGCTACGTTTTTTCCTTTGTTAAGCGGACCATTGGAAAGTCACAGGAGGGTCAGTTTCTTGCTTTATAAAATTAATATTACAGCTCTTGTTAAATAAACTCCCTTTACAAATAATGAAAATCTGTCCAATAAGAAAGCGTCTATAACGTTGTCCCTGCTTTTAATTAAAACACCCGGGATTGGGTCACGTGGCATTTTATAGTCTCTTACTGGGAGAGAAAAAAAAAAAACATTTCCGAATTTTGAGCGAAAATCAGAGTAGCCCATCATATGATTACTACCGAATATTTAAAGCATCCATCCCTTCATAAACCGAAGCAGTTAATACAAAATTAGCCTCGTAGGTTAAACTAAACACGTTATAGTAAAACAACACGATTATAAAACCTGTACAAAAAGACAAATTGAAAACTGTGTGAAAATGCCTCTGACTCACCTGTAAGCTCTCCTTTAGCTGCGGAATCAACACCTTGAATCGGTGCACCGGGTCGAAGTCTTGCTGCTGCTGCTGTTGTTGTTGTTGTTGCTGCTGCTGTTGCTGTTGCTGCTGCTGCTGTAGCGCGGCTCCCTGGAGATTCGGCTGAATTCCGACCTGTCCGATCTGAGGCGCCTGTGGAGGTAGTGGCGGAGGCTGTTGTTGCTGTTGCTGTTGTTGTTGTTGTTGTTGCTGCTGCTGCTGCTGCTGCGGTGGTGGCGGTTGTTGCGGTTGAACGACTTGATTCACCGGATTCATTTGTGCCGCCATGTTTCCATCCGCAGCTCACAACACGAAGCTTCTTGATCACGTCATATCCGCCTAAGCGTCTTCCGAGTAGCGCGCTATGGCGTAATACTGCCATCTGCTGTTTGGAGGTGGAAATGACTAGCGACGTCTCTATTTATGCCATACTTATCGCTACGCGACCCGCGCGCACATTCGTCTTGAAAGCGTACTAAATGGGACACTTTTACGGTGCAGACCGATCTGTTTTTACACGTGCGTGAAATCATAATCGAGCCGGTTTGAGAATGTCCGCATGCACTACACGTTGTCTAAGCCTGCTTGATCCTGAGCAGAATTGCCATAGGGATGCTGAAGCCTATCTCTGCAAGCATGGCAGGAACAATCCCTGAACATGGTTGACAGTCCATCGAGAGGCCACTTCACTGTTGCCTGTCCACCCAGTGTGCATGTCTTTGGGGAGAAATTCATGCAGACATAGAGAGAACATGCGAGCCCCTGTCGCCTTACTCTAAGGCAGCAGTGCTAGCACTGTGCCATGTATTAGATAGATAGATAGAGTCAAAGGCACTATATGATAGATAGATAGATAGATAGATAGATAGATAGATAGATAGATAGATAGATAGATAGATAGATAGATAGTGAAAGGCACTATATGATAGATAGATAGAGATAGATAGATAGATAGATAGATAGATAGATAGATAGATAGATAGATAGATAGATAGATAGATAGATAGATAGATAGATAGATAGAGTCAAAGGCACTATATGATAGATAGATAGATAGATAGTGAAAGGCACTATATGATAGATAGATAGATAGATAGATAGATAGATAGATAGATAGATAGATAGATAGATAGAGTCAAAGGCACTACTGTATATGATAGATAGATAGATAGATAGATAGATAGATAGATAGATAGATAGATAGATAGATAGTGAAAGGCACTATATGATAGATAGATAGATAGATAGATAGATAGATAGATAGATAGATAGAGTCAAAGGCACTATATGATAGATAGATAGATAGATAGATAGATAGATAGATAGATAGATAGATAGATAGATAGAGTCAAAGGCACTATATGATAGATAGATAGATAGATAGATAGAGTCAAAGGCACTATATGATAGATAGATAGATAGATAGAGAGTCAAAGGCACTATATGATAGATAGATAGATAGATAGATAGATAGATAGATAGATAGATAGATAGATAGATAGTGAAAGGCACTATATGATAGATAGATAGATAGATAGATAGATAGATAGATAGATAGATAGATAGATAGATAGATAGAGTGAAAGGCACTATATGATAGATAGATAGATAGATAGATAGATAGATAGATAGATAGATAGATAGATAGATAGAGAGTGACATGCACTATATGATAGATAGATAGATAGATAGATAGATAGATAGATAGAGTGAAAGGCACTATATGATAGATAGATAGATAGATAGATAGATAGATAGATAGATAGATAGATAGATAGATAGATAGATTGGTCTCCTAACTGCAAGGCAGCAGCACTACCCACTGCGCCACCGTGCCGCTCGGTGTCAAACCCGTTAAATGAAATTTAAAAATGTTAAAGATCTTAATAGGAAAGGTTCCAAGTCCTTCCAAAACATTTTGGATCGAATATGTGCAAATATCTTCACATTTCCTCTGGTGGCACAACATTGCATAATTCCATTTAAGTTGCAGTCAGACCTTTCAGAAATGCGGTGGAAAACGGTTCACCGGAATAGCGAGTCGAACCCAAGTCTTCATAGCCGTGGAGCCACATCACTAACCACTGAGTTACTCGCGCCTCGGTCTGATGCGCTAGTTTAGGTGTCTACATATATGCCTGATAATTAGCGCGTGGTTCATCGGCTTATTTTTCAGATGAAGCCGATAAATCCAATCATATTTATACGAATGCTAATTTTTAGAGCTATTAAAGAGGTTGGCTATGCTTTTTATTTAGCTGAAGTATTTATTTTATTGTAACTACGCGTTTATTTTTCCTCAGGCATCACAGCGGTAACCAGTTACGAGGTCCTTTGTTGACGGCGAGACGGAGCGCCTTCAGTGAGTGGCTCCTGCTGGGAACGACAGTGTGTGAGAAGACGAGGAAAGTTTGGAAAGAATTGACCTTAAAACGTGTAAGGTTTTAAGATAGGCGCGACTGTAAGGAGTGCTAAAGTTGACGTCTGACGAGGAACGGGTGCCTTCGATTCAGACGGCCAGAAATGGCACCCACCATCCAGACTCAAGCCCAGAGGGAAGACGGGCACAGGTGAGTGCCGTTGGGAGAATAGAAACGCCGTGCGGTGTTGCATGTTGATCGACGCGCTGCGTATTCACAGGTGTTCTTTGAGCCCAGCGGTTCTTTCTCCGGTCTGAGCTCTTTAAACGCGCTCACGGATTCTGGGATACTCAGTTGTCCGCCTTCATTCAGGTGCGCACCCCCCCCCCCCCCCCCCCCCTCTAGTATCTGTATCTGTTGTGCCATACATTTCAGCATCGGGGCACCTAAATGTAATAATCATTTAATATTTAGTTATGTAGATTTATGTGCATGTAGGGAAACCGCACGTGTTTAACTTCAAATTTACTAAATCTCAGTTTCAAAGGAGAATCATATTAAGTTCACTGCCAGGTAGTAGTAAATGCCAGCTTTGAAAGAATTTAGCCGGTTTGCACTTTTTTAAAAGGAATATGAGGCAAGTAACCGAGACCCAGAAAGTCCAAACAGTCTGAACGAATTACAAGGGCATCGGTGACAAGACTGACAAACAAATTTTAGGGCTGCACAGTGAATCGGATGTTAATTGAGTTACAATAACGGCGGCTGCGAGCTTTCCGAGTTTCACACCGCTTGTCTTAGTAAATCAGTTTTGTAACAGGCAAAGATGCTGTATGTGCAATATATGAGTATAACATGGGTATGATAAGAATATATGCTGTATATTTGGGTTGTCGTGATACCAGAATTTCAAACTTCGATGCAATACTTAGAAAAGTACTGAAATCTGATACCATTTTTGATGCACAGTACTGTACATAATGTTAATCAATAAAAATGATTATTTAAATGGATTGCAATTCTGAAAATCTGAACATTAATTAAAACAAATAATAGAACTAGAGTCAATTAAATGCAAATACTTTAAAGTGTAATCTGTTGTAAAAGATAAAATTCATTAAAGGAGTTTAAATGTGGTCGGCATTTTTTTTTTTTTTAATTGATGAAACCAAATCCTGTTATTGAGGTAATGCAGTGAGATGTTACAAATGTAATTAAATGCTAATTGAAAAAATATTGCAATCTTTTGTAAATATTATACATAAAAATATTAAATCAAGCAGTAAATATTCAAGTAAAAAGAACTTTAATGTGGTCTTTTGTGAAAAATCGCAAAGGACAAGTAACACAAACACAGACCACTAACACACTTGTTTAAATCTAAACTGTGCACTTTGCATTTTTCTGTAAGTAAACTTAAATGTCCTTATAGTTTCCAATTTTATTTTATTTTTTGCAAGAAAGAGCAGCATGTCGATGTGCTGTTAGGTCGCCACATGCTCTTCTTTGGCTGCCAATGTGCCCGGTTGTGCTAAATACCCGCTCTGAAGCACAACTGGAAGTATATGAGCACACTCAAGTAGTTCACACATATGCACTGTTTATGTAGTTGAGCAGTGAAAAGTTATAGTGCCTTACATTACATAGTAAGTGTGATGAAATGTAAGTTTAAAATCACACGTAATTAAAAATAAAAGTTACACAGTATGATGGCACACGTCATGGTGAGGGTTTTAAAATCGAGGGAGTGATGGAGCCCAGGAGCTAAAAACTTTCCCAAAGGTTAAAATAATTGAAGACCCCTGTCTTGATGCTTTACACGTTGAATTAGCTACAACAACAACATTTATTTCTATAGCACATTTTCATACAAAAAAGTAGCACAAAGTGCTTTACATAAAAAATAAAAATAAAAGACAAAATAAGACAACATTAGTTAACATAGAAAAAGAGTAAGGTCTGATGGCCAGGGGGGACAGAAAAAAAAAAAAAAAAAAAAAACTCCAGACGGCTGGAGAAAAAAATAAAATCTGCAGGGGTACTGAGGCCACGAGACCACCCAGTCTCCTCTGGGCATTCTACCTCACATAAATGAAATAGTCCTCTTTGTATTTAGGGTTCTCATGGAAGGACTTGATGATGATGGTCATGCAGACTTCTGGCTTTTAATCCATCACTGTTGGAACATCTCGGTGCTTTGAGTAGATGGTACAACAAATCATTAAAAAAAAAAAAAAAAAAATCATAAAATTTTTTTTACAACAAATGTTAACCTGTAGAAAAAATAACGGTCGCATCCCACCCAAAAGCAACAGTTTTTAGGCTGATATTTAGTAATGTTTGAAATTTAGAAATGAGATACCTTTGGCAATTCTTTGTATTGACAGCTGTGTCGGTCCTTCAAGTGTTTGACTAAACTGGTTGTGTTCTCCCTTTTAGTCGGCAGGAGCACATCTTGCCTACAGGCTTTCATGTATCTGGTGGTTTTCCATCCCCATTTGCCTCAAAGCCAGAGTGTTTGTGGATGCCACTCCTGCTGTCCTCCTTGTCAATTACTGTAAGTGTGCTGCTGAAGTAGCCATCTGTCAGTGGATGGACATGCGGCTGCAGCCGAGCCCATTGGTAGCCTACAAGGCTCAACTGCCAAAAGCCAAGGAGAACCAGAAGTGCATTCGTAAGCAGGCTGTAGAATCAGTATTGTGAAACATGAGTATCGATGTAATTGTAAAAGGTTAAAATCAATATGTTGATTCCTTTGACAACCGTACTGTATACAGTATCTCACCAAAGTGAGTACACTCCTCACATTTTTCTAAATATTTTATTATATCTTTTCATGGGACAGCACTGAAGACATGACACTTTGATCCAATGTTAAGTAGTCCGTGTACATCTTGTATCACGGTGTGAATTTGCTGTCCCCTCAAAATAACTCAACACACAGCCATTAATGTCTAAACTGCTGTCAACAAAAGTGAGTGCACCCCTCAGTGAAAAACGTCCAAATTGTGCTCAAAGTGTCAATATTTTGTGTGGCCACCATTATTTTCCAGCACTACCATAATTAACTCTCTTGGGCGTGGAGTTCACATGAGCTTCACAGGCTGCTACTGGAGTCCTCTTCCACTCCTCCATGACGGAGCTGCTGAATGTTAGAGACCTTGCGCTCCTCTACCTTCCCCACAGATGCTCAGTAGAGTTTAGGTCTGAAGACATGCTTGGCCAGTCCAGCACCTTTACCCTCAGTTTCTTTAGTAAGGCAATGGTGGTCTTGGAGGTGTGTTTGGGGTCGTTATCATGTTCAGTTTCCAAAGGGATGGGATCATGCTGTGCTTCAGTATGTTAGTACATGTTGGCATTCATGGTGCCCTCAATGAACTGTAGCTCCCCAGTGCCGACAGCACTCATGCAGCCTCAAACCATGACACTCTCATAATAATAATATAATAATAATTCTTTGCATTTATAGAGCACTTTTCTCACTACTCAAAGTGCTCAGCAATTGCAGGTTAAAGGCCTTCCTTGCTCACGTGCCCAACAGAGCAGAGTCCCTATTGGCATTTACGGGATTCGAACCGGCAACCTTCCGATTGCCAGTGCAGACCCCTAACCTCAGAGCCACCACTACGCCATCACCATGCTTGACTGTAGGCAAGACACACTTGTCTTTGTCCTCCTCACACACGCTTGACACCATCTGAACCAAATAAGTTGATCTTGGTCTCATCAGACCACAGGTTCCAGTAATCCATGTCCTTAGTCTGCTTGTCTTCAGCAAACTGTTTGCGGGCTTTCTTGTGCATCATCTTTAGAAGAGGCTCCCTTCTGGAACGACAGCCATGCAGACCAATTTGATGCAGTGTGCGGCGGGCGTATGGTCTGAGCACGGACAGGCTGACCTCTGTACCAATGCTGGCAGCACTCATATGTCTATTTTCAAAAGACCACCTCTGGATATGATGCTGAGCATGTGGCACTCAACTTCTTTGGTCGACCATGGCGAGGCTTGTGCTGAGTGGAACCTGTCCTGTTAAACCACTGTATGGTCTTGGCCACCGTGCTGCAGCTCAGTTTCAGGGTCTTGGCAATCTTCTTATAGCCTACGCCATCTTTATGTAGAGCAACAATTCTTGTTTTTAGATCCTCAGAGAGTTCTTTGCCATGAGGTGCCATGTTGAACTTCCAGTGACCAGTGTGAGAGCGATAACACCAAATTTATAATAATAATAATATAATAATTCTTTGCATTTATATAGCGTTTTTCTCACTACTCAAAGCGCTCAAACACCTGCTCCCCATTCACACCTGAGACCTTGTAACACTAATGAGTCACATGACACCGTGGAGGGAGAATGGCTAATTGGGCACAATTTGGCCATTTTTCACTGAGGGGTGCACTCACTTTTGTTGCCATCGGTTTAGACATTAATGGCTGTGTGTTGAGTTATTTTGAGGTGACAGCAAATTTACACCGTCATACAAGCTGTACATGGACTGCTTTACATTGGATCAAAGTGTCATATCTTTAGTGTTGTCCCATGAAAAGATATCATAAAATATTTACAAAAATGTGAGGGCTGTTCTCACTTTGGTGAGATACTGTATATACCAATATGGAAAAACATAAAAAATCGTTTCTTTCCCAGTTGCTACTATTAAAGTGTAACATTTTGTGATTTTGTCATCCATACCAATCTTGTGGATCTCGCAATCCTGTCTGGACTTAATTTTTTCCCCTTGAAAGCAAGAGCCTGTCTGTCTGTATGGAACTTCAGTTTTAGAAAGCCAAAATCAGTAATGGGAACCACATTTTTAATTCTGTGCTTTTTAGCTGATAAAGTCCACCATCACAGCCATTTCGTATTAAATTGCACGTCCAGTCCACGCATTGTCGTCAATCTTTTAAGTCTTTCTCAGTTTATATTGTTGCAAAAGCAGGGCTATGGAGTTGGAAGCAACTATCGCATTACCAGAGTCGGTAAAAATGTACTGACTCATTGACTGATTGTAAAATAATGTGTTAAAATTTGCAATTTCACATATGCTAATTCAAAAAAACTATTATTTCCTTGTAGCTTTTGGTTAAAATGTATTCTTTTTATTAAGTTTTGTCTTATAATGTTACTCAATGTTTGTAACTTCTTTAGTAAATAATATGCTTTAGTAAACTTTAACAGGGTAGGGAGCTAAAAAGTAGCTTGCTTATGTATCAGTGCTTTGTATCTTGTGTGCTTTCAGTCAGCATGTAAATATAGAACTGTCCAAAAGTTTGGGGTCACCCAGAAATGTTCCTGTTTTTAATAGGAGTTCATACCTTTTTTTGTAGATACCATTACATTGATTTTTAAAATACAGCCAAGGCATTACTAGTGTGTAAAATATGCTATTACTGCTTGAAATGGCTTGTTTTTAATTAGTTTTTCACATGTGAACTGCAAACCCCCATTTCTAGCAGTCATTCCTTCGGTGTTTTGGTGGTCAATCAACTCCCTTAGCTTATCCTTAGTGAGGCCTGTTTACATGCTAATTGGTTATTAGAGAAACCTTTGGAATTGCATTAGCACCATTAATTGCACATCTGGGCCTTGCTCGTCTCTTTCTATATGGGTTACGTCAGTCCTCCCTCTTCTCTCAAGGCTGACATTGACACCTCTGTGTGAAATCTTGAACGAGCGGTTTCAGTGCAGGCTGCCAACCTCTCTCTGTCACATGGAACAGACTCCATTCTGCCAAAAACAAAAATCAGATTGGCATATTGCTTAGTAAACTTCATTTTGGCAATTTCTGAACCCAGAACTGAACTTTAGGACTGCCAGGACTCGGGCTGGGCGATGTGACCTCAAATCAATATCATAATTAATTGTTTATTAGTCATAACTGAGGTAAAATGTTCAATTATTTTGTTTGTTTTGTTGCCCTCATAGTTCACTGACAATGTTTATACTGTAAATATGCTCAACTATTCAACCTTTGATTTTTATTTTTCCTAATGAAAAGAGTGCGTGTCTTATCTTTGTGCTTTTAAAATAATTAGTGGAAACACACAGAGATTAAGTGTTTATAAGTATCCTATCTATCTATCTATCTATCTATCTATCTATCTATCTATCTATCTATCTATCTATCTATCTATCAGTTATATAGTGCCTTTCATATCTATCTATCTATCTATCTATCTATCTATCTATCTATCTATCTATCTATCTATCTATCTATCTATCTATCTATCTATCTATCTATCTATCTATCTATCTATCTATCAGTTATATAGTGCCTTTCATATCTATCTATCTATCTATCTATCTATCTATCTATCTATCTATCTATCTATCTATCTATCTATCTATCTATCTATCTATCTATAATCATTTATTGAATATTTTGAAGAACAGAAATCAAAGCACACATTGTTTGAAATAAAATATCTTATGGAACAAGTCACATTTTTGTTTTAATGTCAAAAGCAAGTTCCCTAAAAAAGTAGAAAATAAATAGCTTGCATTTCTTGCAAACAAAATAAATTATTTGAACTATTGCCATGTGAAAAGTATAAAATAGCTTGAATCTCTTGTAAACATTGTTTTAAGTAAAGCCATGTCAAAAGGAGAAAATAACTTGTATCTCTTGTAAACACATATCCTCTTTAATAAAATCCCTGTGTGCGTCCAGGTGTCCGTGTGTGTGTGTGTCTTCTGGTGAAGTGCACATGCGCGGGGCACGGTGCGATGCGCGATATTACTGTCAGAGAAAATGACAGGTGTTTTACAGAAATACAAACCAGTATTACTGCGAGAGGAAATTAAAGGTACACAGTACAGTGACGCATATTACAGCCACTTACAAGCCGATATTACTGTCAGAGAAAATTAAAGGCATATTACTGACGCGCACGCCTGTATTACCGCCAGAGAAAATTAAAGGTATATTATGGACGTACAAGCCAGTATTACTGTCATAGAAAATTAAAGACACACAATAAATGGCGGCAGCCCACGAAGAAGGGTCAGCTCAGCAAGTAAACATCAACAAAAGAAAGGCAAAGAAAAATATGACCAACAAACGGAATGAGGTCAAGGTCCCTTGCCATTTAATATAGACTGTTCCTACTAATGTTCACGCACTACTGTTCTAGCGCCCGTTATTGTAACGGGCTTAATGACTAGTTTTTAATATTGCCATGTGCAAAGTACAAAATAACTTGAATCTCTCATAATCAAACATCATCTTATTGCACCTTCACTAATGCCTTCTTCTTTCATTGCGTTTTCAGAAATAAACACACATTGAAAGTGAGTTGTTATATTATTGATGGTTTTACTTGTACCTGAAGATTTACAAACTATATACAGTATCTCAAGCAAAATTATTAAAAGAGGAGAAACCCCTCTTAATTCTAAAGTACTTAAATAATATCCGATTAATAACATTTCTATAGCATTAGTTCTACTCTAATGATGACTCAATGTATTGTTTTGTTACATTATAATGTGAAGTTTATTTTTATGACATTGCAATATTAAGCATATTGTAACATTAAGAGGTGCTATATAAACATTTTTTTTTTTTACTGTTGTCACAGTGTTTATTTAATGTGCTGAAAAATAGCTGTAGCTCAACTGTAAGTAACTGCACACAATTTTATTTATATAGAACCTTTTTAAAGACATGTAACAAAGTGCTTAACAACAACTAGGGGCCACTTGTCGGGGACTGAACACACACTAAGGAGATGCGCTCTGATCAGCTGCTGTCTTTCTCCTATTGCTGCCGGGCTGCGTGTTCTGCTTGTCGCGCTGCGCGTCGATCATTTAAAAGACTGTACAGCAGCTGTCCTTTTGTCTCACTGCCTTGTCTTGGGTGACGTTAAAGTGTCTCTCGCAGGACATCAAATTGTATTATCCTTTTTTTTAAACTAGGGGGCTTCACCCCCTGCTCGCTTCGTTCGCCAACCCCTGTGTTTGGTTAATCGGATATACAATTTAACATTTTTTTTTTCCTTTGGAATCATTTCAATTTCATTATTTGCTCTTTTACTTTAAAGCTTCATTAAAATCAATATTTTTTGGAGACACATTGTGACAACACAACATATAACTGCCCGTGAGTGAATTTTGTTTCTGTTTCTGTAATAAATAATCCAACTTTTTTTAATGTTTGTCCCTGTGATTTATTGATTGTTATAGCAAAAGCTATTCTCACAGTAAACTGTAAACATTTTAATATGAATGGCATATCACAATCTCCTTTGGTGTGTAATGTTATTCATGGAATATTTACATTACCTTTCTTTTTGCCTGTTAAAATTTGCATCACTTCTCCGTGATCATCAATATACACCTGACCGAATTGTGTATTCTTTGAAATTCAACTTGTTGTTGCTTTAACTGTTCCGGGACCACAGATTCTCATAGTGTATGGTCCATTATTGTGTAAATCCACGTTTTGTGCATTGAATGATGCGAATGAGAAAAGTCTTTGTTGTCTACTCTTTGCCTTTTATTTCTGACATTAATTTGTCCTGCTATTTTTTCAATTACACCTGGTTCTGATGATTAATCACCTTTTGTTTGCGGTAATGCAATCTTTTCTATATTCGTTGATACTGTAGTGACTGACATAATAAAGTGTCACAAAAGTTTTACTTGAACAATCGCCGACTTCCTAACCCCAAACACAACTTTCTAGCAACCTGTCCAACACCTTTACTGCATCAATCACTACCCCGCTATCAGTCTTCCGTGCTGTAGTCCGCCCTCCCTCAATCGGACCGATAGTCACTTAAAACCAAAATGGTCTCAACCTGGCTGGGATGCTACAATACTTTTGAATTTTACTGCTTTCATATTCAGTACCTTTCTCTGCATGTGTTTCGTGCCATCGTTTGTTTGAGCCTTTTGAATTGCACTGCTTTCATAATCTCTTATCTGCCTTTTTTTTTTCTCTCCAACGCCTTTGGGTCTCTATTCTTCGTATCGTCCTTATGTGCTTTATATGTGCTGAGAGCACAGCATATGTGTGTACTACGTGCTTTTACACTACTGAGTGTTTTTTGATGGGTGTGCTCTTGTAGGATATCTTTTGTAAGTAGGGTGTGTCTTGCAAGAATCTCGTGTTCCACGTCCCCATAACCCTGGGACAATCTCTTGGCACCAAGTCTCATGTTTATGGTCCCCGCAAGACACTTCGTGGCAAGTCTCTTTTGTCTTGCGGGTCTTTTAAATGTCTTCCGAGAACTTCCAAGAAGATCACGTATTGTTGCTTTGCTTTTGCTTTCCAGGATTTTTTTTTTTATAATAGAGAGATATGTTTAAATATATAATTAGGACTGCACCTAATTCTGTTGTATTTGTTACAATGACAATAAAGATATTCTGATTCTGTATCGTCTCCTTCCAAGATTTTTTTTTTTTTTTTTTTTTTTAGAAATAGAGAGAAAGCATATACATTGGGGGGGGGGGATAAGTATTTGATCCCCTGCTAAATTTGTAAGTTTGCTCACTTACAAAGAATTCAACAGTCTAATGTTTATGGTAGTTTTATTTTAATGGAGAGAGACAGAATACCAAAAACTAAATTATTCCCCCCTCTGTAAAGACATGTAGCTATTATTTATGATACACACACACAATTAAGCAGCTTGTCACCATCTAGGTATCCCCATTTTGATTACTAAATATTGTAATAATAATTCTTTGCATTTATATAGCGCTTTTCTCACTGCTCAAAGTGCTCAGCAATTGCAGGTTAAGGGCCTTGCTGAAGGGCCCAACAGAGCAGAGTCCCTTTTGGCATTCACGGGATTTGAACCGGCAACCTTCCGATTGCCAGTGCAGATCCCTAACCTCAGAGGCAGGGTTATTGTAGCGTTATGTCTGGTAAGCTGATATGCACTCACTGGTTGCCAGGTTCTGCCGGTGTCCACCACATTACTACCCTGTCCAACTATTGAGCTTTGACAAGTTAGACAACATGAGTGGCGTTGTCTGTTGTTCTGGCCAGGAGGTTCTTTTCCATGGGTTCTCATGTTGTGTGTAATTATCTCTGACATGTGATCAACTGGAAAATAAGGCATCTGTTATGCAGCTTCTGTTCATCACCAGTGTAGTGCAAAGTAAGACTCAAGTGTAGCTCCATTGTCCGACTTGACTGGAGATCAGATGTGGCTGCAAAGTGCTGAGCAGATTTCAGTTCAGTGGTTACCTTTTTATGACGTGTTTTGTACACTGCACTTTGGGGAAAGTTGGGAGCCATATCCTTTGTGATGGAAAGAAATAAATGATACCATTTCCTACTACATCTTCTTGAATCCTTTTCCTATTGTGTAGCTTTTGTAAATGCTTGTGTAACTGACAGCTGCATTGTGGAGGAACTTGTTGCCGGTCTTGTGTGTGTCACTCTGTTTTTGTGAGCCATGCACTGTTCATATTCGATACAGTGATTGTGCTCCAAGTGTTGAAACAGATTGATGGTATTACTTTTGATCACTGAAAAACTGTCCGCAGCATTTACATTTAACTTCTTTTTGTTTGGTATCTTCTACACTGAAACCAAAATGTGTCCAAACAATGAACATGGTGTTTTTTCTTTGGTAAGAGCTGCCCGGTGTTTGAGTTCTCCTCCTCTTTATTTCACCTTATATAATTTCTTTTATTAGGAATTTGTTAGTTTTCGCATACCCCTTGGGGTCAGAGCACAGGGTCAGCCATTGTACAGCAAGTGCCTCCTGGAGCAATTACAGGTTAAGGGTCTTGCTCAAGGGCTCAGCAGAGTAGGATCTCTTTTGGCAGTGATGGGGATGTTGCTTCCCTGTTGAAGACTGGATGGGGCAGAGTCACATGACAAGACACTGATTAGTGTGTTTTTAAAGGGACAGTACACAAGCACACACTGGGGTAAATGTTAGCAGAATTTAAAAAAAAATAGAATACAAAATAAATAAAATTACCACCATGGGCAAGGTTATGCCAATTAGAGGTTCTAAATGTTAGTTTTGATTATATTTTCGATTAATTGCTCAGTGCTAGCCTGGACCTTGTAACCCAAGTGAACAGAATTACAGCTGTCAGGAGTGCTAATGCAATTGCACAAGGTTTCTCTAATAACCAGTTGGCACACACACACAGGACTAATAAAGGACAAGCTAAGGGAGTTGGCCATCAGGACACTGAAAGAATGGTTGCTGAATGTGGGGTTTTGCATCTATATGCAAATCATATGTGGATTTTCATATCATATGCAAATCATATGTGAATTTTGAATAAAAAACAGTCATTTCAAGCAGTAATAGTCCTTATACGCACTAGTAATGCCTTAATTATATTTTGAAACTAGGGTGCTTTGCCTCCTGCTTGCTTCACTTACCAACCCCATCCCCACCCCATGTGCTGTTGTGAACAACGGGGCTGAACGCACCCCAAGGAGATGCGGCTGCTCCTCCAAGACCCCTCTTAAACGGTGATACAATGGGAAACCAATAACAGTTGTGTTTTTTACCTCCTCTTTGCTTGATCAGCTGCTGGCTTGCTGCTCCTGCTGTGCTGCGTGATCTGCATCTCATGCAGCACTTTGAAAGTTTTAAAGCCTGTACAGCAGCTGTCCTTTTGTCTCACTGCCTTGTCTCTCTTCTCCCCCAGACATCCTCAAACACTATTCGATCTCCTTTCACTGTTCCGTTATTACACAGAGTAATATTTTCTGTTTTTTTTTTTTTTTTTTTTTTTTTTGCACTAAGGCGATCTTTACTCTTTTTTTTTTTTTTTTTTTTTTTTTTTTTTTTTCTCTCGAGACTTTCAAATTTTCCTACTTCCGTTATCTCTAACCTGCTCTGGATGCATATTACAGGACTTGCTTCCCAAACATTGTAAGTATGACGTGACTTCAAAGTCAAAGTGAACTTTATTGTCATCTCAACCTTATACAAGTATACAGATAGACGAAATTGCGAAGCTCAAGGTCCACAGTGTAACAACATAACATGCAAATAATAAATTAAAAATAGAATTATATTTTAAAAATTAAAATACAAACAAGACAAGACATTGTGCAAAGACAAGACAAAGAAGTAGCAGACTTGACTGTCTTGCGGCACTTGAAAGTGTCTCTCTGTCTTCAATAGATCACGTCTCATCACGCGAAAAAAGTCTCGTTTGTCGCAAGATATTTTTTTTATAATAGAGAGATCAGTTTAATGGTATCTTAATAAAAATCCATTTCTCTCAAAAACATGAACATTCCTGAGTGACCTCAGACTTTTGAGCACTACTGTGTATTGGCTTAAATTACATATTGAAGGAGTCGGAGCAGAGTTGAAAGTTTTGTAGATTGACACCCAAGCCCCAGCTGTGACGCCTTCAGTGACTCTCAGCCCCCTGACCCGGGTTGTGGTATATGTGTGTGTGTGTTTTTGTTACCTTCTGGAAATCTCCCGTCTCCATAAACTTGTATAAATTGTCTTTCTTTAATTCGCTCTTCCATTGAACTCTCAGCAGGGTGGATCAACAGATCATTTGGCTCCACTGAGGAGAAGTGGCACGCTGCATTGTGTCTGGTGGGGAGCTGGAACTCCGCGTCATGCTGCTAATCTTAATCTTCCATTGATTGCCTCAGAGTTTGTGCTCGCTGTGTCTGTTGGGCATCTCCGTCTGCTCTACACAGGCATCGATAATATTCAGTCCTTAAGGGGCCCCTCTTATAGGACAGCTTTGGGAGTTAGAGGGGTTTGTTGTTGTTGTTGTTTACTGTCGCCCCATCTTTTTCTGTTATTTTGGGCTTTTGAAGTCAAATTATCACAGAAAAAAAAAAGATAAGAACTGTGGCTGTCTGGTAATTCAGTATACGAGGTGAAGTCCGCCACACCAGTTTTGATTTATTTATTTGATTTTATTTATTGCTGTGCTGCCAGTTCTTTTGTGCCTACAGCTCAAGTTTGGTTTGTTAGTTCGTCTCTGGTTTACAAGATGAATTAAATTGTGGTGGGTCTCTTCCTTCGTGCTCTGCATTTGCTTAACAAGCTTTGTGTCAAGCCCGTGGTCTTCTGTAAAGTGCCAAATTAATTTCACTGCTGTCTACATTTGTCTTTTTAATTAATTAAACATTCACCCACTCTTCCAAAACACGAGCACAATGAGCACATTTTAGGGAGAAGCTCCTCACTAAAGCTGCTCTCAATCTCAACGCTGCCATTGCTGCGAATGTCATTTTCTCAAATCTCAGGAATCTTTTGTCAGTTTGTTTTCTACATGTCCTATTTATTCTGTAAAGGTTTATCGTTTCTGTTTATTTAAAATGTGCTGATTCTGTTTAAGTTGTTTGGGATTTTCTTGTTCTTTTCCCCCCCACATGTGACTGGTCGGTAATTATGCCATTAAAGTTTCAAAAGTGTTGAAATTCTGTCAGCCCACCCAGAGCTGACATTTGTGTAATGAAGCAACGAGGATCTGATTGTATTTTTTTTCCACATTCTCATTTTCTTTTCTTTCTCTCAACAGAGCCAGTGCACACCGATCCGTTCCAGAAAGGTAATGTTAGTCTTCATTCATTTTTCTGTAAGAAAGAAAAGTTGGGACAGATATACAGTAAAGGCAAATGGCGTATAACTGAGGCGACAGACACTATAACTTTATGAAGGAAAATCGGGAGTGCTCTCCCCTTGACTTTCTCGTATACTCAGATGTGGGGATGGATACTCGAGGAGTAAACCGCAAGACAATGGTTATATTTTTATATTATGTACATTAAAGAACCAGCAACAACAAATCAAATTAATAATATATTGGACAATTATTATAAAAGTAAAATTGAATAAATCAGACTCTGCAGCTGCATGAATAAAAGGTAAAGTACCACTACCGGTTAGCGGAAATGGCCTAAAAGTTGATAGAAATCTGCGTTTTGTACATAAGACTAGTATGCAAAATTTGACTGACCGTAAGTGAAAGCGTACTCAAGTTATCATGCTTACAAACATACCATTTTTGGAATTATGTCTGTGTGTGTATTTTTGGACTCGGAGAGGTCTTAAACATCGAGATTCCTCAAAATCTTGAAATGGAATTTTTGGAGGATTCCAGTACTTTCCCTACATTTTATATACGAGAAAGTCAGGGAGGTCTAAATCGTTGGAATTCATTAAAATCTCAACATCGAATCTTTGGACAGTTACAATACTTTCCCTATACTTCGTACACAAGAAAGTTAAAACGTAAACTAAAAATTATAGAAGATAGAGAGAATACTAATCTCATTCAAATCCGTTGACCATTGTGGTGATCTGCCCTCATTGATTAAGAAAATTGAGAGGAGTAGTTTGTGTAAATTAATTTAAAAAACTCCCATTAACTGTTACACAGAGGGCACCCTGGGGTTCTTGGACTAGCGTTTGAGACCCTGCTGTCAGACAGTCATTGTGCCAGTCAGTTGGCTCCAGTGAGATTTATGCTTCGTCTTTCAGCCTTTGTTTTTTAAGAAATTCCTATAATTTTTTTCTTTTGATTTATTCCTTTATTAGGTTATCCTGTCAGTTGTTCATGCCATTTGTTGGAATGAAAAATGCAAGCATTTTATTAGTACACGCATTAAAACCACTTATGTCGGGTGTGACATTGTAGGTAATGATGTCTTTAGTCATCTGGCACCTTTAATACTCGGATATAAAAGCTGAACTGATCACAGTGCACTGCTTATTGTGGTCTGGGCCAGCTAGTAAAATCAATGTGATTGGGCTTCAAACGTGTTGTAGTTACTTGTTGGGTGCAATCATAGACTTGCTGGCTTTAAAAATGCAAAGCCTCTGCAAATCTATAGGTTTTTTTTCTTCAAATTTCTAGTTCAAATACGTGTTTAGGTATCTTAATTAATCATGCTTAACATAATTTTAGAAGATTGTACCTTATATTTTTGCATTTGTTCTGCTGCTCTTGCAGGTCGGGAATTGTGTGCAGGGTGAAATACTGCAACAGCCTTCCTGATATCCCCTTTGATCCCAAATTCATCACATATCCTTTTGACCAGCACAGGTATTGGCGTTTTATTATCTTAAGCATTTTCTTGGTATTTCTAAGTTAACTTACATTTTTTGTTATCCAGAGCTGTGTATATTTAAAGGGCCTTTCAAAGAGCACACCCTATTCCACGCAGTCAATCTTGTTTACTACTGTTAAAGTTCCACACTTCAGTATGTTGAAAGAAAGTCACATTTTTGTGTCAGGTTTGCTGCACTTTTAATACGACTATTTCACTTTTTTGTATGAATTTACTTTTTATTGCATAGTTTTTCAATTCAAGATTCATTTGTCACATACACAGTTATACAGGTACAACGTGCAGTGAAATGTCAAAATGGTTCACTACTTGGATTTTGCAAAAAAGGGTAAAAGATAAATCTAGAGGAGTAGAAAAGCAAGCATGAGGCTTAACACTAGAATTACCAGAGCCTACGAAAAAACTCGTAGATCCGTCCCACCTTAAATCACTTCTTAATTTCTTTCGCACCTCTCCGCCATCGTCTGTTGTCATCTAAATGTACAAGCTGCAAGTAGCTGGCTATTCCATCCCCCCACTGACTTAGAACGTGCACGAATTTCTCCCAGCTCATGCCTTGATTGATTAGTGATCTGGAGTTTTAGAGTGGAAATAATAAATCGTTATTTGGAACACACGCATTTCATTTGTGTTCCGTTTCTACAGTAATCTGTGTAAACACATTTTTAAAACAGAAACTTTTTTCATATTCTAGTAGTAAATGACAAAATGTAGGCATAAACTATATAATGTATGAAGCCTGAAGTCCAAATATCAAAGAAACACTTTCACGAAAGGTACAAATATAACGGAACAAGTGCGCTTTTATTCAAAAATGTAACTGCAGAAAAAAAAGCTGCCTTAGTGTGCGACATTGACAGTTATTTGCAACGACTGCTTCTGTGGCGCAACAGTATCAGTTGCTGACTAGCAATCAACAGGTCATGAGTTCGATCCTGCACGACTCCTTTTTGAGAAGTGAACTGCTCTTATTTTTACTATTTTAGAATAAAAAGATACATTTGATTTCAGTCTGTAACAGCCGGTGTAATTTATGATATTTGTAAAGGATAACTTTGTTTTTGTTTTTTTTATTCACTTTTCATTCTTCCTACCCCATCTGACACTGCTGTTTTCACATAAAGACGCGCTATAGCTCTGCAGTGTATCACGATACATACGGCCGCGTGTTTTTTTTCCCCCAATCTTGCCAGTCCCCACATGTTGCTGTATGCTGTTTCTTTTGTACTCCAGGACATGCAGAGGAAAGCATAGTAAAGAGCAGTAACTTCAGCGCTATATGCAATCATCAGACACTCCCCATCTGACACTGCTGTTTTCACATAAAGACGCGCTATAGCTCACCCAAGGAGCGCCCTTCCTACATTTACATGTGTACTTGTTGCAGTGTACACACCTCTCTGTGCTATGGTTTCTATTACACTGAGCAAGCACCTGTAATTCGCAGCTCTATTCATTATCTCAAAACACCACACACATTCACAGTAATTCCCAGTTATGTCCACCACTCACACCCACGCCCACAACCATACAGAACTCATTCCACATCAGAGAATTTCCAGTTCCAGCATAAATCCACAAATGATCTGACTCTGTTCGTTTTCAAATAATATTGCATGAGTGCAATGATGTTTTCACATATAATGTCTTTCTTTCAGGTGTGTAATAGAAACCACAGCATAGAGAGAAGTGAGTACATTGTAACAGGTACACACGTTGTAAATGTAAGAAAGACGATCCTTGCGTGTGTGTGAACTGTGAACTGTTAACATTTGAATCTGATGATTGCATATAGCGCTGTCTTATTCAGTGCGCACAAGAACATGCAGTTCCAGTTGCTGTGTGCTACAACATGCTGGTGGTGATCAACGCACATTTTAAAAAAGAAAGAGACAAATATATGTGACGTTTTGAAGAAATCATTTTATGATGACGTGAATAGTACCAATCAGAAAACATAATCGCACTAGTACAATATTATTTGAAAACGAACAGCGTCAGATTGGGTGTGAATTTATACTGTGGCGCTGTTAGAGTCAGATCAGAAGCTGAATAAGCTCCTGTTCTGACTCTAAGTAAAAATGTATGAATCAACAGAAATAACCGCGATCGACATTTTAAACTTAACGATTTACAGTGCATACCAATTTATAAATTTTATGTCCGTTTGAGGTTACAAAGAAAAAAAAAACACTTCCTCCCCAGCGGGGAATCGAACTCGGGTCTGTAATGCACGGCAAGACTGCTGTAGCACTAAGTCAGCAAATCTTACTGCTATGCCACGGAAGGTGTTGTAGCATCGTTGAACCTTTTGTGAAAGTGTTTATTTGATGTTTGGACATCAGGCCTCACAAATGCTATAGTTTATGCCACATTTTGTAACATTTATTACTAAAATATGAAAAAGTTTCTGTTTTAACAATGTGTTTAAACAGATTACTGTAGAAACGGAACACGCATGAAATGTGTGTGTTCCAAATAACGATCTATTATTTCCACTCTAAAACTCTTAACAGTTCAGTCACTCCCAGATAATCAAACAAGACATGAGCTGGGAAAACTTAGAGAACGTTCTGCGACGGTGGGGGATGGAATAGCCGGCTGCTTGCTGGCTCGTCTTAATCGGCTCATTTAGAAGACAAAAGAGAGGTGACAACGGTTTTAAGGTGGGCCAGATCTACGAGTTTTTTCGTAGACGCTGGTAATTCTAGTGTTAATAGAACAACCTACAGTAAATGTTAAATATAGTCTGGCTAAATAGAGTCATCTTAAATTTTAATATTAACTAACAATATATAATATACTGTACAAGGTGTAACATACACTGGCATTATTATATTACAACATAATATACAAAGACAAATATAAACAGAGAGCCCACGACCACATGTGCACTTGACTTTGAATTCTGTATGTGATGTAATATCATATATAAAATGTGTGTATATATATATATATATATATATATATATATATATATATATATATATATAACATAATACATAATATATATATATATAACATAATACATAATATATAAATATAAATACATATGTAATCAATTTGTGAATTTCCCCTTGGGATTAATAAAGTTCTCTCTCTCTATCTATCTCTATCTGTCTTTTATATATTTATATAGTAGAGGTCTTTGCCCCCTGCTCGCTTCGTTCGCCATACCCGGCCAATGCTAAGCGCCATTTTGAAGAGGTGGGCTGAACGCACCCCAACGAGACGCAGTTGCTCCTCTGAAACCCCTCTTAAACAGTGATACAATGGGGATCATATAACACTTGTGTTTAACCTCCTCTTTGCTCGATCAGCTGCTGGCTTGCTGCTGCCGTGCCGTGTGATCTGCATTTCGTCTCTCTTCTCCCCCAGACATCCTCAAACACTCATCGATTTTTTTCACTGTTCCGTTATTTCACCGAGTAATATTTTCCATTTGTTTGCGCTAATGCGATCTTTACTCTTCATTTTTTTGAGACTTTCCAATTTTCCTACTTCCGTTCTCTAACCTGCTCAGCATGTGTATCATGGGACTTGCTTCCAAAGGCTGTAAGTATGACGTGACTTGTCCATGTCGCGGGATGTGAAAGTGTGTCTCTTGAAAAGATCTCTCTTCCAAAGATGATGTCTCGTTGCAGGAAAAAGTCTTGTATTGTCGCAAGATTTTGTTTTTTTATAATAGTCAATTCTCAACTTCTGTGGAGTTTGTGTTCCAAGGAAATGACACAAAAATTAAGAAGCGAATATTAAACCTATGGGGTTAGTGTCCTGAGTCCACCAAAAACTGCAATCTTTTTCTAGAGATTCCTCAAACTAGACTTCATAGAATTTTTAATAACATAACATTGGTTTTGGTAATATGCAGTTTTCATAACACAGTAAACATGAAATCAAGTCATACCTCTAAAGGTCATTTGAAAAGACAATTTCCCCTTGAGGGATTAATACTAAGCACCAGAATGTACTGCAGTACACAAAATGCAATTGGAAACATGCAAAAAAAGTTTTTACTCACAAGCCATTCACTCGAATTCTGTGACTGTGCTAACATCTTAATTTAAAAAATAAAAATGAATAAAAACTAGTTGCTTTTGTGAAAAGACATTGAGACAGATGAGGTCACCACATCACCTCTCACAGTCTGTCCTTCATGGCTGGCATTGGAGACTGTGAATGACGCACCGACTTCATTTAACCAGTCCGCAGCGTCTGCTTCGTGCGCCAGTTGAGATCCTCAAAGATCTCTGTCTACAGGCGCATAGTAGAGGCGAGTTGATGTTTAACCTTGAGGCTGCAATCGAGAATGGGACTGGCAAAGTTGAAGTCTAGCCAGCTGGTCGTTTTATTAACATCAAACTCATTTATCGAACACTTTTATTTTCTCACTAAGCCTCATCACTGACTTTGTACACTTGGCCTTAGCATCAGAGGACTTGCACTACACTTTAGTGATATTATTGCAACATAAAACTTGATACTTTAAGCAAAACAATGAACATTTGCAATGAATGCACGGGGAGCTCTTTACTCTACAACAGTAGATGAACAAGACTGGCAAAGCATCTAGCAGGACGCCAGCCTCTCCCCAAACTTGTGAGCATTGCGTCTCTCTCTTTTTTAATCTGCTCTGTATAACCATGAATCCTGTGAATGTGTGAGGTTTCTAGTGCAAAAATTAAAAGGTGGTTACAAATTATATATGATTTTTTTATATATAATCATCATTTTATTTATTACACACACACACATACTAGAGGGCTTTGCCCCCCTGCTCGCTTCGCTCGCCAACCCCCGTGTTTGGTTTTCCAGATACACACTTTTAAGATTTTTTTTTTTTTTCTTTGTTGAATTGTTGCTATTTCATTAGTTTCACTTTTATTTCTGAACTTCTGTACAAGCAATATTTGGAATCTTTCGAGTCCCAGTGTGCTGAATCTTTTTAATGAGGTCCGTGAGACAAGTGTTTAATGACTTTGTACCATAATACAGGATAGCTCTGTCTGTTTGGAATTTCAGCACAGACAAAACGATCGATTAGCAGTTAATCATTTTTTTTTGCAAAGTAACAAATAAATGCATGTGAGGTAAACTCCGTTTTTGAAACTCTCTGACTTAAACTTCAAAGCCTTACAATATTTACATATTTCTGACATATCACCTGTGTCCATATATTCGATCTCTATTGCCTTTTCGTTATTTCTCAGAGTAATAGTTTCTCTTTCTTTGTGCTAATGCGATATTTACTTTCTTTTTTTGACACTGTTGTTTTTTTCTGCTTTCATATTCTGTGTCTCACTCTGCGTGTGTTTCACGCCTATGTTTTTTTTTTTTGTCTCTTGAATTCCAGTGGTCATGATCTCTAACCTGCTCTGCATGTGTTTGGCCCCCTTGTTTTTTAACCTCTTTATGACGTTGTACTTTGTTTTCTTCTCTGTCTTTTATTTCTGACCTTGCTTTATCCTGCTGGTCCGTGGTGATTATTTTCCCTTTTTCGAGTAATAATTTCTGTTTGTTTGTGCTAGTGCGATCTTTACTTTTCTTTTTTTTTTATACTTTTTAATTTTACTACTTTCATATTCTTTAACTTTCTTCACATGTGTATTGCACCATTTTTTTTTTTTTTTTGTTTGAGCCTTTCGAATTCCATTGCTTTCATAATCTGTAACCTGCTCTGCATGTGTATAGCGCCAACGTCTGGATTGGATATGATTTTTTTTTTTTTTCCAATTCCACTTGTTCTGGGCTGATGATTACTTTCCTTATTTTCTGAATTTGCACCTAGATAATTCTTTTTTGTCTCTCCAAAGCTTTTGAGTCTCTTTTCTCCACGCTGCTTTCTTCTTCGCTTAGTCGTCTGTTTCATCTATAACGTATTGTCCTTATACGCTTTATATGTGCTGAGAGCCCTGCATCTGTGTGTGCTCAAAGCCAAAACACGACTGAGTGTGTTGCTGCCTGTGCTCTTAATTGGTTATAAGTAGGGTGTGTCTTACAAGAATCTCATGTTCTACATCCCCGTGAGACGGTCCTGGGTCAACCTCTTGGCACATGGTCTCATGTTTAAGGTCCCTGCGAGACGCTCCGTGGCCAATCTCTTTAGCATCATGGGTCTTTTAAGTGTCTTCCGTGATCTTAATGTGAAGATCATCTCTCAACACCCTACTGTTTCTCTGCAGGATTTTTTTTTATAATAGACATATATATATGTGTGTGTGTGTGTGTTTGGAGGCAGATCTCTCCGGTCACAAGACATGCAATGTGTTAATGGAAGGACATCAGGTCATTAGTGGGGCTTCAGAAATGGCAGACTTAATTCCTGAAGACAAATCTGTGAACACAAAATTCCTACTGTTGTGTTTTTTGAGGTCAAAGTAATAGAGTTGGACAAGTAAAGCATCAGTCATGTGACCTTTGAAATGTGAATTAATTTAACTTGTCCATTAAATAATACTGTTCATCTAAATACAGAAACAATCAAATCTCGACAGTTAATGCCACAAATGTATAAAAATTATTTTTCTGAAAACTTCCTGAATTATCCCGGTATTCTTTAATAGTAATGACAATGATACAAGAGACGTTCAAAAAGTTTCCACACTTTTTTTTTTTTTTTTTAACTCTATTTATTAAGAATTTCAAAAACAAATTGCATCACTTTTCTACGTAGTCCCCTTCGTTTGTGATGCAAGTTTCCCAGCGTTGTACCAACTTTTTAATGCCCAATTACTACTCATCCCACCTTCACCATTTTCAGCTAAAAAATATAAAAATGTGGGAATTTTTTTTTTTTTTTTTTTTTTTTTTTTAACATTCCTCGTGTTATAATGTTTGAAATTTACATTTTAGTATTGACTTTAAACATTAATTATTTTTCTATTACTAGGGAGAACAGGTCAGTGAATTTATTTAGTAGATGCACATAAAAAAATAAATATTGTTCCTTGTACACCCCATAATGAAAGCCCCCAACTCACAAGTGACATCCTTCCTAATCTTATAAGATCCCCCACACTTGTTTTTACACTAGTGTTGGGGGGGGGGGGGGGGGGGGGAGGTAGGGGGGCTCTGTTACTCATGAAATTCAAGCCCTGTTATGGATTATTTTGCTCATGGACCATGTTTAGCTTGTCAATGGCATCTTGTAAATCCAAAGTCATGTTAAACGATTACGCTGACTTGGTGTTCTGATTCAATTCCAGGTTTGTGCAGTATAAGGCGACATCTTTGGAGAAACAGCACAAGCATGAACTGCTCACTGAGCCAGACCTGAGCGTGACCATTGACCTCATTAATCCAGACACTTACCGGATAGATCCAAACAGTAAGTGGTTGAACATTCAGGCAGGTCAGGACAAGAAGTGTTGGATGGATTTTCTTTTAACTTGCAGGAGATATGTTAAACTGATCTTAACAAGTAATGTTTTTGCAGTTTTCAGTAAGTTTATGTGGGGAAAACCTTTTTTAGTTCATGTGACTCCTGTAGTAGCATGGCATGGGTAAGGCTCACTATATTTCTTACAGGTTGGCCTACTCTTGTGCACCCCAGGCATAATACACACACACACACACAATTAAACACGGATTATGAGTTCTACCTGCATGGCCTGTCACTTCTCAGTACCTCAAACAAGGACACATTAGCTTTGTCTTGACCAGACCACTGCAGACTGATGCCCCTCTTTGCCATTTAGCAACTGTGTGTTACTCCTTCTGCTACTGTAAGCACCCCTCCTTAGCTTCTTACCCTGTGGGACAGAAATGGCAATCTGATCACACTTGGTGACTATTTTCAAAAGTGATGCCCATAAAGGAGACATCTGTGCAGTGGAGAGGTAAGGGAGCATCTTCAGATGGGTTGTCTTAATTCAGAAGTCAGGCTGGTATGTGGATGGTGTGCTGATGTTCATACAGATGAGCTTCTCTATAATTAGTCTTGGTCTCTGGTGATCTACTCTGTGTGCCATTTTTACCCTCGTGAGGTTATGGGCCTCTTGATGTTACTGACAAATAATTGGCTCACCACTCTGATGATGGACAATTCTACCTTAGTCATGAATGTGCAGTGCCCTCCTCAATGTTTGGGACAAGGACCCATTTTTCCTTGATTTCCCCCTCTGCTCCACAGTTTAAAATTACAAATAAAACAGTTCAGACTTGTGATCAAATTAGAGCTTTCATTTTAGGGGATTTGCATACATTTCGGTAACAGGATGTAGGAATATCAACACTTTTTGTACATGGTTCCCTCCACCTCTCTCAGGGCACCATGATGTTTGAGATAATTGGCATCACGGGTGTTTGTGATTCCTCAGGTTGGTTTCAAGGCTTTACCAGATATCTTGGCTTTGTTCAACTCTTTGGAGTCTGTAGTTGTCATTGTTCAACATAGGGCAAGAGCTGTGCCAGTGAAAGTCGAAGAAGCCATTTTCTGTACATGTTCCCCCAACATTTCATAGCAATATAGTATTTGGAACCCAACAATGGCAGGTCTGTTAAAGCAGTCAGTTATATTTAGGACTTTGTCGCATATCCCTTACATGCAATGACTGCTTGAAGTCTGTGATTCATAAACATCACCATGTGCCAAGGAACTTCTCTGGTGATGCTCTGCCAAGTCTCTAATGCAGCCTTATTTAGCTCCTGCTTGTTTTGGGGGGTTTGTCCCCTTAAGTTTTCACTTCAGCATATGGAAGGCCTGCTCAGATGGATTGAAATTGGGTGACTGGCTTGGTCATTCAAGAATTTTCCCATTTTATACTTCAAAAAACTTCTATGTTGCCACAGCAGTATGTTTGTGGTCATTATGTTGTAGGATGAAGCGCCACCCAATGAACTTGAGTAGATCAGGTATTTGTCTTGCACCTTAGAATTCATCGTGCCACTGCTGGGAGCAGTTCCGCCAGCAGTCAAGACAAGTGTGCCAGGACCTGTGGCAGCCATACATGCCCAAGCTATAACACCCCCAACACCATGTTTAATAGATGAGGTGGTCTTCTTGGGTCTTGGGCAGTTCCTTTCTATCTCCACACTTTGCTGTTGCCATCACTCTGATGGGGTTCATCTTTGTCTTGTCTGTCCACAAGACCTTTACCCAGAATTCTGGAGGCTCCTTGAAGTCTAAGTAATCTGGCCATCCTGTTTTTTGTGGCTAATAGTGGTGTTCATCTTGCAGTGTGTCCTCTGTATTTCTGTTCATGAAGTCTTCTGCTGATAGTTGTCTCGGACAGGTCCACATCTGCCTCCTGAAGGCTGTTTCAGGTCTGTCTAACAGGCATTTGGGGCATTTTCTTTACCATAGGAGACATCTATGCAATGGAGAGGAAGGGGGCATCTACAGATGGCTTGTCTTGATTTAAAAGTCAGGCTGGTATGTGGATGGTGTGTTGATGTCCATACAGATGAGCTTCTCTATAATTAGCCTTGGTCTCTGGTGATTTACTCTGTATGCCATTTTATCCTCATGAGGTTATGGGCCTCTTGATGTTACTCACAAATAATTGGCTCACCACTCTGATAATGGACAGCTCTGCCTAAATTTGTTCTTTCTTCTCTATGATATTCCAGACAGTTGATTTAGTGTCATCCTATGGTTTTATCGAAGTCCCCAATGGCTTATTCTTGTTTTTCAGCCTCATAATGGCTTCTTTGACTTTCTTTGGAACAGCTTTTGTCTCTTGTTGAACAATGGCAGCTACAGACTCTAAAGGGATGAAGCAATCCAGGGGATCTTATGTAGCAACGAAACACACCTGAGGAATCACAAACCCCTGTGGCGCCAATTGTCCCAAACACAGAAATGGAGGGGGACCATGCAGAAGAAGTGTTGTCATTTCTATGGGGTGTGACTGAAATGTATGCAAATCCCCTGCAATGTGCATTTTAATCACAAGACTGAACTGTCTGATTTGAAATTTTAAACTGTGGGCGAAATCAAGGAAAAAATTGTGTTTTTGTCCCAAACATTATAGGAGGGCACTGTGTGTGCAAAACACATTCTCGTCTTACCAGAAGTGTTTGTCTATACTGAGGAATAGACAAATCCCACCAGGCCTTTCATTTACAAAGTACAGTCATATGAAAAAGTTTGGGAACCCCTCTTAATTCTTTGGATTTTTGTTTATCATTGGCTGAGCTTTCAAAGTAGCAGCTTCCTTTTAATACCTGACATGTCTTATGGAAACGGTAGTATGTCAGCAGTGACATTAAGTTTATTGGATTAACAGAAAATATGCAATATGCCTCATAACAAAATTAGGTGCATAAATTTGGGAACCCCAACAGAGATATGACATCAATACTTAGTTGAGCCTCCTTTTGTAAATCTAACAGCCTCCAGACGCTGTCCTCCTATAGCCTTTGAGTGTCTGGATTCTTGATGGAGGTATTGTTGACCATTCTTCCATACTAAATCTCTCCAGTTCAGTTAAATTTGATGGACAGCCTGCTTCAAATCATCCCGTAGATTTTCGATGATATTCAAGTCAGGGGATTGTGACGGCCATTGCAGAACATTGTACTTTTCCGTCTGCATGAATGCCTTTGTAGATTTCACTGTTTTGGGTCATTGTCTTGTTGGAATATCCAACCCCTGCGTAACTTCAACTTTGTGACTGATGGTTGAACATTATCCTGAAGAATTTGTTGATATTGGGTTGAATTCATCCGACCCTCGACTTTAACAAGGGTCCCAGTCCCTGAACTAGCCACACAGCCCCACAGCATGACGGGACCTCCACCAAATTTGACAGTAGGTAGCAGGTGTTGTTCTTCCGCTGTGCAAAGTGCTTTTTGTTATCACTAAATAATCCATTTTTGTCTCATCAGTCCAAAGCACTTTGTTCCGAAATGAATCTGACTTGTCTAAATGAGCATTGGCATACAACAAGCGACTCTGTTTGTGGTGTGAGTGCAGAGAGGGCTTTTTTCTCATCACCCTGCCATACAGATGTTCTTTGTGCAAATTGCGCTGAATTGTAGAACTATGTACAGATACACCATCTGCAGCAAAATGTTCTTGCAGGTCTTTGAAGGTGATCTGTGGCTTGTCTGTAACCATTCTCACAATCCTGCGCATATGCCGCTCCTGTATTTTTCTTGGCCTGCCAGACCTGCTGGGTTTAACAACAACTGTGCCTGTGGCCTTCCATTTCTTGATTCCATTCTTTACAGTTGAAACTGACAGTTTAAATCTCTGAGATGGCTTTTTGTGGCCTTCCCCTAAACCAGGAGACTCAACAATCTTTGTTTTCAGATCTTTGGAGAGTTGCTTTGAGGATCCCATGATGTTACTCTTCAGAGGAGAGTCAAAGGGAAGCACAACTTGCAATTGACCACCTTAAATACCTTTATATCTCATGATTGGACACACCTGTCTTATGATGTTCAAAGCTTAACGAGCTCATCCAACCAAATTTGGTGTTGGAAGTAGTGCTGGGTGGTATACCGGTTCATACCGCAAACCGTTTATTTTTTTTATGATATGGATTTTTCTTATAGCGCAACACCGGTTTAAATTGCCTAAATGACGTTCAGAACATGGCGCAGCGGGAAACTGTTTAAGTGGGGACCTTTTTCACTGCTACACCACTAAACACAGATTTGTTGCACTAGAGCTCTTTTTCACTGCTACACCACCACAAATAGTGGGCGGTAGCATAGGTATGCCGCGCGGTGAAAATGGACAGAGAGCATTCCGAAACTGAACTACAAGTAAAGTTGAACATGTGATGAACAGAAGAACTTTTGCCGAAAAAAAGGAGTCACGTCCGTCGCCTGGAGATACTTTAGTTTTAAAAGGTCAGATGTGTAAATACTGTTTCTATACTACTGGATAATACTGCAAGCCAAGTTGTACTTGTTTTTGTACTTGCTAGTGTATGTTTTGCTTGTATTCATCCTGCGATGTGCTATCGACTCGTTCAGAGATGGGCGCAACTCTGAATGGATGGCATAATTAAACATGTATAACGAAGATATTTTTAAAGTTCTGAACACTCCGTCGGCTAAGTTAATAACTAGTTTTAATTTCACAAAGACGTTTATCGTGTGGTGATTGGTAGAGAGCAGGAATATCATGAAGTGAATGGATTCTGTGCGGTGATTGCTGCAGGCGACCTGCTCTTAGTGCGGAGGAAGTCAGTTTAAGAAGCGTAGTGATTAACGACTGGGTCGGGGAACACTTAACACAAAGTATTTGATGTGCTGCATTAACTTGTGACGGGGTTTGAGAAAATCTAGTAAATTAAACATTGATTTTAGGATGAAGTTTAGTTTACAACATTCTACTTTAATTATAAAATAAACTATGAGAGTAAAGTGGAAATGTCGACTTTAATCTTGACATAGTCAACATGTCGAATTTATTCTCGACATATAGTTTGTTTTTTTCTTCTGTGTCCATATTTTTTTTTCTTCACAGTGGCCCTAGTGCGCTTCCATAGGACTGTACCACAAACAGCATTATAAATGCAAGTTGCAGTTTTTATTATTTATGTATACAGCTTAGCTTGAAGCAAGGTCCATATTAATGCAGTTTGCCTAAATGATGGTACAGTTGGTAAGATGTCATCACCAAGTTGCACTTGTTTTATTTTATTTTAATTTGGTGAGTACTGTGTAATGCACCTGGGCTTGAAGCCTTGAAGTAATGGTGCAACTATCAGTAATACTATTATGTATTTTATTGTTATTATTTATTAGTTTAAATATTATGCAGTTTAATGATGGTAAAATTGTTTAAAAAGTCACTTTAACGTGTCAGTGGACAGAGATTGTTAACATTAACAGAAAGTGTAGTTGATTTACAAAAAATATTTACTATTTATTCCTTTTCTAAGACGTGTTCAGTGCAATCCAACTTTTGACAAACACCTCTGGATATTTTACTAAGTCTAAATGCCTCTTTGGATGGTTGAAAATATGTTGTCAAAATCATAGTTTAAGCTTTTGCAAAATTTGTTCAATTAAAGGTTCTATATTTTGACTGCATCTGTCATGCAATGTGCTTCCTTCTCTTTAGTGCCACCCCCTTGAAAACTATCACTTTATGGGGCCATGCAAACCTGGATTAATACTTGTGTGCACATTAAAATGTCTTTTTGTACGATGTACAATTCTCATAACAGTCTAATAGGTTATTCTTAGCCAGTCTACTGCAGTAATTGCAGTGGAAAATGTGGTTAACATCCACTCATGCATGGGGAAAAAAATACCATCTAATACCGTGAAACCGGCAGAATTTAGAAAAATACCGTGATATAGAATTTTGGTCATACCGCCCACCTCTAGTTGCAAGTAATCAGCATTGAGCAGTGATATGCATTCAAATCAGCACAATGACAAGGGGACCAACATTTTTGCACAGCCAGTTTTTCACATTCGATTTAATTTCATACAACTAAATACTGCTTCACTAAAAAATCTTTGTTCGGAAAACACCGCAGTACTCAGATGTTCCTAAGAAATGAAAGACATACCACTGTTAATCTTTTTTGTTGAAAGCAGAGTCAATTATTATGCAGGCTGAGAGGGGTTCCCAAACTTTTTCATGACTGTAAGTAATCATTTTAAACTAAGCGAGTTATACATAGTGATAAAAATGAGCAAATACGTATACACTTGGACAAAATACATAGAACTATAAATGAAAATATAAAGCCAAAATCCCACAGCCATTGCTTGATGTATGAAGCAGCTGTGAGTAAAAGTTTATCTTCATAGAAAAAGGTTCACAATTTCACCTGAGCAAACTTGCTGGAGGAAGCAAATGAGTCCGCCGTAGTTTTTAATCAAAATGTCTGCAGTTTTTAAAAAAA
Source organism: Erpetoichthys calabaricus (assembly GCF_900747795.2). Lineage (NCBI taxonomy): Eukaryota > Metazoa > Chordata > Cladistia > Polypteriformes > Polypteridae > Erpetoichthys > Erpetoichthys calabaricus. The sequence continues at coordinate 1,612,944 of NC_041394.2, forward strand.
GGCTATTTGTCTGTCCAGCGCATCCTCCTGTCTCACTACTTCAATTAGCAATGCCATCAGATACTCAATTTTGTTGATTCTTTTTGCCTTGAAAGTTAATTGATGAATGTAAGTTCTTTTAAAACTTTGGACTTCCCCGTATCCTTTGCCATGCCTTACGGTGCTTTGGGCCTTCCAAAAGGCACAGCTAACCCTACACCTTCATACCGTGTGTCTGTTGCTGTGGACCAGGAGTGTATACTTGCCAGACAGCCACCAAAAGATGGTGTTATCCCTGACTCGAGTGTTAAATTTGAAAACTTTTAGCTTACTGAAAGCGTGTCATCTTTAACAAGCCCAGTGAATGATGTTATGCCATCACAATGCAGTGTTAATCATACAGTTTATCTTTACTGTCGCTCTCCTGCAGGCAGCATTGTTCAGGAGAGCAGCTTTTATTAATAATCTCTCTTTGTGTACCATAATTGTCCAACTTCTGTATCGATTTCAGTTGTTTTGGACCCAGCTGATGAAAAATTGCTAGAAGAGGAAATCCAGGCACCCACCAGTTCCAAAAGGTAAAATTCGATCTTATCGTGATTAATATTTCAAATTAATGGTGGCATGGCTATTTCTAAAGACCAGCAGCCCTTCCTTAGCGTTGGGGGTATTCTGCCTGCTACAACAGAAATCTGAATTTCTCAACTTGGCATCTCTTACTGATTTGTACATGCTAATAACATCCAGTTTAGAAGTTTTGCAATGTTTTATATATATTTATATATATATATATATAATATGGGTGTTTTTTTGTTTTTTTTAAGGTCACAGCAGCATGCCAAAGTTGTGCCATGGATGAGGAAGACTGAGTATATTTCTACAGAATTTAACAGATATGGCGTCTCTAATGAGAAGGTTGAAGTCAAGTAAGTCTGTTCTTAAATACATCACTTAGGCTCATAACTCCACACTCTTTATAGTAGTGATGAAGGCACATTTTAGCTATGGTTTTCAATGCTGTACCATCTGAATTGTGTTCTTTCCCAATGACTTTGCTCAAGCAACACCTCTTGTGACAAAGTACTTCAGATTGTTCCATTTTTGATTCTAGGATTGGTGTGTCTGTTAAACAGCAGTTCACAGAAGAGGAGATCTACAAGGACAGAGACAGCCAGATTTCAGCCATTGAAAAGACCTTTGAAGATGCCCAGAAATCTGTAAGTTGATGTGATTTAGTCTGAACACATAATGGAAGTGCACCACTTAGTATGTTAAAGCCACACCTAACTTTTCATTCAGAATCTGAATCTCCAGAGGTCTTGCTATCTGTGGGTCTAGAAAAGGCCTTTGAAATGGTTTAATGGGGATATCAGTTTCCTATAATGCACACATTTGGGGTTGGCTAGAAGAGAAGGCTGGCATCTGGAAGGTTGCCAGTTCAACTCATGTTACTGCCAGAAGGGATCCTACTCCGCTGGATCCTTGAGCATGGCCCTTAACCTTAAAATTGCTCCAAAGGCACTATACAATGGCTGACACTGCACTCTGACCCCCCAAAGGTCATCCAAAAAGACAATTTCTTCTTGGTGATTAATACAGTGTACCAAATACCAAAATACAAACTAGAACTTCACGGGTTAAATCAGTTTATGTAGTCAATAATAATAAGACTTGACCACCAATTATTGCAGACCAGTCCATTATCAGTCACTATTGAACCACTAAGTATACAGCCATACATCCATCTATCAGTTATATAGTGCCGTTAATATCTGTCTATCTGTTATATAGTGCCTTTCACTCTCTGTCTATGTTATATAGTGCCTTTCACTCTCTGTCTATGTTATATAGTGCCTTTCACTCTCTGTCTCTGTTATATAGTGCCTTTCACTCTGTCTGTCTGTTATATAGTGCCTTTAATATCTATTCCAATCTCATCCTTCAATAGTGGAGGTTCTGTCCATCATAAAATTAGGCACTGTTTCCAACATGTGGTGCCTGCTCTCTAGGATTATGTTGTTTTAGAAATGCAGCTCATACTTTGAACCTTTGTGTATGTCCCTACAGTAATCAAGGCAGAAATATTAAGAGGAGAGAAATCTGGTACAAAAGAGCGGGTAGATCTAACTTGCTTTAAAATGCAGCTTTCACTCCTAAGACACATTGCAGTGTGATTGTTTTTAACGCTTAGAAATATAGCCTGAAGATCAGCCATTGGAACAGTGCAGTGGTCTTTCCTTTCTTCAGTGGCGTCTTTGACATCTGCAGTTTAATGTTTTGGTGGAGCAGAGACCTGATTTTCGGTGCAGAGTTAATGGGGCTTCTGGCTTTGAGGCATCTTGAGAGGCCTTGTATATGCTCACTTTCCACATACCGATGGTGTGTATGGATTGCCACCAACTTAGCACATTCGTTGAGGTGTTTGCGTGTGCTGTGTATGGATTAGGCGCTCCAAAACCTCAATGTAACACATCCTTTCATTATTACTTTATGCTGTGGGGCTTCTTTTCATCAGTGGGCACAAATAAAGCCAGAGAACCTGTTTGAGTCTGCTAAGGAGGCTGAAGCTTGAGTGTCAGTTCATGTTTTATATGGACTGTGGTTCTAAACATAAAGTCATAGGAACCTTGGAGTGACCCAGTCAAGAGCCCTGATCTCAGTATGATTAAAATTCTGGGGGGGGATATTTGAAAATTGTGGTGTATGAGGGTCATCCCATTAACTTGAGCATATATGCCTGGAATTCTGGTAGTAATAATACACTTCATTTGTATAGCACCTTTCCACAGCTCAAATCTCTCTGAACAGTGGGCCTGGGGTTTACGTACCCCCAAGAGAACTCAAACTGCTAAAGTTGGCTCTGCAGAATTGTAAAAAGTTGGGGAAATGGAGTGTTTATGCCTACAGCTTACTGCCTTGGTTTCATCTTAGGATTTCTTCAAATATAAAACAGTATTTCGAGTCTAAGGGCTTTGAAAAAATCACACACACAAAAAAAATTCTTGTTGAGTAAAATGACCGAATCGCTCAAGGGTCCGAGTACTTTTACTATACACGATAAGTACAAATACAGGCTTGCAGAGTTTGTTTTATAATAAGTCGCTAATTGTCATCTTTTTGAAAACCCAAAACTTGAAGATTAATCTAATACTCTCCGTGGCAAGTTTGGACTTGTGTAGTTTCTAACAAAGGAACCCAATTATAACAGACAATGATAATATCAGATGTGACTACCAGAGGGCACCTATGTGCCCTAACATTAGACGTAACTCAAGTTCAATTAAACATTAATGTATTAACAGCAGTACCTTCACAAGCTTTAATCCAATGACAATAATCAAATGTCACACCAACAGCTGCAGTCTCCTTCCCATCCTCATCCTCCTCCTTGAGCGTTGTCTCGCTCCCTCCCAACTCTGGCTCTCCGTTTCACTGTCACAGCTCCTTTTTATATTGGCCCCCGAAGTGTGCCCAGGGTTGAGACATTAACCTGCCAAAGCACTTTTGGGTCATGTGGAAGTTGCAAGCCCCTTTTCTATTGCACCTTCTGGCAGCACCCAAGGACCCTGTTACAGGGTCATCCCTCTGAACTTCAACTCCCAGGCAACTCTGCAGATGGTTGACTTAGGAGCCAGTTGGAGGATCACTGTCACCGCTTGTGCCAGGGGATGAATTGTCCATTAAAAGCAATTTTCCCCCAGTCCTTCCTCTACTCATCCCGGATTCTAATCAGGGCTCCACTCGGCTGTGCTGTGTCTCCACTCGAGTGGTCCTTCCATTACATCGTCCTGCTCTGGTTAGGAGACTTTTTCGACCCCTGTCAGGATGCCAGACCATTCTGTCTGGTACTTGCACAGAATACGATAGTTTAGAATGTTAAGCTATCTTTTTACATATAATGCAAAAATTAAGGATATCCTTGCATTCATGCACATTATCGTAAATCACATCAGAAAGCATTATCCAAATGATACGTTCAAACTTGATTAGTTTCCTTTTATCGCTTCAACTTGCTTTTGTTAATGTTTAAGATAACGGCGACCAAATCATAATGGCTGGCCACAATGTGAATCATTGCAGGTGTTTGTTCAGATGGTTCCCTTTGGGTTTTTAACTCCTCTGATGCCCATTTGTCTTGACAGATCACTCAACATTACAGCAAGCCTCGGGTCACCCCTGTGGAGGTCATGCCAGTCTTTCCTGATTTTAAGGTAAGTGCATGAGGGGGGCACACACATACACACACACACAGAAGTATTTGCCCCAATTACAGACTCGTGATCAAAAGTTCTGAGAATGACACAAGTATTGGTTTTCACAAAGTTTACTCCTTCTGTGTTTTTAGTTTCTGTCAGACGTTTCTATGATATACTGAAGTATAATTTCAAGCATTTTGTAATTTTCAAAGGATTTTATTAAGAATTACATTAAGTTTATGCATGTATCGTCCAGGAATGGTGCCAAAACATCCTCCGAGAGCAGTTTGGTGACCAACATAGAGCACTGGGCCTTAAGGCAAAAGTGAGAACTAAATGGCTCGGGGAACAAAACATAAAAATTTGGTCCATGGCCAGGAAACTTCCCAGGCCTTTAATCCCATTGAGAAGTTGTGGTCAATCCTCAAGAGGTGGGTGGACAAACAAAAACCCACCAATTCTGACAAACTCCAAGCATTGATTATGCAAGAATGGGCTGCTGCCATCAGTCAGGATTTTGCCCAGATGTAAAAACACTGAAGCAGCAAACTTTGTGAAAACCAAACTTGTGCCATTCTCAAAAATTTTGGCCACGACTGTATGTTGGTACTGGAGTCGCTAGCTATGCGGCTTTCCGTGTGGGTCCTCAGTGACCAGAGGAGTGTTGACATTTAATAAACTGTGCAGTGTTTTGAAGAAAGACTACTCTGTAGAGACCAACCAGACCAATTAGAGCCTGAGCTAATCTCTTGCGTATTTTGTCTTGTTACTTCATAAATGATTACATTCAGGGTCTCATCTTTGTCAACATGACCGGACAGATTCTTTATATTTCCTCACTTCTTTCTCTGTTTAGAAACAAAGACACCAAATACTTTTGTCCTCTTTGGCTTTGCACATTCAGAGAAATCGTGTGTTTTATATTTTTGACTGCGTCTGTGTTAGATATATTTAAAAAAAAAAAAAAAAAAAACTGAAGCAGATCATCTTTGGTTTTGTGTGATGTCCTTAAAAGTTGGGTCTTTGTGGAGGCAGACATTCACTTGTTCTATTCGTATCAGTAGGGTTTCCTCTGGGGTCTCCAAGTACTTCTCACAGAGATGATATGTGGTCTTCCTTTTTGTTTGACTGGAGTGAGATCTGCAATGAGGGTTGACGCCAGGCTAGACTCCAGAGCACTGCAGATGTTCGGTTGTTTTAAAAGCACCAGAATGGCTGAACCTTTTGGTCAGTCGGTGGTCGGTTGGTGTGTAATTCAGTAATCCCACTGTTACTTGGTCATTTCTTCCCCTCCAGCCCATTTGAGTTTGTTGTGGTGTCGTGTTATTAAGGGGTTTGTTTAATGAGGTCTTTGTGCTTTTTTTTTTTTTTCCAGATGTGGATTAACCCTTGTGCCCAGGTCATCTTTGACTCGGACCCCGCTCCTAAAGACATTGCTGGATCTGCTGCTGTTGAAATGATGTCTCAGGCCATGATCAGGTAGAATTCTTTTAGCGTTAGGGCAGAGCTGTATTTAGCCATTGTGTGGGCCTGTGTCCTTTAGCTTCTTCAGCACCATTTCTCTCCAGCTCTGAAATGTAAGCCCACTTTTCTTTGTGTACTTATCCTCTCCAGGGGAATGATGGACGAAGAAGGTAACCAGTTTGTTGCCTACTTCCTGCCAAATGAAGAAACCATGAGAAAGCGAAAGAGAGATTTTGAAGAAGAGATTGACTACATGCCTGATGAAGTGTAAGTTGTCTTGTTAAAAATGGGACGAGAAAAATACTTTTGTTAAATTCAGTTTTTGTGCTTGGCACTGTATTGTGATCCTGCTAGCTACTGTTTTGTGACAGTCTGTGAGGTTAACTCTTTTCTACCCAGCAGACCAGTACATACCCAAAAGGTCGGTGTAATGGACCGCCTTTCTATTGTCATAACACCACTGCCTGAATAATGGCCTACGCTACAGTCAACACTACTGTGCTCTCTAAATCTTGCGTTCTGTGGCCGTAAAGACATATTCTTGAAAGGCATTTACTCCTCTCTGCTGTCATCACCTGACTAGCTAGCATACCGGCCTTCACTATATTAGATTACGCACATAATACACCACTCACCGCTGTCGAGTTACACAACTTACGCTGCTGTTTTGTTTTTTTTTATTTTAGCTTCGAGTCAGTTTTGTTCTTGCTTGTAGGTTTCAAGAAGAAAATGGAATGGATTTTAGTTGTAGCTTAGCATGGGATCAACTCAAAACAACAAATGCGTAGTGTGCACTGAGAAATGCAAGCAGGCAAAGAGAGCTTGTGCCCTTCTGCTTCACACTTTAGGATATCTGTGCTATGATATGATGGGTGTACCATCCCAGTCAAACTCCACACCTGCCACTGTCCCCAGAGTGGGTTGCGCCACCCCAAAGGAGTTTGGGTGCTTGATGCCAGTAGTGAGAGCCCCGGAGGGAATGGGAGACACATGGCGATTGATCAGAAGACAGTGAGAATCATGTGAAGTGCTCCTGTGCGTTGCTTCCCGAAGCACGTCACTCAAAGGTGCGGTTTGGGCGTTCGGTTCGTACAATAGATGGTAGATGGCACGACTTTAAATGATGCAGTTTGTTCTGTTGTTACAATATTGTGGGTTATCATATCATAAATTTAAATTTTACTTTTATAAATGAAGTTATTTGGTTTTCAGAATTGTTAAACTTTGCTGGTGAGTCTAGGGTGATAGATAGATAGATAGATAGATAGATAGATAGATAGATAGATAGATAGATAGATAGATAGATAGATAGATAGATAGATAGATACCTTATTAATCCCAAGGGGAAATTCACAAGTAGGAAAAAGTGTCCAGGGAATGAGTCCACATAAAAGAAAGTGGTAGGAGTAATCAATGAAATAGAGAAAAAGGTAGAAGAAAAAAAAGGTAGAAACCACGGAGCTGCTGGAAAGGCTACCACTCGCGGCGGCGCCTGCGTCACATATTTTGGTTATAGTGCTGAAGTGCTGGGGATGTTAGGGTTCAAGGGATTAAATCAATGCTGAGTGTGATTGGTTATTTTGTACAGATTTTCTTTTGTTCCCCTTTATCAAGGGTGGCGGTTTTCCTGAGCCTGCTGTATACTGACTTGTACGTGTAGATCAAGACATTTACAAGTTAGCATATGTGGAGGCTTTTAACTATAGCAAGAATATGTGTCAAGTACAAGTTTATTTGTATGTCATAGATTGAAATTCCTACTTTCATGTCTCCTTCAGACTAGCAATACAATACCAAGAACTGATAAGAAAAATTGACATCGTCATTCATTGAATGAGATATACGGCGCCTTCAGAAAGCATTCCGATCCTTACAATTTGTTTTTTTTTTTTTTTTTTTACATGTGCTAAAATCATTTCAATTCATTTTAGCTTCCTCCTGAAATATCCCATTAAAACAAGTATTCAGACTCTGTGCTGTGACACTTGAACGTGTGCAGCCAGAAGAAATCGGGAATCCTTTAGAGTGCTTCAGCTTTGGCTGTGAAGCATTGGATATTCAGCCCTGAGCTGGGCCGTCTGAGGCTGCTGGTACTGAAGTTAAACACAACCAACGCAACAGTCTGTGCCCGTTTCTCCCATTTATTTTAAGGGTGGGGGGGGGGGGGGGAGAAAACTACAAAGCAATTCATGAAGTGATTGCCTACTGATGTCATGTGTGGCCATTTCAATTAGGCATTTGGGAATATTAGACCATTTACCCTCAATTGATTTGTGAAGTATTGTTTCAGCATGCTCTGGCCCACTACCGCTTTTAATAATGTCGACAGCAATTGCAAAGTTGAGGTGTTTTTAAGAAAGGTCACAAGGTATTATGCAAATAGTAATGTTATTTGAACGCTCAGATTTACAAAAAATACCCAAATTCTTGAAGTAGGACTTGGGGCCTTTACCCCCTCATTGAGATTTTACTTGTTTCTGGGAAATAAACGGAGCCTCCTCCACACGTACATTCTACTTGTGCTGTAATTATTAGTTGTGTATTTTCTTGTCTATTTCCAGTTAACTCTCAGAAAAAACCAAGCCATCAAGGTCACATCAACAAATTGTTTCCCCAATGCTAATCTTTCTTTCTGTTGAAACACAGCTATGATTACAAGATTGCCAGGGAATATAACTGGAATGTGAAGAACAAAGCCAGCAAGGGTTATGAAGAGAATTACTTCTTCATCTTCAGAGATGGCGACGGTGTCTACTACAATGAGCTGGAAACGAGGTAAGCTTGAGTACAGGAGCATTTGTGCCACACAGCAACCCCTTCGGTAAAAGAGGGGCATTTTCTTCTTTCTCTGATCCGTATTTACAATTACTGAGAGAATTACAAGTTTTTTTTCCATTTTGCAGAACTAATTTCTCTTCTGAGTTTTTTTTTTTTTTTTATATAAATAGTGAGATTCTGGACTGGATAATATAGCATAATATTGAGTACCTAAAAACGAGAGCACAGAATCGCTGCTGAATAGCATACATACAAGTGTAGGCAGAAAGGCACGTGGGGGAACTCACGAGTCACGGGTTGCCACCATTGTGTTACGAGTTACTGTTGCATTTAATGTCAATGGGTAATGGACAGTTAGCAAATTGGGTCACGGTGGGTTGACTGTTTTCTATGATTCTCCAAGGTGAACTCTCTGACCATCTCCATGGGGGGTGGGGGTACCCCCCCCCCCCACCCCTTGTCCCTATCTCCACACTGACAGTCATCTGGGCATTCAACAAGGAATGAGTCTTGAAGACACTGAATAGGGCAAGATTGAGTCGCGACAGAAACAACGTTTAAGAAACCCTGACATTTGGAAATAAGTGTTAAAATGTTTAGGACTGAGAGGTCCAGCAAAATTAACAGAAGTAGCAGGGAACCAAAACCTTTGATGTGGGTAAAAACATAAACATTATTTGATAAATAAGATGTCTAGTTTTTATACTGTAAATACCTTGCATATTAGTTGATTAGTTGACCCATAATGCGTTCCGAACCTCCCACAGCAACAATTACTTAACCTTAACATCTTTGGCTTGCAGGAAGTGACGAGGAGGAGAATGAAATGGAAGGTGGTTAAATCTTTTCTTTATAAAATTGTCGAGATGGTGGATTTTGACATGCTGTACATATTAGTGAGATCGGTCACACGAACGCCACTCTCATATTTCCGCACAATTTCCTTCTTCGTTTCGATTGTGATCGTTTTTTTTTACCTTCTGTGATAATTGCCCGGACACCACCAGTCGGAGACCACATCTTTATCCAAAATACTTTTATTTTCTTCTCCTCACAACAACACTACTCAGTCCCGCACAACTCACAACGTGCTTCTAGCCCCAGTCTCCCTTCTCCTGGGCCTTCTCTCTCCTTGTCCCTGGGCCACCTGTCCTCTCTCTCCAGGAGCTTCGTCCTGCTCCTGCTCCCGACTCCAGCTCGTTGATTGGAGGGAGGCGGCCCCTCTTATCCTCACCCGGATGAGCTCCAGCTGCTCTACCTGATGTCACGTCCTGGTGTAGCGGAAGCATCAGGAGAGCACCCGGAAGCACTCCGGGTAACCCTGGAAGGATCGTCCTCCATATGTGTGGCGGAAGTAAATAAGTCCCGGGCTCCATGAGGCTTGGGGCGCCCCCTGGCGGTGACCAGAGGCCCCAACGGTCTTGAGCCTCCCTGTTCTCCTTCCATGGGCCTCTTCTACTCCAGGGTGGTTGCCCCCTCATGGCCCGGAGGACAAATATGCCACAACTCCATCCTTCCAGGCATCCCGGCCTGGTCTAACCCCCAGCCATGTACAACACTTCGTTACCTTCTTTTCTAGCTTTTTGGGGCTATTTTGATAGCAATTATCAAAATAAATTATATAAAGCACTGCACTGACCGAAATTACATCCACAAACACATGTATCTGGGCTCCGACTGACGCTTACGAACGCTCTCGGCTGTTTGTTTACAATCGCACAAGCAGATACACGTGACCGCATTCGGGTCGTAACGCAAGATGTTGGTCATAATTCAAAACAAAAATTTTGGTTGTAAAGCAAGTTGTTCGCATGTCAGGCCGGTCGTATATCGAGGGTCGACTGTACTAGGGAAAAAAAACACACACAGCGTTCAACTAAGATATGTGCAAAACAATAAAGAAGGCAGGAAAGACCAGTCAAACAGTGTGAGGTGGGGTTATGAACAGCCAGACTAACTCTGCTGCCTTCCAAACACATGTAGCTGGAATTGTTACTACAGAATGCCTGTGAAGTGTAACACAGTTTGGTGCAGTAAGCCAGGGGGCTTCAAGTTCAGTCCTGGGGACCCCCTTGTGGCTGCAGGTTTTCATCCCAATCCAATTTGTCATTTTTTTTTTTCTCAACTGGACTCCTGTAACGTTTTGAGTTCTCCACTCTAAAATATTTTTTAATGTACTTACCCTGTTGTGTTTATAGTGAAGGTCAAGGGAAAAAATATTAGTTTAATGTCTTCATGGAATACACTGTCACAAGCCGTCTACTAAAACAGATGGCCTGCTAGTAGTTTGGGACCGACCAGGACTGAGGGGGTAATAAGAGAGGCACGAGAGAGGCAGATGTTCAAAACCAAAGGTAATTTTAATTTTGATTTAAAAAGGATGCACAAAAATGTATAAATAATCCAGTGACAAGGCAAAATCAAATTATGAAGAAGAAAAAAAAAAAATAGGACAAAAAAATAGAAATTGGAAAACACAGAGGCTCTTACCTTAAAATATATGTATATAATCAATTCCAGTCCATGCAAGGGCATCAGCAGCCTTAAAATAATACAAAACTGGACTCTGTTTCAGTCCAGGTCACAGGTACAACTCCTCAAAAAAAAAAAATCTCACGAGTTGTTTTTGGTCCTCAGGAGCCTAACACACTCCTTTACAGCAACCAACAGCTCAGCCACCAGGCACCTCTTAGTCTGGTGTTCCTCGCACTACCTAACTCCTATTAATTCTCTCCAAACGATCGTTCCCCTCTTGCGGCCACAACTGTGCTTATAAAGCCTTTTCCATTACCAGGATTGGCTTACCTGATCATAGGGAGATACCATTTAAGACCTGCCGGGGAAATCGTACCCAAGTACAAATCAAAATATCCGACAACAACATATACCTAATAAAACAATAAACAACAAAACAACAAAAACATTTATATCTATACAAACTTAAACATTATGGTTCACGTACACTACTAATACAATTTGGACTTCTCCTATAGCTATCGTTTGACCTTCCCAGGCATCCGTGACTGCGTTTAGCATCTGTGCCACCTTTAAAACACCAGTCGGTAAAAATGATATGTTATGCGCGAGTCTTGCACCCAAAACATACAGCAAAACATCTGAAAAAAAAAAACCTTAAACAACCTGATGGTAAGACCAAATATCTTCTAAAAGTTTAAAAAAAAAAAAAAAAAGTTCCTCTTTTTTCCTCATTGCAAACCCGCTAGTACATTGCTCATTGTAGTTAATACGTAAAACTTAATGAAAGTCTTGACCCGTATATATCCGTGCTATAAATATATCCGCATCACAGTGAGGCTATAGCAGCACATACACTAGTGATAATGTTTTTTGTACTGTAGGCTTCACTGGGAGTCAGCTCTGAAGAACAGCAAAAATATTATAACAGCCAGGAACAAATCTCAGGTTACTCTTGTCACATAATCCACGTGTTACTGGTCTATTCTCACAATCTCCAAAATGCAAGCGTTTTTCTGCTAAAATAATTGTTAAACATGCAGAGGTACCCAGCACTGCCTGGGGTGAGGCCACTGACTGAAGTTTAGAATGAAACCAAGCCTGTGGCCTACCCCTCTACAAATGGGAAATCTGAGTAACGTTTGGCACAGAGAGGCTCAACAGTTTGAATCTGCATACCAGACACACATTCAGCTTTATAAATTAGATAATTACAAAAAATTGGAGAAAAATCAGAGTAGTGCACAAAAGTTGAAGCACATTCAAATGGCATCGGACCTTTGAATCGAACTTCAGATGTTTTTCATGGACATTTTAATATTTGCTGCTGTTCACCATTGGCCTCAGCTGGCTGAGCTGGCCTATTCTGGTGAAAAGTGTTCTAATGTTCTTCCTGGTAAAAATGATGCGATTTTTCTTTTTTCATGTCGACACTTAAATGAATTTCTCATTGGGAAGGAAGCTCATTGAGAGGCTTTCATTGGATGTGTTGTTTGAAATGTGTTCAGTACAGACAGTCCTCACGTTGGGAATGAGTTCCATTCCTGCTAACTGCCATGAAATCGAGTGTTTACAAAGTCAAAATGGGTGTGAGGCCTCCAAACATAAGCGAAGGCCAGGACCTCCTGACTAATTTGCTCAGCTGAGGCCCACCTAAACATGGCCGGGTTCTTAATGTTACTTGCTGGCTTCAGTTAGAGCAGGGCCTAAAAATTGGGAGCTGCCATAGGAAAACAAATATCCACAAATATATCAAAAAGCCCAACAAAAAAGTTGAACAAAAAAGTCCAACAAGGAATCTTTATAAACTGAAAATGTATTTATCAAAAATAGAAGAGCACAAAGAAATGCTCGGTAAAAAGAAACAAAAGGTGTCGCCAAAGCACAACCCTTCAACGGACAAGTCCAAAAACTCCAAATCAAATAAACCGAACGTCACTTGTCACATTGAATTATACACATGTTGCAAATTGTTCGTTACAAAAGCCCATTAACAATATAAATATTGTAATAAACCACAGCCCCCCAAACACAGCAGATCCTGTGGCTTAACAAGCTGCTGCCATCTGGTAACAGGCTGGGGGGTGGCAGGGAGATGAGGTCAGAGCTGCTTAACTGCCCCACAGGTTTACATGTAAAGACATTCACATCTGAATAGAGCGTGTTGTGTTCACATATCAAACATGCTTGGTAGAAGTTTGTTCCTTCTGATGCTCCCCTGGTTGAAGTCACCAGCATTCTAGGGTCAAATGATTCATCAGTAGAGTTCTGGTAACAGATTGAATCGTTTCTGTCGCCTAGTTAAGTTGCATCACACTTGTTTATTATCTCCCCGGGCAGTCATGTAGGCTTATTCAGTCAATATTTCAATGTCTTTATTGCACATTTTAGTTTTAGTTATAAAATGCTAGCTTCTTTACCATTGTTTAGTCATATAAATTTCCAGTCCCTCTCCTGAGGGGGCTTCTACGGAGGCTTGCTGCATGGTGTTGCACCTGGCAATCAGAATCCTAAGCCAGGTCACAAAAACGAGTAAATCCAATAATCTCCACAATAAACGTAATGGTCTCCTACTCCAGAACTTTCTCCGCTGACTTAAATAGCCAGAGGGAGGACTTGGGATTGGTGATGAATGGGTGGCCCTGCCTTCTGGGGCTCCACCTATAAAGATCAAGGAGCAGAGGTACTTTGGCCTCCTTGGCATTAACCCCAAGGACATGAAATTGTACTCAATTATTGTTAACTGTTAGTCTGATTTAGAGTGACGTCTAATGACTCATGACAGTGGTCTGCTGCCACCTAGTGGCTGAAATGACATCATGCTACAAAAAAAAAAATGCATTTTGCCACTCCAAGACAACTCATCAACATTCATGAAAGGGGTGGAGCCTCCAACTAAAAACACAATTGGAAACAAACTGCAAAGGCAGGGAACTGAACCATTACTTGAATCGAGTGATTTAGTGATGAGGATGTGAATGGCCAACAGATGTTGACAAGTGAAACTGATGCAAAATACAGCAGGCAAAATCATTGTGCTCGAGTGTAAGGACAAAGATGGACATTGGCCTGCTAGGCCCTGTTCAGAGTGCAGCAACTGTTGGTGTTTGTGCCAGCAACAAATGTGGAAGTCACCAAGTCATGTGCTGTCATAGACTACAGTAACATAAGGGCCACATCAGTTGTGGAGTTCCAGCAGTTACGTTCTACCCTGTAATGCACAAGTAACAAATAAAAGTGAAGTGCGTCTACTGTTCCAATTGTGTCGTCAGACTGTGCCTTGGTGATCGTCTCAGCACAGCTGTGGACACTACACAGATCTTTCCTTCTCTATCCAGATTGATGTTTTTGGTATTTGCATGTTTCTGTTACACGTAGTTACCCAATTTCTTGAAACAAATTACGTTTTTGGCTTGTTTTTCTGGTGTAAACATAAAATGTACCTAAAAATATGACACATAACTACCCATCTATCCATCATCCAACCCGCTATATCCTAACTACAGGGTCATGGGGGTCTGCTGGAGCCAATCCCAGCCAACACAGGGTGCAAGGCAGGAAACAAACCCCAGGCAGGGTGCCAGCCCACCGCAGGGCACACACACCAAGCAAACACACACCAGGGACAATTTGTAATTTGGACTGTGGGAGGAAACCTATGCAGACACGGGGAGAACATGCAAACTCCACGCAGGGTGGACCTGGGAAGCGAACCTCAGGTCTCCTAACTGCGAGGCAGCAACTCTACCCACTGCGCCACCATTCTGCCCTGACACCTAACTAAACAAGTAAAAAGTTTAATATGTAACACTGATGCTTAGAATCTGATTTTGTATGCAAGTTGAAACTTTCACAGAAAATGGAAACATATGCAAAAATGCATAATGCTTTATTTTTTTAGCCATGTTAAAAAAAGGGTAAATGAACTGAAATTCAGTTGAAAAGTCTGTGAAATTGGTGCACCCCAAGTCCCACCTGCACTTGAAATGTGCCTGCTCAGCTCGTCGTTTTTATAACTGAGAGGTTTTGCACCCGTTCAATTTCAAGTTGATGTGGCAATTGCAGATTTTGCAGTGGCCCCCCGGTCCAGCGTTTCAGGCTCAGGTGAGTGCGCTGACGCTCCTCGAGCCCCTTGTGTTTTGTGAACATGCAGCCTGCGTTCTCCCAGCAGGCCACACTGCACCTCTTTAGTTCAGTATGTCTGCTGCTAAGAGTGAGACACAATGGCCTGAGAGCTAGCGGTGTTAAATGGCAACTCTTTTTATTATTTCAGAGTCCGTCTAAGTAAGAGAAGAGCCAAGGCAGGCGCTCAGTCCACCACCAATGCCATCCTGGTCGTGAAGCACAGAGAGATGAATGAGAAGGAGCTGGAGGCACAGGTATGGGGGTGGGGGTCCACGTGCATGAAAACTGCTGCCCCCTACAGTAGAAGTGATTGTAAAGCTTCACACTGCTCTTAACTGTGGGCCCAGTGGTTGGTTGATTTATTTATTTCCTCCGTGTTCTGTTTGTCACCTGTGCCCACAAGTTAACATAGTAGTGGCTCAGCGGTTCTTTTAAGTTGGGTTCTCTTGTAAATTCTCTCTCCAATTTATTTTGTCCTTATAGGAAGCTCGCAAGGCACAACTGGAGAACCATGAACCTGAGGATGAAGAGGAGGAGATGGACAAAGACACCCAAGATTCAGGTGAAAGACGATGTGTGAATCTGTTAGAGCTCTCTGTCAAACCACAAACGACAAAGCTTTGCCATTTAAATCTCATTATTTATCATCGCAGTGCAGCTTGAATGTAGGAGGACCCCACAGAAAAGGCCATTAATTTAGTATAAACTTATCTTTTTTTTTTTTATTTAAACCCCCTATTCATAGTATTGACTTTCCAAATAATGGACACAAACTGTGACAAAACTGTTAACAGTCCTTGTTTACTTAACCCAAGTTAGGGCTGTGGCTGCTGGTTGTAATTTGCGTACCACAAGCTACTAAGTAAAGTTCTCCTGTGGCCTCAGGTGGTGAAGCACCAGCCGCTCCATGGTCTTATGCCCGTTTGTCAGAGTTCTGCCCAAGCTCATTTCTTAAGGGTCTCCTGTGATTGGTCCATTTGATTCCCAGTTCAATTTCTGCTTGACTTACTTTTGTACATGCAGGATTTCTTTTTCTATTCCGTTTATTTATTTATTTTTTTTTACTACACACGTGATTTCGTCTAAATGAAGGTGTAGACTTAATAAATACACACACATTCTGATGGTCTCATTAAGTCTGGGGTCCCCGGTCACGGTCCTGGAGGGCCGCAGTGGCTACAGGTTTTCATTCCTGCCAGTTTCCCAATTGGACTTGAGTGCTTGCTGATCGTGAAACTTGGTGTTTAACTCTATGGTGTGTTAGCACTTTCATTCATCAACGACAAATTTAATCACATTGTAGATCAGAGGTCCTCAATTTCAGTCCAGCAATACGTTTTTTGGGCTTAATTTTAGTTATCTTGTCTGTTACCATTCAGAGCCCTTAATTGCCTATTTTAATTTTAGCAGCTGTGTTTAAAATTTTAATTGTTGCCTGTTTTGTTAATCAGACATTAGTTAATAATAAAATGCAGACAACCAATAAACCAGCATCTCTCCAGCCAACGTGCTTCCTTTTAAACCTGTGCATATGCACCATTAGAAGTGTTTGTGTTTAAAAGAGAAAACAAATATTAGAAATAAATGAGAGGGGAATTGGAAGGAGCATTAAGTTTAATTCTGTTGTAGTCCACAAAACCGGGGGACAATGTGCTCAGGTAAAGAAACTCAACAGCGCAGTTAGTTTCTCTTGGATGAATGAAAGCACACAGGCACAAAGGCACACAGTTACAGTGGGTATAGAAAAGACCCCCCTTTGAAATATTCTCATTTTATTTGCTTTACAGCCCTAAATGTAAACACACACACTGATATTTCTGCCCAGCTTTACTTACTCAATGCCACCTCTAACATCCAAGTGAAAGACATCACAGCTACAGTTCAGAAGAATTATAAAAATCAAAAACAAGACCTACTGAGATTAATAAAGGACCCCCCCCCCCCCCCAATGTTAGTGTCATTTTGTTGACCCCCCCCCCCCCTTTGCTTTAATGACAGCCCTGAGTCTGGTGAGATTCTTCTCTATCAGCTTTGCACTCCTAGATTGAGCCCACTCGATATTTGCCCCCCACTCTTCTTTACAGTTAAACTGTCCAAGTTCGGTCACATTGGATGGTGACGTTGGTGGTCTGCTATCTTCAGATCTTTCCACAGATTTTCACTGTGATTGAGGTCTGGACTCTGACTGGCCACACCAGGACATTCGCTTTTTGCTCCTTCAGCCACCATGTGGTCCATTTTGTTGTGTGCTTCAGGTCGTTGTCATATTGAATGGTGAACATTCTGCCCATCTTCAACTTTCTGGCAGAGGGTAGCAGGTTTCCCTCAAGAATTTGATGGGATTTTGCCCCATCCATTTTTTCCTTCTACCCTAACGAGAGCCCCAGGCCCCCCATGACAGAATGCTGCCCCCTCCATGCTTCACTGTCAGTATGGTGTGTTGTGCATGGTGAGCTGCATTGGTGGACCGTTTGGTATCAAGGCCAAATAGTTTGATTTTGGTCTCATCTGACCAGAAGACCTTTTTCCGCTTGGCATCAGACTCTTCAAGGTGCATTCTGGGAAAGCTCAAACAAGCCTTAATGTGGCCTTTCTTGAGAAGTGTGACCCTCCCAAACAAGCCACCATTGTGGAGCGCTTGTGAAATTGTTGTCACATGCACACCATTAATGACCACTCTGTGCCCTCAAATCCTGAAACTCCTTCAAAGTGCCCATTGGCCTCTTGGTGGCCTCTCTTGCCAGTTTGCTTCATGCTCTTATATCCAGTTTGGAGGATCCTAGTGGTACCAAACACTTCTTTATGATGGACTTTACTGGGCTCCTTGGGACTGATAAAGCCTTTGAGATCTCCTGCCTTATGTCCGTCCACAACTCTGTCCCTGAGATCTACTGAACGTGACTTGCCACCCACAGTCAGTCGTGTGCGGTCAGTGGCACTGCCAAGGAAGGGAATGAACGCTCCAGGAACAGCTTCACTGATCACAGGGGGAAAAACGCCAGTAACTGTAATGGGAATGGTGGGCACTGACAGCTGATTGAGTTTGGTGTGGGGGGGGGGGGGGGGGGGTCCTTTATTAATCTCAGGATTTCTTTTTTTTTTTTATAATTCTTCTGAACTGTAGCTGTGTTGTCTTTCACTTGGATGTTAAAGGTGGCATTGAGTAAGCTGGAAAGAAATATCAGTGTGTGTGTTCACATTTAAGGCTGTAAATCAAAAAAATGGGAATATTTCAAGGGGGGGGGGGATTCTTTTCTGGACCCCCTGTAAATACTAAGCTTCATTATCAGCAAGGACTAAGTTCTAATTAGGAAACCAGTTGGAAGGAAAACCTGCGGCCCTCCTGGACCGAGATGGAGGACCCCTGCATTACGTAATGTATTTGTGGCACAGCTAAGAAAATCTCAAGGGGGGCACAAACTTTCAAGCTTATTTAATATCTTTGAACAAAAAGTAACTTTTGTATTTTATCTCCATAAAGGTGATGAGAAGGAGAAAGGCAGCGAGAGTGAACAGGAGGGCAGTGAGGCCGAGCGTTCTGCCAGCGAAAGTGAAGGAGAGGAGGAAGAAGATCAGGACAAGAGAAGCCGAGAGGATAAGGCAGAGTCCCGCCGGCGCAGGCAGAAGGGTAGCGGCAGCGAGAGTGGAGAGGACCAGCAGGCTCGTGATGAAGAGGAGATCTTCGGCAGCGATGACGAGGAGAGTGAGAATGAGAGTGACAACGAGCAAGATGGCCAGGCTGAGCGCAATGAAAGCAGCCATGATGAGAGCGGAAGCGAAGAGGAAGAAGGCAACCGTTCCCGCTCGGCAAGTCCGGCCCGCAGCAGCAGCGAGCACTCCGAAGCAGAGCAGCCGAGTGGCAGGAGTGGCAGTGAGCAGGGCTCGGATTCGAGTGAAGGTAGTGACAGTGACTAAACGGTGCGCCCTGCTGGTGGGTTCTATTCAGACTCTGGAGCCGATTGGCAGTGGCAGAGTTGGCCTGATTTATCCATCAGCTGCTCGTAGATGTACGTATGAATGGGCATCCATGAATGTGGAAGGCACAACGTGGTTTGTCTTCCAAACTTTACTTTTTATCCTTTAGCCAGACGGTGGCAATGAATTTGATTTGTATGTGAGTCTGTCAGTGTAAATAGATTTAAAGAAAAATAAAAAGCCATGTGTGTGAGGTGACGGTCCGTTCATGTTCAAGTGGGTGATGATGTCCACTCTCTGGCGCCATCTTTAGTGAGCACTTGAAACAGTGCTGCAGCCACATGTCCGAGGGTTCTTACCTGAGTGTGCTAATCGACATGCCACACATCAGCACCCTCAGGTGGCATCATTAGCAGATACAATGACCTCACTGACTGGCATGCCAGGCTACATTGTGTGTGGCTCAACTGTACAAACACAAGTGGTGAGAGTCGGGTACTGCGCTGAAGCCCATCAGTGACCATGACAGGAGGATGGCCACCTATTGGCATGGGTTACTGTTAGGGTGTACTCACATACTGTAAGGCCTGTTTATTCTGCCCCATGCCCAAGTGTGATCGTCACCCACTTGCGTCATCACCATACGACTTAAAACGAATCCAAACACGGACTGACAATGCGGTTTTACTTATTTTGTGTTTTTTTTGCAGTCATGTGGAGTGGGTGACGCTCTGCCCTCTTGCAGCGCAGCGTTTTGCTGTTAGTCGTTCTGCACATACGAGAAGATTTTTATGGTGACAAACGATGTCAAGGCAGGAGTGTGCAGCTTGTCTTGCCAACTACAATGACTTGAAAAAACAGATCGTGTTGAATGACATGAGAATTGCACCGTCGCTGACGTCATGTCTGGTTGCTGTGCTCGGGCACATTTAGCAATCGCACTGTTCCTGAATCTGACTGAAGAGTGCCGCGAGCTCCTCGTGTTTTCTAACGTTTATTCTCATCGCTTATCTCAACCCAAACAAACTGAACGATTACAAAATGTTTTAGTGCCCCTGCAGTCTGGATGGTCAGGAGGAGTTGCTCTCGGTGGATGTTTTGTTCTCATTCTTGGGATCGGGGGGCACCAGCAGTGCAGAGCCTGCTCAGGGATGGCAGCGGGCAGCTGTGAGTGAGGCAAAGACTTGTGGAGGATGACGGCCTGCTGGGTGTCGAGAAGGGCAGCAAAGAAAAACCATCAGGGACAGACGGAGATTCTGGGATTGGACTGCTGGACTGCTGAATCCCCTTTCTGATAGTTTGAGGGATCTGGGAAAAAAGAAAAGCTGAGCGGCGCTACCCATCAGTCCTGTGCCAGGCCAACAGTAACGCATCCTGAGACCATTCATGTCAGCCAAGGCAGTGCAGGGCTCAGAACACAGCCAGGAATACAGAATGGCACCAAAACCTCCCAAGAACAGTTTGGTGACCAGCATGACGGAGCACCGGGCCATAAGACAAAAGTGACAACTAAGTGGCATCAAAATTTGGGGTCCATGGCCAGGAATATCTCCAGACCTTTAATCCCATTGAGAACTTGTGGTCAAGAGGCGGGTGGACAAACAAAAACCCACCAGTTCTGACAAACTCCAAGCACTGATTATGGGCTGCCATCAGTCAGGATCTGGCCCAGAAGTTGATTGCCAGCCTGCCAGGGTGAATTACCGAGGTCTTGAGAAAGAAAGAAGGGCCAACACTGCAAAATGTGCATCAACTTCATGTCATTGTCAATAACGGCCTTTGAAACTTCTGAACTGCTTGTCAGTCTACTTCAGTACACCAGAGAAACATCTAAAGATCTGAAAACACTGAAGCAGCAGACACTGGGGCCATCCTCCAAACGTTTGGCCACCGCTGTGTCTCCAGACCCCACCACTGCTCCATCATTACAAAGACTGCTGCCATTGCCACTTGCAGACGAGAGGTCTACCTGCTGACTCGGCGGTCCGAGGACAGTCTGACCTTTTTAATGTCCGAAAAATCAAGGAGCAGGTCAAAGACTTCACAGAACAGCTTATGCTGGGGTTTGTTTTTTTTTGGGGGGGGTGCTGTGGAAATGGTGAGTCCGTTTAAATCTCGTACCGTAAGAATCATCGGTGAGGGAGCAGCACGTCTTTCATCCATTGCCAAGTTCACCGAGGCCTTCCTGAGATGTCTCACTGGTGCTGTTTGGAGTCCATCTTCACCTCCTGGTGGGGCACACAGGCTTGGCTCACTGCGGGGGGGGGGGGGGGGGGGGGTGATGAAAGCCATAAAACATTCCTGTCACCCAGCTACCTTCTGTCAGGGTCTCTAAAGGACATTCTGTTGTGATTATCACTCACTTGGCCGTCCTGCACGCCTCTCATCTGGCAAATAGGAAAGAACCGGCGACCCTCAGTGTGGCTTCAGAGAACAGCGAACCGTAATAACAGACGTCAGGAGAAAAAGACTACAAGTATCTGAAATAAATTTGAACGTACTGTAGATATATTGTGAGAATAATGGACACCACACATCATAAAGGTGTGGGGCGGCCAACCATATAATATCCCTGGCTGCAAAAGGTGCGGACAAGTTCACAAAAAGTTTACTTGAGTTTTTTGTAAATTTATTAAAAATAAAAAAACAGAGAAATCCCATGTCCATAAGTATTCACAGCCTTTGCTCAATACTTTGTCGATGCCCCTTTGGCAGCAATTCCAGCCTCAAGTCTTGTTGAATATGATGCCACAAGCTTGGCACACCTATCCTTGGCCAGTTTCACCCATTCCTCTTTGCAGCACCTCTCAAGCTCCATCAGGTTGGATGGGAAGCGTCGGTGCACAGCCATTTTAAGATCTCTCCAGAGATGTTCAATCAGATTCAAGTCTGGGCTCTGGCTGGGCCACTCAAGGACATTCACAGAGTTGTCCTGAAGCCACTCCTTTGATATCTTGGCTGTGTGCTTAGGGTCGTTGTCCTGCTGAAAGATGAACAGTCGCCCCAGTCTGAGGTCAAGAGCGCTCTGGAGCAGGTTTTCATCCAGGATGTCTCTGTACATTGCTGCAGTCATCTTTCCCTTTATCCTGACTAGTCTCCCAGTTTCCCACAGCTTGATGCTGCCACCACCATGCTTCACTGTAGGGATGGTATTGGCCTGGTGATGAGCGGTGCCTGGTTTCCTTCAAACATGATGCCTGGCATTCACACCAAAGAGTTCAATCTTTGTCTCATCAGACCAGAGAATTTTCTTTCTCATGGTCTGAGAGTCCTTCAGGTGCCTTTTGGCAAACTCCAGGCGGGCTGCCATGTGCCTTTTACTAAAGAGTGGCCTCCGTCTGGCCACTCTACCATACAGGCCTGATTGGTGGATTGCTGCAGAGATGGTTGTCCTTCTGGAAGGTTCTCCTCTCTCCACAGAGGACCTCTGGAGCTCTGACAGAGTGACCATCGGGTTCTTGGTCACCTCCCTGACTAAGGCCCTTCTCCCCCGAACTTCTTCCACTTACGGATGATGGAGGCCACTGTGATCATTGGGACCTTCAAAGCAGCAGAAATTTTTCTGTAACCTTCTCCAGATCTGTGCCTCAAGACAATCCTGTCTCGGAGGTCTACAGACAATTCCTTTGACTTCATGCTTGGTTTGTGCTCTGACATGAACTGTCAACTGTAGGACCTTATATAGACAGGTGTGAGCTTTTCCATATCATGTCCAATCAACTGAATTTACCACAGGTGGACTCCAATTAAGCTGCAGAAACATCTCAAGGATGATCAGGGGAAACAGGATGCACCTGAGCTCAATTTGGAGCTTCATGGCAAAGGCTGTGAATACTTATGAACATGTGCTTTCTCAATGTTTTTATTTTTAATAAATTTGCAAAGATCTCAAGTAAACTTTTTTCACATTGTCATTATGGGGTGTTGTGTTTAAAATTCTGAGGAAAAAAATGAATTTAATCCATTTTGGAATAAGGCTGTAACATAACAAAATGTGGAAAAAGTGATGAAGTGCTGGGAATACTTTTACAGTAAAAGTGTAAGTTTAAAAATTATTGGGGGGGGGGGGGGGTAAAAGCCCCCGGTGTTCTATTTTTAGTTTTTTTGTGTTTTCTTTTATTGTCACTGTAACAATATCTGTCAATCTACTGCATGATGCGCAAGACAATAAATGCTGTATGTTTAATGATGAGATCACTTCAGGATGATTCCCTGCTGAATGCCCATTGCAACTGACCCACTATTTATTTATTTATTTATTATTATTATTAATAGTATTTCATATTGATCAGAAATAAAAAACTAGATGATGATTCAAAGGCAGTTTGTTTTTTAGGTTGGGTCTTTGCAATCCACTTAAATGTCACACAAAAAAGGTGTAAGTGCAGTCACAATTGTCTCCAACTCAAAAGTTATTCAAAAATGTAAAATGATGTCACTTTCCTGGCTGTCACATGCCATTCAGTTGATGTGGACGTGACACCCAGTATTTCACACCTACAGCATTTAGGAATGAAAACGCTGACGGGTCAAATCAGTAAACACATTTCCTAACCTGTTTCCCTGTCAGTTTTAAAACCAATTTTATACATATCACTGTTTTTGCAAGCCTTTTAAAAATGAATTAAGCTTAATGTAATGAATTATTATTATTATTGCTTCATCTGTACTGAGAAAAGCGCTATATAAATGTAATGAATTATTATTATCTGTGCTAGTGGGAATATGACATACATTTATACATTGAAAATCTCTAGGTGTGAGTTTGGATGCACTGGATGATAATATAATTCGTTACTTTTATTATAAACGCTTCAGGAGAAAACGTAAACAGCATTCAGAATAATTAAAAAAAAAACTACTTTATATCAGCAAAGTGTTAGAAACGTTAAAGAGCTTAGTAGGGTTGGACAGCTTAAGTGTCAGACTGGAAATCATTTATGTTTGTCCCAAATAGAAAACTGCTGGAATTTGTACAAGTGCAGCGAACTTTACAATGAGCGCGTCTCGCAGACGGCAGGAGGCGAGTGACGCCGGGAAAAGGGGCGTTACGATAATTGCGTCATTACAGGGGCGTGTTGTGCTGTCAAGGGCGTTCTGTGACTGACGTCAGAGGTATTGCGGTCTGCAATACTCTGTTGGAGAAAAAGCGGGTCTACACTTGGCGCGTGCGCAGAAAATAACGTCAGGAACGGAGACACGCAAATCCGTAATACCCCCCCCGCCCCCCCAATAACACACACACACAAACGGGCACGCGCGCGCTGCTCACTCGATAAGGACGCGGCGCCGGGTATCCAAAGAGGTGAGTTTCACAGGGAAGTTGCTTAAGTGGGCGCCGGAATGATAAACGAGGGGCTGAATATGACGCAACAGGTCATCAAAGCGCAACATAGACATGCGAAAATAAATACCTGTGCCCACTCACGGGTTTATTATACTTGCCCTCCTTTCGCTGCTTTTGGGCACTACATCGGCTTCTTTTCTCCCTCTTAAAGGCCAGAAATAAAAATCTCAGCTCCTCTTCAATCAGCGAGGGTCTCAATGCCGCGCAGCAGGGGAAGTGAGAGTCTGCTGATGGAAGAAGAGTTGTGCCTGCTGTTACTGACTGTAACAGGGAGAAAAGGAGACGGTGGAGTGTCAGTCCCATTAATCAAAAGCAGCGTAGGAAGGGCGAGTGGAATTCTCTCTTGGGGGGCCTTCATGAAGAGGAAATGCACTTCAGATGTGTTTGCGCCCTGATGACCTGTTGCGTCAAATTCAGACCTTCATTCATCATTCTGGTGCCGACGTAAGCCGCCTCTCCTCGACTTGCCTGACCTGAGACGCACGGCGCACGCGCGTTCAGTGGGCTGCGCGCAGTAGAGTGTGGGCGTGTCTACACGTTTGACGTCATTGTCGCCACAAAGCCTTCGTGTCCGGCGCGGTGCCGTCAAGAGCAAAGCCGCCTTGGAATTGATGTCAGAGATTCCGCAATTTAATAATAAACCGATTAAGAAAGTTTACTGCCAGTCAACTACACCTGTGGCAGCTTTAAGATGGAATGCTGTGTTAGACTGGAATAAAATGTGGTCATCGCCAAATAAACACAGCGTCACGAATAAAGGCGAAGAGGGAACTTTAAAACGGATCCAAACAACGGAGCCTGTTCGAGTTTTTCTTGTACAGAATTGAAACGGGTGAAAAATGTGTATTTTGTGAGAAGGATTCAGAAACATTTTTTGAGAATACCAGTAACTCTAAGGTGTTCTGGATCGAGTGACAAGATGTGCTGAAATACTTTAAACTTGAATGATGGCGCTATAAAGTTCTGTCTATTATATAGTGCCATTCATCCTATCTATCTATCTATCTATCTATCTATCTATCTATCTATCTATCTATCTATGGATTATATAGCACCTTTCACATCTATCTATCTATCTATCTATGGGTTATATAGCGCCTTTCACATCTATCTATCTATCTTTCTATCTATCTGTAATATAGTGCCTTTCATATCTATCTATCTATCTATCTATCTATCTATCTATCTATCTATCTATCTATGGATTATATAGCACCTTTCACATCTATCTATCTATTTATCTATGGGTTATATAGCGCCTTTCACATCTATCTATCTATCTATCTTTCTATCTATCTGTAATATAGTGCCTTTCATATCTATCTATCTATCTATGGGTTATATAGCACCTTTCACATCTATCTATCTTTCTATCCATCTATCTGTAATATAGTGCCTTTCACTTCTATCTATCTATCTATGTGTAATATCGCGCCTTTCATATCTATCTATCTATCTATCTATCTATCTATCTATCTATCTATCTATCTATCTATCTATCTATCTACACCAAAGCTATGAGAACTCTTGATACCGAGAATGAATTGAAATGTAAAGCTGACATTAGATTATATTAGATTTTGGATAATATATTAGATAAAGTATATTAATTCCAGGGGAAAATTCAAATGCATACACAACAAAAAACAAAGATGCAGACTCTCAGGACAGCAATACAGCCAATCCATCCCATTTGTATGATTAGAGCTGTATACTGTGCATATGTATATATTTTTTTCCTTTTATGTCTGTATGATGTGTGTATCATACCCAACTTTAATAGAGTTTGTAAAAACTATATAGTGTAGGCTGTATTTTATAGTATATTTCTTTAAATTAAATTAAAGTTACACACGTATATATAATTATATCTACAATGCCGTTTGTGGGCATAGGCGGTCTAGGTAAGCGCCTGTGGTGCACTCTAGTGGTCAGAGCGCATTACTGCAGCCCCATGTAGAGATTCCTATCTTCCGCTTCTTAAAAACAATTTGTCCGGAGAGGACAGGGACACAAAGCAATGTTTATGTCGCGTTTACGTCTGCACAGCACAATCTGTGGCCAACACAACGTTTTTTTAAACAATACAGACTCTCTAAGCGAATGTCAGATTAGATTATTTTATATTATTTTCACATATTAGCGATGTTCGGTCTTAACGTCTGACGACCTACGCGGTCGAACAATAACACGAAAAACAACAATAATGATGATGCCAAGAATAATAATCCTCAAACTGATGCATAAAAGACACCTGCATGGTGAAATAAAACAAAACGATTTAAACAGCAGCAGGCCCGTAGCTCTTGAGTGAATCACTAAAAGCAGATGTTAACTCAAACTGTGAGCGTCCTCCGCTGCTCCCCGCCATGTGTGTCGTCCGTCTCCCGCTGGAAAAGCCTGTGCGCTGATTGGATACGTAGATTGCATTATTTGCATACACAAGCATACAGTAAATATAAATTGTGTGTAAAGATTCCCATTGAAATGATCATTATATTCTCAATTTCCCTGACAGTTGTCATTATGCTAAGTGTTCAGTTTATTTTATTAATTTAAATTAAATGTATATGATGCGGTGCTGTCTTATTTACGAACAGAAGGTGTGTCGCCGTCATCAAAAGGCACACACTTGGCTCGTCGTTTAAACAGAGATCTATGGCTAGCCTAATATCCTAATATAGTGTTAAGACTAAATAAAGGATCATTTTCTTCGAATTGTCTTGAGATAAACGTTAAAAGCCCTACATAAAGACTACTAATAGAGCCCGATTCCTACTTATTTTCTGAAATCTGAGACAGCTTTACTCTAACTAGACCTTCTCAGGTTGGGATTTCGAGGTCCTAAATACTTTGCTGTCCCCCGTCCTGTGTCCGGGTCTGGCAGTGATGACGCCTCTCAGAGAAAAGGGGGTGGCAGGTGCCATTTATCACTCCGCCAAGAGATAAAGCAGGGGTGTCGAACTCCAGTCCTGGTGGGCCGCAGTGGCTGCAGGTTTTCATTCTCACCCTTTTCTCAATCAGTTTTCACTGCTAATTACTTTTATTCCCTTCGTTTTAATAGCCCTGATTTGAAGGATTCAGTCCTCTGAATTAATTCCTTTCTTCATTAAATGACAGCCAAACAGAAATGAGATGTGAAATGAGCCAACAGGTGACCAGCTAAACTGGGATTTCAAACTCCAACCAGTCTCTTAATGGGGAGCCGATTCTTGCTGCTAATTAAAGCCGTTATTTAACTCCATGGCTTGTTGCTGCTCTCATTCTGCCACAGCAGACATTTTCCAAATCTGTTGATTCTTCTGTTTTTTCTAAGAACAATCAAAATGTTTTGGTGACCTGAGAGATCACCCTCACTGAGACCTTCTCCTTTCTTTATTTTCAGGTATTGTGTGATGGGCACAGGGCAGCTGGTCACGTGGCGGCTCGTTTTGTGTCTCGTTTTTGTTTGGCTGCTCATTAAGGAAAAAGAGAACTAAGGGGCCTGAGTCAAGTTTATTCAAACTACGGTAAAAGAAGTTAATTAGCAGTAAAAACTGATGATTATTGAAGAAGATGGTTAGAATGAAAACTAGCAGCCACTGCGGCGCTCAAGGCCCGGAGTTTGACAGCCGTGATCTGAAGAAACGAGCCGTCAGCAGGGCAGCCCGGCGCGCCAGTGTGGGCGGGGCTCATGCTAATCAGTCGTCGTGACATCCAATCATTCAATAAACGTCGAGTTTCACGAGCCAACGGTTCCGTCCTCCCGTCGGCAGATGGCGACCGAGCCGTACCTTCGCGCTTGCTTTGCCCATCTAGCCGGGCGTCCGTCTCGCTGCAGTTTGTAGCCGTTCTTGCTCGCCCACCGGTAACCAGGAAGCCGCGGCGGTACCGAAGAGAGGCCGGATTCGATGTGCGGAGGACGGCAATCTGACGCAGGTGAGCAGCGCGGATTAGCCCGACGGGCTGCGGATTGTCTTCTTTTTGACCTCCTCAGAGAGCCCAGTGCTCCTGCAGGTACCCACCGCGCCATCGCGTTCAAGCGTCTATTGTCTTCGGCACGAATGTTTTGTGAGGCGGGCAGGGAGCCGCTCGGACTGCTGTGAGCCGCGGCGTTCTTTCTGAACAGCCGCGCGGTTCGATCGGACATCTCCACGAGCGCCGGCGCGGTTTCAGATAGAAAACTGACAGACGGGATGCGAAAGAAAATCCACTTTCAGGTCCTCTTTATTTTATACGAAGTCACCCAACGTGACGATCCGAATGCTCCAGCACGTCGGCATTTTACGAACAGCTGGGCCGGAGATTTGGAACCGAACGTGAAGCGCTCCGCTTTTATTGAAGTGGCGTGAGCATCGCGTGCAGGCGCCTCCAGTATCCAGCGGGACTGTGGAGTCCCTCACGGGATGATCCGTCCGGAGGAGAGGCGGCCGGGGACTCCCCGAGTGTGCGCTTTACCGTCCGCCTGTTAGTCGGCAGATCTGCGGAGCACGGGTTCAAAACCGAGGCGGGGGAAGCAAAGAAAGCAGGGGGTCGAAGGTTCATTAGTCAGTGGCGGTCATCAGAGCTGGCCGCTGTATAGCGCCTTTCATGGTGGATGCTGTCCTGAGGTGTTTTACGGCGCCGTATTCACACCTTTTGTGTTTATCAGAGAAAAACGCTGAATGCTGTGAGTTGACTTCAGTGTTTGTTTGTCCTGCTGCTCCTGACTTACTGGTAGGAGGAAACCCGCCATAATGTGATATTCCATCCAACTCGTCTTGCTGTCAAGTTATGCAAGATATGAAAATTATTAGCCCACCACACTAAAAAATCAAAAAACCTTACATTTTAGTCCATGTTTGGACCCTTCTTGGTGCAGTAAGTGACACCCCTATGATAAAAAAAAATTAAATAAAGCGTCAGGCGTCTTTAACAAAACACAATCAGAAGGACTTGAAGTTGTGCAGGACCCCAGGGGTGCACGAGGGGCTGAAGTTGCTCCTTCTCACAAAAACATCAGTAATATCCATGTGCTGATATTTGGAGGTTGCTGATCACGACTGTGATCATGTTGGTGATGTTTCCAGAAGGTTGATTCAGTTCATCTGGACGTACGTAGTTCTTCTCCAGGGAGATACGTTACATCACTCGTCCAAGTGGCTGCCTCAGTCTCATCCTTATAAACAGTACCTTGGCCTAATGACTCAAACTAGCAGCCTTGACTAACAATGGGCCGTGTGATCAATGACATTCAAATTGTCCATGAGTTCCACTCACAGAGAGTTGGCTGCAATCGCCGCATTGTAAGATGGTGAGAGATGTACCCTTCGGCCCCCTCCTCGGTTCAGAGATGGTCGTTCCTTTTTCACGACTCCTCGCTCAAGCCAGCGTTCCTCCCTGACCAGGATGTGCACATCTTCATCATCTTCAGGTGGAGTGGTGGCTCTGAGGACAGGGATCTGCACTGGCAATCAGAAGGTTGCTGGTTTGAATCCCATAAAAATGCCAGTAGGGACTCTGCTCTGTTGGGCCCTCAATCTGCAATTGTTGAGTGCTTTGAGTAGTGAGAAAAGTGCTATAGAAATGCAAAGAATTATAATTATTATTATTACTGAAGGAGTGAGCACTGTCCTGTAGGTGTGCATAGACTGCAGAGTCCTGGCCTGACAAGACAGCTCTTCTGTGTTGTGCCATCTGCTTTGCCAGTGGTTGTTTGGTTACCCTGATGTATAATTCACGGCAATCCACTTGGCACTAAACTGCATAAACTGTATTACTCTGTCAGTGCCAGGGCACCCGGTCCTTGGGGTGGACCAATTTTTGCCGTAGTGTGTTTTGGGGTTTGAAAGCCACCGACACCTGGGGCCTCATGTATAACGCCGTGCGTAGAACTCACACTATAACATGGCGTAAGCACAGAAGTGGGAATGTGTGTACACACAGAAAAATCCAGATGCAGGAATCTGTGCGCACGCAAACTTTCACGTTCTTCCACTACATAAATCCCAATCAGCGTGACAAGTAACACACGTGCTCGCGCCTTCTGTCCCGCCCCAACTCCTCCCAGAATTACGCCGCTTTGAATATGCAAATCAATATAAATAGCCTTCTGTGAAAAGACAATGGGAAAAGCACGGGGGGAAATATAAGAATTTCAGCGAATACCAAGTGGAGGCAAAGGAAAAACGTACTGTTTGTTGGTTTAAACAGTGGGATAATCAACAAAAGAAAGTTGATCGAGTGACAGAGTGTCGGAAAAACTTGAAAGCTCAAGTTCACAAAGTCGCACAGTGCCCGAAATAAAAAAGAAATCACATATCAAAGTCAGCGTGAAAAGGCGAGTCGTAGCCCACCGTCTGAGTGTCATATGAAAGCTTATTAGGGTACAGACAAAAAAAATAGGCACACAGTGGGAAAAAAGCACGAAATTTCCACTTTAATCACGTAGTTTATTTTGTCATTAAAGTAGAACATCATAAACTTCATCTTAAAATCGTTTATTTTACTAGTTTCTAAAGTAGCACGTTAAATGCTTTGTTCTGTGTTTGATCTTCTATGTGCTCTATGTGTGTGAATCACTACGTGCTTCTGTTCTTTCTCTTTCTCCAACAGGACACAGAATCCATTACATTTGTGATATTACAGCTCTCTGAATAATTAAAATACTGAGATGTATACGTGATATCATTTTCATGATGATAGGAATGAAAGCATGTTATTAAACATGGGAACACAGTGGCACAGTGATTGTTCATGTCTCACGCAAGAGGCTTGCTGCGCCATGTGCGACCTTCAATGAAATAATTTATCACAGCAGTACTGTCTCTTTCAAACGTACTAACCTCCAATTCCTGTCCTTACTTTTCTTTCTCCAATCGCCACACAATCAGCTCTGTAATAGACGTTAAGCCATCTGTAAGTTTAGAACGCAGATTCTTCAAAACTTTTAAGGAACATTGAAATATCTTCGTAGTACATGTTTAATTATTCTATCCGTCTATCCTTCCAGTGTTGCGTCAGCACCAGCAGTAATACAGCGCAAGGCAGGAGCTATCAGTGAACTAGCTAGTGCTGCGGCACCGTGTCCTCACGTTTAATTATTAACAATACAGATTATTTAAATGAAGTTAAAGTTTTTTCTGTATGCTATAAGCAATATATTTTGCTGCATTTCATCTTAAAAATGGTATCGTCATCATACGCGCTTTATAAAGTGGCGCAGGTTGTTCAATATTATAACTGTAGTGTAAGTTTACAGTGAGGTAATTGTACTTATAAGTAAACAGTTCTACAAGGAGCACTTGATGGACTGATTGAGTGCGTTTAGAGTTCTTAAGATGAAACTGTTTGTGAATCGCGAGGTCCGTACAGGAAAGGCATTGATGCATTGTGGCTGAGGTAATGTATGCTTGAAACTGTATACCGATAATTCTCTTTCCGATCAGCTGCTGCTGTGATTCCCCACTCAGATACAGTGATATAAATACTCCGAGTGGTGCAGTGAGAGTAATATGGAAAAAGATGATCCGCTGTGGCAACCCTTAACGGGAGCAGTTGAAAGAAGAACAAGATGCAGTGAGAGTAACAATACTAAAGCAGTTATGGTATTTGGAATACTATGGCTTTTACCTGGACCATTATATTGCTGCAGGTTAATTACAATCAGATGCATTACACTAATAAACAATATGCAGTTAGTTTCAGTGTATTTATAAAGCCGCGTCAGGAATGTGGGTCTAAGAAAGAAAGGGTAACCACACAGGAACAGTAGCACTGCTTTGACGCTGGGTGCCGCCAGTCTGCAAAACCGAGCGGAGAAATTGCGTACGTCAGGGTATGAGGTACCGTGGAAATGTGCGTGGCTTTACGCCAAGTTTAGGTTTTATACATCACGATTTGAGCGTGGAAACATTCATATGCAACATTTCTGTGTGTACGCACCGTTTATACATGAGGCCCTCCGCTGTTGTGATACTCCTGACACATAAGGGATCACCAAAGGTTTTCACTTAGGCAGCGGTTGTCCTTCCTCTCTCTCCTGGATTGCTTAGAGCCTTCTTTAGGTGTCTTCCCCGTGTCACAAAAGCCACAAAGAGCCATAGCAAGATTTGTGGCCACCACCCGTATATTTGGTTTCCTGGCTGCAAATTGTTGTTTAAATGACAGAACTGAGGGAACTGGGAAAAGGTGGAGGCCTTTAAAGGGGAAGACGGGAAGTGAGGTCAAAGGGGCCGGGCTCATGAAGGTCTTCAGCCATTGGTTCAAGCCTGGACGTGACATCACAGGGGCCAGAGTTGGCAAGGTCTCCTTCCATAGGCTCGGTCCCAGAAGTGATGTCAAGAGGGTCAGGTGGGATCTCCTGTGAATGGTCTGCAGGAAATGGAGAAAAAGAGTTGGTGCACTCGGCCACATCCCAGTCTGACTCAGAACTGCCCTTCCTCAAGCCCCTCAGCTGCCTCCCATGCACACATGTGTGACACCTGCTTTGACAAAAGTCCAGCTGGGATAACCACATTTTCTCAGGACCTTTTTGATGTGATGTTCTTCTGCTTCCCTGGCCGCTGTGTCTGTGGGTTTGGTGTTTGCTCCAAGTTGTAGAGCCCTCTAGCGGATGGTGAGAGTCGAACCTTGAATGCTGATCCGTGGTGCGTTGGTTTACGGTACACATCAATGTTCAAATGTCCCCCATTGCTGATGGCAATTTCACAAGCCTGTCACGTTTCATGTCCTCCCTGGTGAACTGGATGTGTTTGTCCACCAAGTTGATGTGGTCAGTGAATTGTGGTACCTCCTGAGATTTGATCTTCACCCAGGTGTCGTCCACATTCCTGAACTGATGGCTCGGTGGTGTTCCAGGATAGGATAGCAGTGCCCTCTTTTCCACTTCTTCCATATACAGATTGCCCACAATAGTTGAAACTGGGGGACCCCATGGCGCACCCATGTTTCTGCCTGTAGTACTGGCCTTTGTATATGAAATATGTGGATTGAAGACACAGTTCCAAGAGCAGACACACTTGGTCAGTGCTGAGAGTGGTCCTTTTACTGAGTGTAATCTCTTACGGACCGCCTCCACTGCTTCTGTAACTGGAACGCAAGTGCATAGAGAAGTAACATCATACGAGACTATAGTGTCATCTGCCTCCATAATGACATCTCTCACCTTCTCCACAAAATCCAAAGTGTTCTGAATGTGATGTTTGGAGCTGCCTACCAATGGGTGGAGGAGAGCGGCCAGGAACTTTGAGATGTTATATGTAACCAAATTGATTGTGAAGACGATGGGTCTTAGCGGTGCATCCTCTTTATGTATCTTCAGTAAACCACACAGACCTGGTGCAGCTTCTCCAGGTATGAGGTGCGGTGAAGAGCCTGGTCATGCACTAACTTGAGACAATCTGTCACCTTTTTCCTGTAACCACCACCTGGATCTCGTTTTAGGGGTTCATGAGTGTTTTTATCACTCAGCAGAGAGTCCGTCTGGTTTAGCACCACTGGGAACCTCCCCTTGTCTGCTGATGATGATGATGATGATGATGTCGTCCTTGCTGAGTGCCATGAGAGCCTTCCTCTCCTCCATACTGATCTTAGACATGATGAGACTTTGATCCGCAGTCGCTCCGTGTTGTTTCTGATTGTCACTCTGTGACTCTGTTCTGTCCCACTAGTGGGATTTGTTTCGGTGTGACAGCAAAGTTGAACCCTTTAGCAAGGACGATTTTCTCTGCTTGGGTGAGTCGTCTGTCGGACAGGTTCTTCACCTGCTTGTCCACATCCTCGGTTTGTGTCAGCCATCCTTCTGTCTGTCGGCTGTAGAGGACACTCCCTGTCCTGTCGTATCTGATGTTTGTGGCGCATCACAAGTACTTCACACTTCCTCTGCTGCCTGCTCTTAGACTTTACACGCCGTGCTAGACAAGCCTCCTCAGTGAATCAGCGATGAAGTTCTGTCAGATCTGCTCCTCTTCAGAGTTCAAAACATCAAAAGTAAAGTTAGTTAGTCTCGCCCGTTCATTTAGCAGCTGGCTCTGTGCCTTCTGTAGGATCCTTGGAGCTCGGAGACCCTTCACTGACGATTTCATCTGTAGACTTGTAGGCGTAATTCCGCTCTGATGCTAAAATCTCAGGTGGTTCCTGTAGTCTGCCATCTTGCGTTGCTGTTTTCTCACACTCGCGTACAGTGGAACCTCAGTTTGTGAGCAGAAGTCATTCCAGAAACGTTCCCGCAGTCCAAAGCACTCGTAATGCAAAGTGAGTTTCCCCATAAGAAATCGTGGAAACTCAGATGATTCGTTCCACAACCCAAAACTATTCAAATAAAAGTGATTCATAGAAAATATAAAATACAAAGTAACCTGCACTTTACCTTTAAACAGAATCATGGCTGGTGTGAGTGAGTTTCTAAACTCTTGTGGGATTCCACCCAACGGGACGACATACAGAAGAGCGTCCCAAAGTAATCGCAGTCTCCCAGCGCTGTAGCAGTTCGCCGCCCTGCCTGACTGCTGTGTCTGTGTATAGGACAGCGGCCGATCACGCTCCAATAAATAACCGCAGTGTTGCTGCGTCAAGCTGGCGTTGCTAAAGTACTGAGACTCAGCTTCGTGTTTTGGGGTGCAAGATGGAGACTCACGTGTCACAGCACACACACACACACACAGAGTCACAATGCTGTAGTAAACAGTATACACTCATACGGATGTTGACTATATGAGTGAGGCACACCAACTCGGACAGAGAATAGGAGACGATTACCCACAATCCCACAGCGAGAGAGAGAGAGAGACGAACCATCAGCTCAGTTGTGATCACATGACGCATATACATACTACTCGTATTGCAGGACCTCGCTCGTTTATCAAGTCAAAATGTATTCATTTTAGCTCATCTTGCAAAACACTCGTAAACCAAGTTACTCACAAACCGAGGTTCCACTGCACAAGCTTTAGGCCGTTCTTGTCAAAATGTCTTGATGCATGCTCAGTAATCCAGGTGAGGAAATTCTAGAAAGTTGATTCAGTTCATCTGGACATAGTTCCAGCTCCATTGATCACACGGCCCATTGTTACATCAATGCTGCTAGTTTGGGTCATTAGGTCAAGGTACTGTTTAGAAGGTTGGAGAAACCAGCAGTGAACTGAGACTGAGGAAGTCACTTGGATGAGTGATGTGACGTATCTCCCTGGAGAAGAACTACGTACGTCCAGATGAACTGAATGAACTTTCTGGAATTTCCTTACCTGGATTATTGAGCATGCATCGAGACATTAGTGATGTTTGATTTTTTTTCACTGGTGGTCCAAGCCCACAAAGCACCTCTTAAACGTGACCATTAAGCAGGTGGGGTGTCTGTTTGGAGACCCTTTCAAGGTCCGTGGTTGATCTTTTCCAGCTCACTATGGACCTCTGGCAGCAGGTGAAGAATGACATATGGAGAGTATTCCGATGTTAAACATTTCAATTGATAGATAAATGTGAAAGGCGCTATATAACAGATACTTTATTAATCCCAAGGAGAAATTCACAATTGTTGCAGACATTTGAATGTTTCCAATATCTGACGTGATGTTTTCTTGTTTATGATTCATAAATCCTTACATCTCACCCAGAATTATTACGGCTTACACCAGTGTAAGTATCATTTTTATTTTTTAATAATTGCACTGCAGCTCAGCTAAGATAAATGACCCCCCTAAAGTCAGCGGAGGCGACCAAACCTTTGAGCGTATGACTTCATATAGCGCCTTTCTTTTTCAAGAACTACATCAAGGCAATTTATAGGAGCAGATGTGAAAAAGCAAGAAACCTCAAGGAATTTGTTGTCTTTTCAGCGTATTTGAAGAGGCAGACGGAGCCTACAGATAAAGTAGAAACCTCAGCCACTTTAGCATTTCTAGTTACAGGGAGTCCCCAGGTTACGGACATCCAACCTACGAACGGGGCCACAGCTGTGACGCATGCGCCTCAGTAACTGCCACTCTGTCATCTTCGGCCTGGGGACGTTGCAAGCGGTGACTGGAGGGGGTCGATTGTGCTGCTTGCGCAGTGTAGTGTCCCTCTGGTGGCAAGCGGTGACCCGTGGTCCATAGTCACCGGGGCCACAGCTATCGCTCGTGTGCAGGACAGAGGCTTGATGGGGCGGTTCACTGCCCGCCCACTACACCGCCACAGGGGGCATTTCACTGCCCACCCATCACATACGGCTGCCCCGTTCGTTCCCAGTGGGCGGCTGGTAATGCTGCAAGCGGTGACCCAGTTGTGATTGAATGGGGCGGCGGGTCGGTTAGCATTGTAGTGTACCTCAGGTGGCTGCCTGTTGAATGGGTGCGGTGGTTGGCGATTCACTACCCGCCTTTGGCCGCACCGTGTTCGTCGTTGGTGGGCGGACGCTGCAAGCAGCACACTAGTGGAGGTGACTGTGTGGTGGGCGGCGGGTGGTGAACCCCCCCATTCATTCTCAATACCTACCCTGCTTGTACTGTCACACACATAGCAGGAAGTTGTCTCTCGTCAGTACACCAGACGTGTTGACGACGGGCGCCATCCTGCTGTGATAACGTAGACAGTGCTGTGCAGAAGAGCTCATCTTAACCATCTATCTTCAAGAATGTCTCTGAAACACAAATCTGATGATACAGTAAAGAAGAGAAAAAGTGTCACCATGGAAAATAAAGTAGAAATAATGAAAAGGTCAGAGAGAGATGTGACACTCCATCATTCATTGGCAGAGCACTTGGTTACAGTCGGTCAACAATAACATTTATTAAAATAACGTAAGAACAACTTAAGTACAAACCTACAGTCCCGCTCTCGTACCTAACCCGGGGACTGCCTGTATTTATATAATGTGATGGTCTGCTGGCTTAAAGAGTAAGCCCCCCCACGGCCTCAGAAGCTGGCATCATGTAACTTTATGCAGAAATGACTTGTAAGTATTCTGCATAACTGCCTGCCAGTCTCTCACATCGACACGGGGACATTTGTGACGACTCCTCCATGCACGGTTCCTTCGGTGGCGAGGTGGTTTGTGGGTTTTCTCACGTGTCCTGCCCGTTTCAACAACGGTGGATTTCAAATCGGGGCTCTAACAAGGCCACTCCAGAAACCTCCATTTTTATAATTTCTTTTCCGCCGTTCGTTGAGGTGCATTTGCTGGTGTACTTTGGTTCATTCTCATGTTGAAAGGTCCAATTCAGCTTCAATTTTCTAACAGATGGCCTCACGCCGTCTTCTGGT
Organism: Erpetoichthys calabaricus; assembly: GCF_900747795.2. Classification (NCBI taxonomy): domain Eukaryota; kingdom Metazoa; phylum Chordata; class Cladistia; order Polypteriformes; family Polypteridae; genus Erpetoichthys; species Erpetoichthys calabaricus. The sequence goes on from NC_041394.2 coordinate 1,650,420, forward strand.
AGTCGCTGTCACGTTGTCCTCACGGGTACAACAGAGAGTTCTTAGCGGATTCTGTGGTGATCATCTGCTCAGGCCCTGATGCTCAGAACGGTCCCAGGCCAGAACATTCCCAAATGGCAGAGAGTGGACTCTTCTGGTCAAATGCCAGCTTGCTTGTTTTTGCCCAGCATGCCTTCTGGTACTGTGGCTAAATAACTTGGCCTCTGCCTCGTCTGTCCGGAGCAAGTCCTGGGGTCTCGTGAACAACGCTCTGCGTAGAATTGACACTAAAACGTGGCGTATGGGCAAAAAAATGAAGGTGCATAAAACCGCGTAAGCAAAGTACGACACACTTCACCTTTATGAATCCCAGTCAACGTGAATTGTAACGCACACGCCTGCAGCCCCACCCCGACTCCTCCCAGAATTTTACATACTTGAATATGCAAATCAGCAAAGATGCCACTTCAGTTGTTAAAAGACAATGGCGTAGCACATGGAGAAGAGAAGAATTTAAGCGAATGTGAAATTTAGGTCGTGCTCAGGAAAGTGTAGGCCATGAAAAACATATTTGGTGTCATTAAAGTAGAATGTCCTAACCTTAATATTAATATCGACGTTTAATTTCCTAGAGTTCCTCAAAGCCCATCGTAATTAAAGTATCACGTTGAATGCTTTGTATTCCGTGTGTTCCCGGACCAAATCATTAATCACTACGAGCTCCTTAAACGGACTTTGTGTTACGCTGACAGGAGCGCACAGGCGGTGATCGCCACACACAATACGTACGTTACATTCGAGATATTACAGCTCCTTTTAGAAGGTGTACTTGATAACATTTTCATGATGAAATGTGTTAAAGATGAGGGGGCACAGTAGTAATGAATACGACGATTGGTCGTTGGATTGATGTTCTTAACTACTTGAAATGGGGGGGGGGGGGGGGTCAAATTCTCACCTGACGGTCCCCCCTTTAAACGGCCCGATCTTCTTCCCATCAGCCCCAGTGTCCTCCACTATCGTCCAGTAGATCAACACTGTGTGATGATGCAGCTTCTGTTTCACACTCTCGCCCTACAGCTGACCTTCTCCTTCTGGTCCGGTCGCCTTTCAGTCCCCTGCCTCCGTACGGCTGTCACCAGACTGGGACTCGGGTTCCCCAGCGACCAGGGTGCTCACTCTGGGGCTTCAACCTCCCGAGCCTCCGACTCCTGCTGCCTTCCGTGACAAGCCGTCCTCGATCGTGGTCACTCCTGGTCCTCTGCAAAACCCGGCAGGAGTGACCCAATCCATCTACCCCCCGGGTGTCACCCAGACACCCCGCTAGGGCTCACTTCTCCCAGCTGCTCTCTCTCCTTCACTTCTTCCCTTCATCTCCCTTGACCTCCGTTCTGTTTTTTCCCCTCCACACTCGCGCTCTCCTACTTACAGTGGGTACAGAAAAGACCCCCCCTTGAAATATTCCCATTTTATTTGCTTTACAGCCCTAACTGTAAACACACACACTGATATTTCTGCCCAGCTTTACTTACTCAATGCCACCTCTAACATCCAAGTGAAAGACATCACAGCTACAGTTCAGAAGAATTTATAAAAAATCAAAAACAAGACCTACTGAGATTAATAAAAGGACCCCCCCCCCAATGTCAGTGTCATTTTGTTGACCCCCCTTTTGCTTTAATGACAGCCCTGAGTCTGTTGATTCTTCTCTATCAGCTTTGCACTCCTAGATTGAGCCCACTCAATATTTGCCCCCCACTCTTCTTTACAGATTAACTGTTCAAGTTCGGTCACATTGGATGGTGATGTTGGTGGTCTGCTATCTTCAGATCTTTCCACAGATTTTCAGTGATTGAGGTCTGGGCTCTGATTGGCCACACCAGGACATTCACTTCTGTGTGGTCCCTTTTGCGATGTGCTTCGGGTTGTTGTCGTATTGAATGGTGAACATTCTGCCCATCTTCAACTTTCTGGCAGAGGGTAGCAGGTTTTCTTCAAGAATTTGATGGGATTTTGCCCCATCCATTTTTTCCTTCTACCCTAACGAGAGCCCCAGGCCCCCCATGACAGAATGCTGCCCCCTCCATGCTTCACTGTCAGTATGGTGTGTTGTGGATGGTGAGCTGCATTGGTGGACCATTTAGTATTGAGGCCAAATAGTTTGATTTTGGTCTCATCTGACCAGAAGACCTTTTTCCACTTGACATCAGAATCTTCAAGGTGCATTCTGGGAAAGCTCAAACGAGCCTCAATGTGGCCTTTCTTGAGAAGTGTGACCCTCCCAAACAAGCCGCAATGGTGGAGCGCTTGTGAAATTGTTGTCACCTGCACACCATTAATGACCAATCTGTGCCATCAAATCCTGTAACTCCTTCAAAGTGCCCATTGGCTTCTTGGTGGCCTCACTTACCAGTCCACTTTGGAGGATCCAGGGAAGGTCCTAGTGGTACCAAACATGGACTTTACTGGGCTCCTTGGGACTGATCAAGCCTTTGAGATGTCCTGCCTTATGTCCATCTACAACTCTGTCCCTGAGATCTTCTGAAAGTGACTTGCCACCTACAGTCAGTCGTGGAAGGGAATGAACGCTCCAGGAACAGCTTCACTGATCACACTCATTACAACTGATCACAGGTAGAAGGAAACCAGTAACTGCAATGGGAATGGGGGGCACTGACACCTCATTGAGTTTGGGGGGGGGGGTCCTTTATTAATCTCAGGATTTCTTGTTTTTTATAATTCCCTCTGAACTGTAGCTGTGATTTCTTTCACTTGGATGTTGGAGGTGGCATTGAGTAAGTAAAGCTGGGAAGAAATATTAGTGTGTGTGTTTACACGTAAAGGTGTAAAGCAAAAAAAAAAAGGGAATATTTCGAAGGGGGGGTTCTTTCCTATACCCACTGTATAATGGGGACGTGGCACAGGTGTGGCGATTAGCAGCTCCTGGCATTGATTATGGATACAGACAATTCCTGACCTGTGCAGTTAAGCGAGGAAATGCCCGCTCCACGTGTCGCCACACTGCCACGTCCCCTCTGTAAGCCGCGAGTGCGCCGATTATTTATTTTAAACGCTGGCCTTTTCTTCTGAGCCGTGAACCCGCTATACCACAGACTTGCTGGGACTGAGAAGAATAACCAACCAGCGTTGGCCTTTCTCAGACTGTTTGTCCTAATTACCGCAGATCTCACAAATGAACAAGATTCTGAAAGACCCAAGACAGTAAAGATATCGAATTTAAAATTGGTCCATAAACATCGTTTAAAAAAAATCTACCCAGGGTGTTTAACTTTGAAGTAGAGAGTTTAAGGAGACTCCTTCCCACTGAGGTCCAAGGAGCCGGTAGTTCACTTATCGCTGGCAGCTGATTCAGGGTTGGCTCGCCTTCGGAGTTTTCTTCTTTTATGTATTGACTGAAGGGCAGTTCAGTTTTGTGAGTTTTGAACCTTCACGTGGCTCATTCTTATGCCAACTCACACCTGAACTTGGGCACCCGACTCTAATTTGAGAGCTCAGAGGTGGTGATGAATGGAGGGCTGCGCTTTCTCGTCTGCCATGTGCATTCGTGTTTACTGACATGTGATCTAAAGATTCAGATCTTGGTATTTCCACGTTGTGCACATTTCGTGGGGTGTACTTACTTTCTCACGTGACTGGATGTCGTGTCTTCTTACAGATATTTCGGCCTGATGTGCTGCAGTGCATTTGGAGTCTGTGGCAGAGCAGGAGTTTTTTATTTATTATTAATGGTGCACTCTGGGTGGACACAGTAGTGCGGGCAGGCGCCACAGGGTGTTGATGGGAGAGTCGTCAGAGGCTGCATTCATACGTAGACCCGTGCGGTTTGGCTGATTTCCTCCTTGGCACTCATAACTAACTCACCTGTGCCCACTGGCGCATAAAAACAGTGTGAGTAGAACACAAAGAAAAGGAAAATAAAGGAATGGAAGAAGAGACAGGTGTGTGTGAGGAAAGTGAGAGTGGCTGGGGTGGACAGGTGGTCAGGTGGGGGGGCTTCTTATTGGCTTTGGGGGGACCCCACATGTGCGAGATGCTAACGCTTCAAGGACAGGAGTGTCAGGGTGCAGGAGCAGCCAAAGGGCTTCAGTCATCAGTGCTAGGGATGGTGGGGGGGCTTGGGGACCCCAACAGTGATCAGCCGGGCCATGAGCCATTTAAAAGGCTGACTGTGTATGCTGGGGTCTCCACTCCCAGCTGAGATGATCTGATAAGTGGGCTGAGGCTGAGAGAAAATGAAGGAAGACATTGAGGCCGAGGAGTTGGAGAAACACCCGATTATATCATTTAGATTTGGATCATCGATTGATTGATTGATTTATTGATGATTGATTTTTTTTATCTCCCACTGAAGAGCAGCCATTTTATGGCTTATTGATTGATTGATATGCTCTGAGGTCACATTGGTCCCAAACAACTGGCGATGTCACCAGCAGCTCGTTCCAAAATGTTCCTTTTCCCTGTGCCACCCTTTATATGAAGTAGCAATTTAGAAATGGCATTCAACTTTTTCTTGGGTTCTCTTTATTGTTGTGGAATATTTATTAGCAATAAAAGCCCTTTGCACATTTTACACGCAGTCCCTTGTTGTAATGTGTCAACATTCACCTGCGTCCGTCTCGATTTCATGACTAGCAATGTCTCGGGTTCAAGGAGGTAATGCCAGCTGTGGGCAACCCTGGCGTCACAGCAGACTGCAGCATCTCCTGTAAGATGTGAGTGCCCCTGTGTTTAATTTAGTCTGATATGTAGGCCTGATTTGTGGGTGTACCCCCCCCCCCCCCCACACACACACACACACACAGAGTGTTGTTAGATGGTCTTGTTCCTAATCTCCTAGTTTTTATTGTTTTTCTGCATTTTTTTACACAATGAATGGCCTCAGAACTTTGGACAAATCCCATTAATAGTGAAAGTGGAGCCGTGTGAACACAAAACATCTGTAGGTTGGTTCAAGAAACGAATTTCCCTCAACACCCCCGTCGTCACCTGTGTGACGCAGTTTCAGCACTTGGTTTGCAGCCCCCTTTAGCCGCCATAATCACAAACTAAAAAGCTTCCAAGAAGTCAATAGCCGAGGATCTTCAGCCCACTCTGCTTTGCTTTAACACTAGAATCCCTGAAGCCTACGAAAAAACTTGTCATCCCGGCCCACCTTAAATCCCACCTTCACTCCTCTACCATCAGCGTCTTTTGTTTTGTAAATGCGTCGATCGGCACAAGCAGCCTGCTATCCCATTCCCAGATGGAACTGAAATCATTCACCAAATTCCCAGAGCTCGTGTGTTTATCAGGGTGTGAGGTGCCTGGAGTTGTTTAGGGTCAATAATACGGAATATCGTTCTTGGGAACACGTGCACTTCATGGGAGTTCAGTGTCTACAAAGATCTGGGGAAGTGCAGGATGTTGAATACATAACTTAAATGGAAACTTTTTTTATGTTATAATAATGACAAAATGTTACCGTGAAGACTTTAGTTCAAATATCAAATAAAGACGTGCGCTTTTATTCAAGAATATAACCAAAGAAAATCATTCAGTTTACATGTGGCTGTCACTGAGTTACAAACTCAAGCTCAAATGTCAATCGACAGTGAGGTGACACGTGTTCTTGGATGGTGCAGAGGTAAGAACTGCTGCCTTATAACCTGAAGGTCCTGGGTTTGAGTTTGGGCGCTCCACGTTTTGAGTAGTGAGCTGCTGTTATTACTACAATATAATAAAAACACACATTTGATTTGAGTCTGTGACACCCGCTGTAAATTTTGACTTCTTGTAAAAGTTAGCTCTTGTTTTTTTATTATTATTCAGTTTTATTCTCTCCATGACGTTCACGCAGTACGATGAACTTACCTCTCCCTCTGTGAGTTGATGTCGTTTATCTCCATTCTTTTCACAAGAGCAGCACTGTGGCCGATGTCTGCTCAGAATTATTTGTTGTACCAGCAATCATAGATACGATGTCCTGGGACCGTTATTGGACTATCATGTGACATTTACGCTGTGACAATAAAGACCCACGTGCATAGTCTGAAAAACGACAGATTTGCTGCTATTTCTGACATCTGGCAACGTTTTGTTGAGAGTTGTGTTTTGAGTTACAACTCGGGGCAAAGACTCTCTGAGTCTGTGGTCATAAAGCTTATGGAGCCGTTTCTGGACAAAGGCAGGACCGTAATGACAGACAGCTTCTTCACAGCTCTTTTGCTGGCTAGTAGACTGCTGCACTCTGCTTGGCACCATAAAGTAAAATGGGACTTTGACCTGTGGCTCAAGTCACTTCAGTATGCGAGTAACTCACCACACTAGTGTTTAGATCTGATGGCACCGTGCTGACGGTGTATAACTTCACGTCATTATTAGTATAACATAGAAGAAGTTTCTGCTTTAGTTCTGTTTCTCACATTTCCTGTCATCCTACACTTACACAGATCGTTGTAAACACACATGAAGTGCATGTTTTCCAAAATATCCATCCATCCAACCACCCATCCTCTTCCGCTTATCTGAGGTCGGGTCGCGGGGGCAGCAGCTTGAGCAGAGATGCCCAGACTTCTCTCTCCCCGGCCACTTCTTCTAGCTCTTCCAGGGGAATCCCGAGGCGTTCCCAGGCCAGCCGAGAGACATAGTCCCTCCAACGTGTCCTGGGTCTTCCCCGGGGCCTCCTCCCGGTTAGACGTGCCCGGAACACCTCACCAGGGAGGCATCCAGGAGGCATCCTGATCAGATGCCCGAGCCACCTCATCTGACTCCTCTCGATGCGGAGGAGCAGCGGCTCTACTCTGAGCCCCTCCCGGATGACTGAGCTTCTCACCCTATCTTTAAGGGAGAGCCCAGACACCCTGCGGTGGAAACTCCTTTCAGCCGCTTGTATTCGCGATCTCGTTCTTTCGGTCACTACCCATAGCTCATGACCATAGGTGAGGGTAGGAACATAGATCGACTGGTAAATTGAGAGCTTTGTCTTACGGCTCAGCTCCTTTTTCACCACGACAGACCGATGCAGAGCCCACATCACTGCGGATGCCACACCGATCCGCCTGTCGATCTCACGCTCCATTCTTCCCTCACTTGTGAACAAGACCCTGAGATACTTGAACTCCTCCACTTGAGGCAGAATCTCGCTCCCAACCCTGAGAGGGCACTCCACCCTTTTCCAGCTGAGGACCATAGTCTTGGATTTGGAGGTGCTGATTCCCATCCCAGCCGCTTCACACTCGGCTGTAAACCGATCCAGAGAGAGCTGAAGATCACGGCCTGATGAAGCAAACAGGACAACATCATCTGTAAAAAGCAGTGACCCAATCCTGAGTCCACCAAGCCGGACCCCCTCAACACCCTGGCTGCGCCTAGAAATTCTGTCCATAAAAGTTATGAACTTTCCAAAATAACTAACTATATTCTTCATATTATTCACCCTCTACAACTCCAGGCACATCACATGCAGATTAACAAGACCTGAGCTGGGAGAGCTTTTTGCCCGAGTTGAGCTCCATTAAGGTGGTTAATGGGATAGCAGGCTGCTTGTGCTGATCGACACATTTACAACACAAAAGACGCTGATGAGGAGGTGCGAAGGGATTTACGGTGGCCTGGCATTACGAGTTTTTTCGTAGGCTTCAGGGATTCTACTGTTAATTCAGACACCTTGGTAGGTTGGTGAGCATGAATTGCTCGTTTGAAGATCGTTCTACCTATTGGATTCAAGTGAGGCCTTTACTAGGACTCTCCGCAACTCGTGAGCCATTCAGCCATAGATCTGAATTTTATGTTTCGACCCTGTGCCAGGCTGCATGACCCAGTTAAGTTATTCAGCTTCAGGTCACAGAAAGACTGGAGTGTCCTTAAGAATATTCTGGTAAAGTGGGTCCTTCAATAGGCTCCTCGACTCACTCATTCACACACACACACACACACACACACACACACACATTTTGTTGTAGGTCTTGATGTTCTTACTGTCAAGCTGAGGCTCTTTGTTGTCACAAGGGTTTGACTGGCAGAGCAGATTCTTCTGGTCAGATGCTGACTTTGGTGTTTGCCAATCATGTCTTCTGGTACTGCGGCTGAATTCGGTAAGTCTGCCTTTTCAATAGTTGGGTCCTGCGTGATCGAGAGAGTTTGACATTTGACTCTATTCCAGAGCCTTGGGGATCATCCAGGTGTTTCTGTTGCACCGACGTTCCTCTCAGAGAGCTGAGGTTTCCGACCTTCCTACTCTGCCATTTTTCCTCATTGTGGAGTCATAAACTTGGATCAAAGTCTACAGAGGCCTGGAGGTCCTTGGATGTTCTTCTGGGATATTCCTAAAGGATTATTCTGGAAGATTCCCTGTTGTCCCAAATGACTCTTGCTGTGACGTGCTGGGGTCCCTGAGCCTACAACAGCTTTTTTTTTTTTTTTTCTTTTTTATTCGTTGTGTCTTTTGGGATTTCTTTGATTGAGGCCTACTGTTCTTCTAATAAGCTTGTGGTGGCAACTTGACTCTCATGGTGTGGGGGGCAAAAGAGCTCTGTGTGTGTGTGTGTGTGTGTGTGTGTGTGTGTGTGTGTGTGTGTTTCATCGCATTATCAGTCAGCATTGGTCAGTTATAAGTGAGAAACAAACTAAGATGTTTTCACTCGGGCGATGAGGGTGTTGGGTACGTTTACTTCATAAATAGTACAGAGGGGCGCAGGGAAATGGGAAGTTTACAATTGACGTTCAATGCACGAATAAACACAGTACAAAATACATTTAAGGATGAAATGTATTGTACAGGATATATGCAGTTAATTAATGATGTTAAGGAATATTCATTTCATGTTTTGAAGGTAATATCATGAAGGTGTTGTCTGTTTCCTGAGGTGGGCTGACACCCTGCCCGGTGTTTGTTTCCTGCCTTGTGCCCCGTGTTGGCTCCAACAGACCCCCGTGACCCTGTATCTATCTATCTATCTATCTATCTATCTATCTATCTATCTATCTATCTATCTATCTATCTATCTATCTATCTATCTATCTATCTATCTATCTATCTATCTATCTATCTATCTATCTATCTATCTATCTATCTATCTATCTATCTATCTATCTATCTATCTATCTATCTATCTATCTATCTATCTATCTATCTATCTATCTATCTATCTATCTATCTATCTATCTATCTATCTATCTATCTAGGAAGGATATAGCGGGTTGGATAATGGATGGATGGATGTTGTCTATTTCTCCGTACACATTCTGACGGCCTGTTGTGGAAATTCTGCATTGCTGGACGTAACACATCAAGAGGAAGGCCTGCGATTTCCTCTACAATCTGCCTTTTCAGTTCAGCGATGGCTGCAGGACGTGTGCGGTACACTTTGCTTTTAAGATGTCCATCCATCCATCCATCCATCCATTATCCAACCCACTGTATCCTAACACAGGGTCACGGGGGTCCGCTGGAGCAAATCCTAGCTAACATAGGACGCAAGGCAGGAAGCAAACCCCAGGCAGGGCGCCAGCCCACCTCAGGCTTTTAAGATGTCCCCACTGAAAAACAAATACACAAACAGTGAGATCTGGGGATCTCGGAGGCCATGGAATGTCACCTTTACATGAAATGACGCGCCTTCCAAACAATTGAAAAGCTGCCATTGACTGTCGGGCATTACGCGAAGTGGCTCCACCTGGGGACGACTTCTTCTTTTTTTAAGGCTGAACCCGTTTCTTTGTTGTAATCACCTGAGCAGATGGGACACGATTGTGACATCCTAATGACGCCCAAATTCTCTTTGCACCACAGCCACTATTCTTATAAAAGGCTTTCACGGCGAACGCTCGATGCACACCTCTCCACTGCTCCGTTATAACTAATGGCAAGGGGTTCTAAATGAGGTCACATCGGTCCCAAACAACTGGTGACGTCGCCAGCACCTCGTTCCAAAATGTCCCTTTTCCCTGTGCCTCCCTTTATATGAAGCAGCAATTTAGAAATGGCATTCAACGTTTCCTTGGGTTCTCTTTATCTAATGTGAGACGTGAAGCTGTAGATTGTGACAGATACACAAAGCGGGGTATCGAGAAGGGGCACATACTTTCTCACAGTCATGTACACACGTCTGTCAAAGCTCATGTGACCTGCTTTGCACACTGCACCCCTTCCAGCCCCCCACCGTTAACTCGTCCTCCAAGTACCTGACGCCTCTCGCTTTTAATCCTTTAGGTTTCTAAGAGATGGAGTCGACCCGCGCAGAAATGGGCACCGTTCAGGAACCGACCCCGGATGGGGCACCAATCCATTCCAGTTGACAAGTTAATGTGAGGTACAATCTTTGACATTTTTAATATTGTGGATTTGTTTCTCTATATTAACTCTATGTTTTAAGGAATAAATTTATAAAGTGAATACAAACATAAATCATAACGGTTAACTTTTAAAACTTTGGGGAAATGGGCAAAATATTCTAAATGAGCAAGAGTAGGTGGTGGCGTTGGCTGCATCAGCCCTCGGCCGTCTGCTTTCATGTTACCAGTAGGGGGTCCTCTTTGCCGGGGTGGCCTGTCATGTCGTGTGTCTTGTGCTTTTAGGGTATCCAGACCTGCTCCTGACTGCAGGACTTCTTTGAGTTGTCACACATCTTCAGTCTCTCCATCAGATTGTGGACATTTTTTGTTTTCAGCTGTTTTTTATCAGTTCTGAGATTCATACTGAATTAACATGGGCATCAATTGGGTGGTCCAAACTCCCTTCTAGTAGGCCACATGGATAAATCCAGACTGCATTTCCTTTCAGCTTGAATTGTAAATTGCATCATTTTTTTTTTATTATTGGAATGATCTGGACGTGAACGGGCCATTCAGCCCCAGGAAGCTCGCCAATCCTGTCCACTTATTTCTTCCAAAAAATCATCAAGACGAGTTCTGAAAGTCCCTAAAATCTTACTGTCCACCGCACTACCTGGTCGCTTATTCCAAATGTCTATCATTCTTTCTGTAAAGAAAAACTTCCTAATGTATGTGCGAAATTTACTCTTCACAAGTTTCCAAACAATTTCTCAAACACTCCACTCAGGTCTCCTCTTCATCTTCTTTTACTTAACGCTAGAATTACCAGACTGCGGTGGGTTGGCACCCTGCCCGGGATTGGTTCCTGCCTTGTGCCCTGTCTTGGCTGGGATTGGCTCCAGCAGACCCCCATGACCCTGTGTTCGGATTCAGCGGGTTGGAAAATGGATGGATGGATAGAATTACCAGAGCCAATGAAAAAAACTCGTAAATCGGGCCCTCCTTAAATCCCTTCACACCGCTCCATTAGCGTCTTTTGTCTTGTAAATGTGTTGATAAGCCCAAGCAGCCTGCTATTCCATCCCCCCCACCGCCTCAGAATGGGTAAGAAGTTCTCCCAGTTCCTGCCTTGGTTATCTGGGAGTGAGCTACCCAGAATTGGAAGGGGAAGTCATTTGATGTGTGTTTGTATCTACAACAATCTGTGTAAACACATCGTTAAAACAGAAACGTTTTTCATGTTTTGGTAATAAATGACAAAATGTAGACATGAACTGTGTAATGTGTGAAGGCTAATGGTCAAATATCAAATAAACACTTTCACAAAAGGCGCAAGTACAACACGCCAGCTTCTGTGGTGCAGCGGTTAGATCTGCCGACTTATAATCCGGAGGTCGTGACTTCAAAACCAGCTCCCCTGCAAATTTACCATTTGAGTAGTGAGCTGCTCTTATTGTTAATATTATATAATAAAAACATACATTAGATTTGTGTCTGTAACAGCTGGTGTACATTTATAAGACTTGTAAAAGTTAGTGTTTTTATTTTTTTTTCACTTTTATTCTCTCAGTCGCAATCACGATACAACAGCCACCCCCCGCCCAGTGATCTGACACTGTTATTTTTTATTTGAAACTGGGAGTAACTGGAGATGTGGTTGGTGTTTTTGAGACATTCTCTGATCAGGAGGAATAAAAGCTGACACACAAACACTGGTGAATCTGCCTTCTTCGTATCTCACCATCACTTGATTTCTTTTTATTCCGTTTTATTGAGTGTTCCTGCTCACGCTGAATTAGTGTGCGCCTTATGGTCCATGATGTCAAAAAAAAAAAGAGAGAGACATAGGAATATATGATATGTGGAATTATTCATTTCATGACCTGTATAGTATATTTTGGAAAACGTTATTCATATTGCTCATATTCATTCACATAAAATCTTGTGGTTGTAATCCATAACTGCGTGTTTTTTTTCCCTGATCTTGCCGGTCCCACATGTTGGTATTTCTTTTGTACTCCAGGACATGCAGAGGACAGAATAGTACAGAGCGGTAAGTTCAGCGCTATATACAATCATCACATTCAAATGTTAACTGTTCACACACACACACACACACACACACACACACACACACACAAGGGTCGTCCTTTTTAGGTTTACGACATGTGTACCTGTTGCAATGCGCACACTTCTCTCTATGCTGTGTTACTATTACACTGAAGGGGTTGGGGAAGCGGCCGTCTTGGAATTTATGAATTTATGGCATTTCTAAAAGTTCACTTTTTTCAGTTTTATTGTCTCGGTCACGTTCATGCTCTCCCTCGCGCCCCCCTTCTGATCTGACTCTAACAGCGGCAGCTTAAATTCACACCCAATCTGACGCTGTTCGTTATCCAATAATATTGCATTAGTGCGACAATGTTTTCTGATTGGTACTATTCGGGTTATAAAATGATTTCTTCAAATTGTCCCATATACAGTATTTGTCTCTTTCTTTTTTTTTGTCAGTGTGGCCTTGACATCATACACCAGAAGGCGCATACTAATTCAGCGTGAGCAGGAACACTCAATAAAACTGAAGTGACGGTGAGATACGAAGATGGCAGATTCGCCAGCGTTTGTGTGTCGGCTTTTAACCCTCCAGATCAGAGAATGTCCAGTTCCATTGTCTCACATCTCAGTTATTCCCAGTTTCAGATAAAAACGAACAGAGTCAGATCTGGGATATGTATGGTGATCTCAACTGAGAGTACTTTTACAAGTCCTATAAATGTACGCCATCTGTTACAGACACAAGTCTAATGTATGTTTTTATTGTATAATATTAACAATAAGAGCAGCTCACTACTCAAAACGGTAAATTTGCCAGGGAGCCAGTTTCAAACTATTATAAGTCAGCAGATCTAACTGCTGCACCACAGAAGCTGGCGTGTTGTACTTGCGCCTTTTGTGAAAGTGTTTATTTGATATTTGGCCATCAGCCTTCACACATTACACAGTTCATGCCTACATTTTGTCATTTATTAATAAAACATGAAAAACGTTTCTGTTTTAACAATGTGTTTACGCAGATTGTTACAGATACAAAACACACAATGATTTCCCCTTACAATTCTGGGTAGCTCACTCCCAGATAATCAATCCATGTAGGAACTGGGAGAACTTGTTGCCCGTTCTGTGGGGGGAGATGGAGTAGCAGGCTGCTTCTCGACACATTTACAAGACAAAAGACACTGACAGAGAGGTGTGAAGGGATTTAAGGTGGACCGGATTTACGAGTTTTTTCGTTGGCTCTGGTAATTCTAGTATTAAACTGTAAAGGCTCAGCTCTTTTAATCTTTCCTCTTAACTCGTCCCCTGTAGCCCCTGAATCATCCTAGTCGCTCTTCTCTGGACCTTTTCTTGCGCTACTATGTCCTTTTTGTAGCCTGGAGAACAAACTGCACCCAGGACTCCAGATGAGGCCTCACCAGTGTGTTATAAAGCTTGAGCAGAAGCTCCTGGGACTTGTACTTCACACATCAAGGCGCTATATAACCTGACATTCTCTTAGCCTTCTGAATAGTGTCTGGAAGTCGATTAGCGTACAGTCCACTATGACTCCTAAATCCTTCTCATAAGGTGTGTTTTCAGTTTTCATATCTCCCATTGTGTATTCAAACCTCACATTTTTACTTCCTATGTGTAATTCTTTACATTTACTGACATTAAACTTCATCTGCCACAAATGTGCCCAAGCCTGTCCTTCTGTAATGATTTTAATGGATTCCAGATTATCTCCCAATCCACCTATCTTGGTATCATCTGCCAACTTAACCAGCTTGTTACTTGTATTCCTAATCTAATCATTTATTTGTAAAAAAAAAAAAATATATATATATATATATATATATATATATCTAGCAGTGGCCCCAGCACTGACCCCTGTGGACACCACTCTTAACATCATCCAGTTCTGACGAGGTTCCTCGCACCATCACCCTCTGCTTCCTGTGTCTGAGCCAATTCTGCACCCATCTGCACACCACACCCTGAACTGCCACCTCTTTTAGTTTGATGCCCACCCTCTCTTGTGTCACCTTATCAAATGCTTTCTGAAAGTCCAGATAGATAATATCATACACTCCACTTTGATCATATCCTTTTGTTCTTTCATCATGTTGGTGAAACACGACCTCCTTCTTCTGAGCCCATGCTTGACTATTCCTCTACTTGCCAGGTGTTGCTCAATCTTATCCTTAACATGAACTTCTGTTAATTTTCCTGTGATGTACGTTAAGCTTACTGGCCTGTAGTCGCTTGGATCTGCCCTGTCATCCTTTTATATAATAAGATGATATTTGCCATTTTCCAGTCCTTCTGAATCTCTCCAGTGCGCAGTGACTTCCTAAAAATATGTGTCAAGGGTTTCTATCTGTACTCACTAGCGTCCTTAAGAACTGGAGGGTAAATGTCATCTCGTCCTGGTGATTTGTTTGATTTCAGCATATTTAATCTGAGCAGCACTTCTCTCTCTACAATTTCCAAGTCCCTCAGTACCTCCTTAGTAGTCCCTGATACCTCTGGGAGGTTATCCACTTGCTCACTTATGAAGACCTCACAAAGATGTGAGTTTAGAGTGTCTGCTATTTCACTGTCTGTGTTTTTTAATTCTCCTTTGCTATTCCTGATGCACTTCACCTCCTCCTTCTTTGTTTTTTTACTACTAAAATACTGAAGAGAATCTCTTGGGGTCTTCCTTTGCCTTATCTGCCATGTTCTTCTCTAACTGTCTTTTAGCCCCCAAGATGTCTTTCTTAATTTTTGCCCTCCTGTCCTCATATGCCCTACTGTTCACATTGAAGTTATTAGTCTTATAAACCTTATTTATGTGTATTTTCTTTTTTTAACTCTTTATTAACCCACTGAACAGTTTTTTTTTTAAGTTTCCTAATAATTCCAATTTTAGGTCTGTATCTGTCCTGCATTACATTTTTAAACCTGTTCCACTGCTCCTCGACTGTCTCCACACATAACAGCTTATCCCAGTGTATCCTCCTTAGACTTTGTCACATCTGCTCAAAATTAGCCCTACCAAAGTTCAACTTAACAATTTTAGTCTTTGCATCTGCACTCTTACAAAATACTGAGAATTGTATTATATTACAGTCACTTGACCCTAGTGGTCCAATCACCTCGGCACCCTCAATTCTATCTTGATTATTACAAAATACTAAATCCAGACAGGCTTCACCCCGTGTTGGTGCTTTAACATGCTGTGTTAAAAAACACTCGCCGATTACTTCTAAAAACTCCTGCTCTTGTGGTCCGCTATTTGCAAGGTTATCTCCGTTGGATGTTCGGATAGTTAAAGTCCCCCATGACTATAATATCCCCCTGTACACTTGCCTTTCTGATATCACTAAAAAGATGTGTGTTGAAATTACTGTCTGGATTGGGTGGTCTATAACACACTCCTAAAATAAGGCCTCTTTCTCTAATGCTTTCCAGGTGAAGCCAGACGTCCTCACTAAGATGGGGCTCATTGTGCCACTGAAGAGGACTTGTATTTAAATTCTGTTTGGCATAAACATCAACCCCACCGCCTTTCCTTTCCTGTTCTGCCTGTCCTTCTTTAAAAAATGTTTATCCCTCTGTTACACTCATCCCCATCTTTGTTATTTAGCCAGGTTTCTGTTATTTCTATAATATCCTAATTATGCTCCACTAAATGCACCTGCAAGTCACTTGTTTTATTTTTGATTCTTCTTGGGTTAGAAGTTGCATTACTGTGCATTTTTATTTTGACACTATCGTTTGTTCCACCATGTACAGTTCTAAACCTGACCTGTTCTAAACTCCCTGCCCAAATTCCCCATTCCCCACTTTTTTGGTGTTTCCTCTTCACAGGCGTTTCCTGGCCCATTTCCGCTCTGTCTGATCATATGAGATGTAACCCATGCAGCATTAAAGAGCATCTGAATTGGGAGGTTCCCCACAATACTGGAGCGTGAGACATGACGGTTCTTTCATTTTAGAAAGCGGCCAAGGTCAGCCAGTTTTAAATCGTTTTGACTTTGCATTTGTTCTCACTCCGGATCTTCACCCTTATCGTCCTTGCATGAGCTGTTCCTCTGATGTGGTGTGAGATAGCTCCTTTGGCGCTAGTGATTGCAGTGCTACCAGCTGATACAGGAATGTTTATTAATATAGCCCACCTTTTTTTTGTTCTTATATAATTTCTCGTATTAGGAATTTGTTCATTTTCACATACCCCTTGGGGTCAGAGCACAGGGTCAGCCATTGTACAGCCAGCTCCCCTGGAGCAATTGAAGGTTAAGGGCCTTGCTCAAGGGCCCAGCAGAGTAGGATCTCTCTTTTTTGGTATTAACAGGGATTTAAACCAGCAACCTTCGGGATATCAGTGCAGATCCTTAGCCTCAGAGCCAACACTTTTATTGAAATTCTGGACGAGTTGGCCACCAGCAAACTCTAATGTACGTCTGTCTTTGCACTCCCTTCACTCTGCCCTGATTTCGACAATGTTGTGAAAATCAGACAAGCCCATGACACTTATTAAGGACAAATAGACACTAAATTTGAATTCAAGCACCATGTGTCGAGCTATTTTGGGATGGATAGCGGGCGAATCTCACCCTGTATTTAAATGTTAAAAATGTGTTATTTGTTAATGTGTGCCATTCAGGGGAAAAGAGTGGCCAGCGTACATTAAAATTATGGCTAATAAAGGGTCACCACTGAGCAAAAATGGATTAAGGTTCATCCCAAGACCAGTAAGTTAGGTAACCACTGAGATATGCAAAGTCAAAATGTGAGATTTGAATGCACATTGGGAGGACTGAAACTTGAAAGCACGCGGGAGTCGGTTTGATCATCACTGTCTGCATCAGGATGGTGTTAAGAAGCCATCAAGGAAGCTAACAGGACGTTGGGTTCCACAGTGTGAAGTTGGAGGAGGTGATGGTTATGCTTTATGGTGCATTAGTGATGCCACAGCTGGAGTACCGGGCACTGTTGTGGTCTCCAGATTACAAAAAAGACATCCGGGGTAGAATGACTTGGCTGATTCCAGGCCTGTATGGTGCGAGCTATGAGGGAAGATTGGAGAAAGTTGGACCTTCTTAGTTTAAGCAACAGGAGACTCCGAGGTGACATTATAGTTTACAATTCTCAACAGAATTAGTACAGTACATCCTAGCTGTTACTTTAACTTGAGTTTGGAAAGAACGGATGGAAGCTTATAAAGGGTTAATTACACACAAATGCAAACGGACAACCACAGACATGACCAGCGGCCATACCGCCTCACTTCAGAGCAGGTCATCCACCTGAAGTTGACGAAGCATGTTTGGGCCCAACCAGGTACTTGGACGGGAGACCAACCAGGCAGGGAAAGGTACCCTGTGGTCTGAATTTGGATCCCAATGCCCCAGTTCAGTGATGGGCACACTGTGCTGTAAAAATGGAGAAATCCATCAGATGAGACATAATATCCAAGTCCTGACTCTCTCTGATCATAAAATATCCCTAGGAATCCTTTGTAAAGAGTCGGGTGTATTGTATCCTGATGTCCAGGCTAAATTGCCCACCATGGCCTGGTCATTCTGCCCCCCCCTAATCATTCTCTTTCTTTTATCATCTTTCTCTCCGTCTCTCACCACTTCACCACCTAACAGCTCATTTCCAATGAGCTTACTGGAGCAAAATGGCTGCCGTTGCATGACCCAGGTGGGTTCTGCACATTAATGGTGGCTGCAGTGTAAGTGTAAGTGTAAGGTGCTTTGAATAGTGAGAAAAGCTCTAGATAAATGTAACGAGTTATTATCATTATCAATTATTATTAATAATAATATTATTATAACCTGGAGAAAGCATATGACAGGGTGTCTCGAGAGGAGCTGTGGTATTCTAAGAGGAAGTCAGGAGTGGCAGAGAAGTACGTAAGAGTGGTACAGGACATAAATGAGGGGAGTGTGACAGTGGTGAGGTCTGCGGTAGGAGTGACGGAGGTGGGATTACATCAGGGATCGGCTCAGAGACCTTTCTTATTGGCAATGGTGATGGACAGGCTGACAGACGAGATTAGACAGGAGTCCCCGTGGACTGTGATGTTTGCTGATGACATTGTGATCTGCAGGTGGAGGAGACCCTGGAGAGGTGGAGATATGCTCTAGAGAGGAGAGGAATGAAGGGTAGTAGGACCACCAGGACAGAATACATGTGTGTGAATGAGAGGGAGGTCAGTGGAATGGTGAGGATGCAGAGTGTAGAGCTGGCGATGGTGGATGAGTTTAAATACTTGCAATCAACAGGACAGAGTAACGGGGATTGTGGAAGAGAAGTGAAGAAGAGAGTTCAGGCAGGGTGGAGAAGAGTGTCAGGAGTGATTTGTGACAGATGAATATCAGCAAGAGTGAAAGGGAAGGTCTACAGGACGGTAGTGAGACCAGCTATGTTATATGGGCTGGGGATGGTGGCACAGGAGACAGAGCTGAAGGTGACAGAGATAAAGATGCTAAGATTTGCATTGGGTGTGACGAGGATGGACAGGATTAGAAATGAGGACATTAGAGGGTCAGCTCAGGTTGGACGGTTGGGAGTCAAAGTCAGAGAGGCGACATTGCGTTGGTTTGGACATGTGCAGAGGAGAGATGAGGGGTATATTGGGAGAAGGGTGCTAAGGATAGAGCTGTGAGTCAAGAGGAAAAGAGGAAGACCTAAGTAAAGGTTTATGGATGTGGTGAGAGAGGACATGCAGGTGACGGGTGTGACAGAGCAAGATGACGAGGACAGGAAGATATGGAAGAAGATGATCTGCTGTGGCGACCGCTAACGGGATCAGCCGAAAGAAGGAGATCATTGGACACAGTGCCAAATCTTGAGAGAGAGGGATTTTTAGGCACACTCAAATCTCGACTCGAAGGTTTTATGGAGAAATTCAATGGATAGGATTGACAAGCTTGTTTGGCTTCATTATCTGTTCTCATCAATAATGGTCAACAGCTTGTAGTTTCAGAGTGAATCTTCAGTGTGGGTCCCTGTCGGAGGCTTTGTGATGTTCTCAAGTCCATTCTGTTGTATGTTTTGATTCTGCCAATGACTCCGTCAGTCTGATCACAACTCGAATAGATTTGTTTGTCAGCATCTTCCTCTCATTACAATCGGGTTGGGGTGGTCACTAGGAGGGACATTACTCCAAATTAAACTCTACCTATTTTTTTCGTCTTGTAGGAACATGAGCAGAGCCAGAGGAGCAGAAGAACCTGCTGAAGAGCCAGTTGGCATTTGTTGTTGCCCCCCCTGATTTGTGACGTGCCACCCACCTTGTCCACACCACAGCAGGGACACACAGGTGTTGTACCTTCTTCCTCTTCTCTAATTAAAGATTCATCCCGGAAGCCTTAATGTCCCAAACCAGAGAGAGCGAAGAGCAGGATAAAGAGAACAGTCGGGGTGCCCGTCCCAAAATCAGGCTGAGCCGGTCAGAGGAAAAGCGAGAAGGCAGTACGAGGAGAAATGGAAGAGGAAAGAAGAAGAGTCGGCAGCCCCAGGCGACGCAGCCGTCCGAGAATGACCTGTGCGAGGAGATTCGGGTGCAGGTGTCCTCCGGCAAAGGTTTGCTCTCACAGGAGAAGCGGAAACGCCAGGGCTGGGCTTCTGTGGGGGGGGCTTCGCTTCAAGAACTTGACTCCGAGAACTTGGTGCTAGTGGAGGAAGAGGAGGAGGACTGTGGGACCAAGTGGTCAAGTGGACGTTCCCTGCGGCAGAAGATCCAGGATGCAGTGGGGCAGTGCTTTCCCATTAAAAGCCACCCTAGCAGCAGTGGCAGTGGCAGCAGCAGTGGCAGCAGCACCCAGTCCCCCCCTCTAGCCTCTTCACGTCGGAAAATCCATCTGAGCGAACTAATGCTGGATAAGTGCCCGTTTCCAGCTGGCACAGACTTGGCTCAGAAATGGTACCTTATTAAGCAGCACACGGCGCCCATTTCCCAGCCTGCCTTGCTGGACACCTTGGGCAGCAGCGGAGGCAGCAGCACATGCATGATCAGCTGCCCGCTCAACACGGGTGCTGCAGTCATCGAGGATGAGGATGACCGTCTTCGTGAAAGACGACGGATTAGCATTGAGCAAGGGGTGGAGCCGCCACCCAATGCCCAGATCCACACTTTTGAAGTTACGGCGCAGATCAACCCGCTGTACAAACTGGGACCAAAATTGGCTCATGGGATGAATGAACTGGCGGGGGACGACCGGGCCACCATACAGCAGCAGCTGCGGCAACAGCAACAGCAGTTACTCTTACAGAACTGTCTGGACACCCTGGAGGAGACCGCAGGCCCGACGTCCTCCTCGCCTGGCGTTTCTCCGGCCAACCCGTCTACTGTGGCAATCCCTGCCATCCAAGGTGAACGGCTGAAAGGCCGCGAGAGCTACCGCGTCCATACCCAGATCGATTACATCCACTGTCTTGTCCCAGATCTCCTCAAAATCACCAACTTGCCCTGCTACTGGGGCGTGATGGACCGCTATGAAGCGGAGGCCCTCCTGGAGGGAAAACCCGAGGGCACCTTCTTGTTGCGGGACTCTGCCCAGGAGGACTATCTGTTTTCAGTGAGCTTCCGCCGCTATGGCCGCTCCTTGCATGCGCGCATTGAGCAGTGGAATCACAACTTCAGTTTCGATGTCCACGATCCTAGTGTCTTTCATGCCTCCACGGTCACGGGTCTTCTTGAGCACTACAAAGACCCCAACTCCTGTATGTTCTTTGAACCCTTGCTCTCGAACCCTATTCACCGCACAGTTCCATTCAGCTTGCAGCATATCTGTCGTGCCGTCATTGCCAGCTGTGCCACTTACGACGGCATCAATATGCTGCCCATTCCCAGCTCCCTGAAGGAGTACCTGAAGGAGTACCACTACAAGCAGAAGGTCCGCGTCCGGAGGCTGGACACTTGGTGGGAGTAGCCTTTCTGACCAGTTACCCACAGTTCCTTCGTGTTGCTTGGCTCATTTGTTTGGTCTACTGTGAAAAGATGGCATGGAGTCGGTGTCTGGCCCTCCGCTCCTAAAAGTCGTTGTTTATCAGTCGACCCTGCCCTCCCAAGTAGGTCCATACCAACTGAGCTACCAGGTAGTGTCGGGTGTGGCGTGCCAGCCACTGTGTCACACGTCAAGCTTGCGGTTCTCCTCGGTGCCCACAGTCTGGACAGATCTGTGTTTATCATTGATTTTCGTATTACGTTGTCGGCGGAGTGAAGTTCGCTTAGGGTCTCACTCTCACTCTCACTCTCACTTAGTCAGCAGGGGTGAGATGCAAATCCGGGAAGTTCTTCTGTTCAGCCAGTGACCGATTTGGCCGCCCATGCCGCAAGTCACAAGCCTTCAAATGGGACCGCACATTAGTCCTCGAGAGTCGCACACATTTCTTGATAGCCGGACTTGTGATGGGTGGCACCCTTTAGTAACAAAGCCCACCGTAGGTTGCCCACCCTGCTCTAAGTTAGGGCATCGAGAGGCGTTCACTTATGAGTTACTCTTCATAAATAAAAAAGGAAACAAACAACATGATTGGACAATTCGCTTCGGGTGAAGATGGGGAGGTGGTGGCACCACAGCCCACCTCTAACACTGAAGGCGATTTGGAAAGGCTTACAAGACCAAAGAATTGAACAAAGTTATCCAGCCACACGTGGGACCGACTTGATCCCTCGTAGCACCGAGTGTCTCGTCTTTCTCCATTATTCTGTTTGTTAAATTATTAACGTTTGTCGGTGACGTGAGCTTGCTGGTCTCCATGTTCTCTGTCTGTTGGCGCTCCTTTCAATACCAAATGAGATTATCTTGAGATACAAATGTCCGAGGCACACCGGCCATAGTGGAGCATCAAAAGAATCGCACGCTCGTGTCTTCTTGGCGTGTGTTTCGTGTGTCGTTTTCGTAACGTGGCTTGTGCGGCGCCAGACGTGAATGTTGGACACATTGGAACTACCACTAGTAGGTGCTGTGCCGGTGGTCCATCTACACGATGGGACTGACCAGTCCGGCATTGGAAATACGCTGGCTTTTAGTAACCATTTAGTGGTCCGGGTTGGGGGGGGGCATAGGGATGGCACCGAAGTGCACCAAAAGTCGTGGGGGGGGGGGGGTTAACACAACATGAAAGATTTTGGCCTATCATTACAACCCAAAGGTCACCTGTTTGTGCCAAGTTGGCACCACCATGGGGTGAAATCCTAGACTTAATGTTGTTAAAGCACAATAACAAAACCTCAGGCTTGACGCAAGGAGACCGCTGACAATGGCGTGACAGAAAGGGGGCGCTGTGTCCAAAGAATCGTCTTAAGATTTCACGTGCTCGCTACCGCCGTCAGATGGTGGTCTTTATTCCGAATATTCCTGGGTTGAAGTGCACTGAATGTCCGAGTCGACGCTTGACCTGCATGAACAGAATTTGGATTTTTCTTTTATTCCGTTTTTTATTCTCCTGAACTCCGGCCATCTGTTTCAACTCCCACTAGTCGGCCTCGTGCCAGTCGCCGTTGGGCATTTTATCGTTGAGAGCCGAGCTTCATGGGGATGCTGTGGGTTGAGGTGTTTGAGGTCGACCTTCCAAAAAAAAAAAAGCACTGCTGACAAAGTCAAGACTGGTTAGATAGCACAGATCAAAGGGCGCCTGTGGCCCTGCTGGCGATGCCAGCTTCGCTTGTGAACATTTAGGACTCGCCATGGCCTGCCTTTTGGGGGGGGGGGGGGGGTTGGGTTGAAGAGGACTGCACTATTGTGACAAAATATTTCTGTCCTGTTGGCTTTAAACACAAACAAGTCCATCACTTTGTTTTATATGCTGCGGGCCGACATCCATTTGATGCCAATGACCAATGCCGGGGCCAGTGACACTTTAACGATGGGTGGCGGCCCGGGCAGATTTTCATGCACCACCTGAGTTTTTTTTATTTTATTTTCATGGGATAGTTTGGTGGCGTTGAAGTTTTTTTCCAAGCTTCCAATTGGCACATTGACCCATTCCTGTTGCCAGCTGAGTGAAGGATGTGCCCAATCCCCACCCACCCAAAAACAAAGTGCCACAGATGGGTGTAGATTGAGGGAATGGGGACTCCACTTGCATTTCCAGCAGCTTTGCTCAGTGGCCCGTTTTAAGTTGGCGCAGTTCACTGTGACGTTTGAGCAGCTACCAATGATGAGCACACTGCCCTTTGTCTCGCCCTCCTGTTTGCCCAAACCCTAGGCTGGCGTTTGAGTCGGGGCCCGTCCGTCTTTTCTTGCTGTTAAGTGTCTTTATTTGATGTTAATACGAATAAAAAAAAAAAAAGAAAATGTGTATCAATGTGGCTGCAGATGTCGGCTGGTGTCCTTTAGCCTCTTGGCAGCTGTTGGCACGAGTGCTGATTGGGTGAATCCACTTCAGAAAGCGAGACTTGTGGAGGCTGTGTGGGCTGGCGGGACCCTACAGGACTTGGAGTTGGAGTTTGGGGTGGGTGGGTGGGATGTCACACTCTATGACCGCTGTGGAGGATCACACATCACGGGACTGGAAGCTGCAGTGGGTGGCGGGTTACACCACCGCCTCACGACGGCACATTTTCTTGGAAGCTTACAGCGTTCAGTGCCGGCGGTCGTATGAGTGCGTTTCAGGTATGGCGGGTTCGGCTGCACTTGTCCTTTTTCTGTTATGTTGTGAGATAAAGAAACGCGAGACGTCTAATAACTGATGAGCCTCCGATCTGCTCACATCGTCCTAAACACCTGCTTTTCCTTGATGGCCACGTTGTATGCCAGCGTTTCTCATCCTTTCAGTATTTGCGCCCCGAGTTTTCATAACAGTTTTAATTGCGCCCCCCCTAACGTTTTTTTTGAAAGGAGCCCACTAATACAAATTTGTTCTTTAATTAATGATATATCATAGATGCATATTTTATTATACCTACTTAACTTTTATCGACGTTTACCTAACTCTAGATTTATTTTTCTAGTATCAGGATGTAGTTTAAGTTCATTTGTTTTGGTTTCAATAGATGGATTGTTCATATTTTCGATTCTTGTTTTCACATCTTTGCGCCCGTCCCACAGATTGAGAACTGCTGTCGTATGTATTGGTCGTCCGCTCTCATGCAGGTTTTTCCAATTTCATGTTGTCGTGGATTAGCGCTAAGTGCCATGACTGAAGAAGAAGTTTTCATTCAAAATGGCGTATTTAAGCAAAAACGAACTCCGTCCACACTAGTATCTTCTCATCATTTACAAAAGTATGTCTGTCCACATTAAAATGGCCAAAAACGTGTTGGGAAGTGCTGTGTACTGTGAGAAGAATCACTTAATTATCGGTGCTGCGTTTGACAATGGCAGTAAATAACGAAATAATTTAGACGTTCGCATCAGTAGGCTTTGCACCCTCTGAACCAAATTACCTAAACTATTCGGTAACATTTCAGCAATTATTTACCACTCTTAGGGCTGATCTTTCTGATCATAAAACAGGTCATTACGATAGCAATTGACAAGAGGAATTCACAGTTCATTGTAGAGTTCCGCTATTTGAGGGTCTGTCTTACACGATTTGGCTCAAAAACGAATCGTCATCTCATAACGGGCGTATGTTTAGAGGTTGGTATTTTTCTACCCTGCTCTTTTAGCTCTAAACCGTCCTCGAGAAACTGTGACACACACCCATCATCGGTATCAGGGGACCCTAAAACATCGAGATCTATGGAAAAATGGAGATGGCAATTCTTGACAAATTTAAAGCTTTAGACCAGGGGTAGGCAATGTCGGTCCTGGAGTGCCACAGTATGTGCAGGTTTTTGTTCCAACCCAGTTCCTTAACGAGAACTCAATTATTGCTGATGAAGCACATATTGCTTAAGTGACATTTTAATGCTTCATTTTAGTGGTCTCGCTTGTTAAGGTTCTCCAACCTTAATTGCTTATTTCAATCTTAAACTGCTGCATTCAGTGTTTTAATTGCTCCTTATTAGCAATAAGATGTAAAAGACAAAGCAGCCAGCAGTTCTCCAGCTAGCTTTTTTCCAATTACATCTGCGTGTGTTCATCATGCACGGTTTGATTTAATAAAACACTTAATAGAAAAATGTGACAGACTGAAAATGATCTGTTTTAGGCTTCAAATCATTTGGATGATATCCTTGGAAAGGAAAAAAATCTACGATATAAAAGCCTTACATTGCACAGACTAACAAGCCATAAAATTAAATAAGGTCTGAGATTGGCAAGGATTGGTTTCTAATTAAGCAATTGGGTTGGAATGAAAACCTGTAGCCACTGCGGCTCACCAGGACCGACATTGCCTACCCCTGCTTTAGACGATCGTTCATGGTGGGGGAGGGCACAAAGCAAAAAAAACGTGGACTTGCGCGTCCGTTGGCTTTGCGCCCGAGTTACCCGAAGTCTTCTCTAACATTTCCGTAACTGTTGATGATCAGAAAGATCGGCCTCACTGTGATAAAGGAGGTCATTATGATCGCAACTGACGAGAAGATTTCAGAATTCATTGCAGAATTACGGTACTTGACGGTCCGTCTAGAGGGTCTCTTTCTCTTACACAACTTGGTTCAAAAATTAATCGGCACATCGTCCTCTCGTAACAGTCGTATGTTTCGAGTTTGGTATTTTTCCGTCCAGCAGTTTTAGCTCTAGACCAGCGGTTCTCAAACTGTGGGGCAAAGTAACAAAAAAGGGGGTGCGAATGTAGCAATATGTGGGGTAATTTCGCTATTCGTAGGAAAATTTGTAGCTGTGTATCGGCAGAAACAAATATAGGAATAATACATTTTATTAGGGTTTCAAAAAACATTAGGGGGGCATGATTAAAACTGTTATAAAAATTCGGGTTGCAAATACTTAAAGGTTGAGAAACGCTGGATTACACCGCCATCAAGAAACTGTGATACACACACAGACACACAATCCTCATCACCAACATGTCGATGTTTTCAGGATCGGGGGACCCTAAAACGTCAATCCATGGAAAAACGGGAGATCGCAATATTTGACAAATTTAAAGTGTTTGCTCCTCCCCCATAGATGACCTTTATGGTGGGGGGAGGGCACAAAGCAAAAAAAAAACACAAATTGCACTTGCGCCCAAGTTACCCGACCTCTTCTCTAACATTTCAGTAATTATTTACCGCTCCGAGGCTGATCTTTCTGATTATAAAGTATGATAGCAATTGACGAGAAGAATTCAGAGTTCATTGTAGAGTTACGTATTTGTGAGTTCCTCTTTCTCTAATGTGATTTGGCTCAAAAACTAATCCGCATATTGACATCTCATAACAGTTTGGTATTTTTCCGTCCAGCCGTTTTAGCTCTAGGCCATCCTTGAGAAACTGTGACACGCATACAGAGAGACACACACACACACACCCATCATTGAGATAGCAATGTTTTCAGTGTCAGGGGACAAGAAAACCACAGGTCGAAATTTTTGATGAATTTCAAGCTTATCGCTCCTCCCCCATCGATGATAAAGCACGAAGCAAAAGAGACGATGAGTAAGATGCCCACCCAGGGATGCCAAATTAATGTAGGAAAATGATTGGTGGGATCTCTGTTTCATGCCCACCCTGGGACGCTAATTAAATGTAGGAAATGGTGTATGGATGTCAGACAAGGAGTTGGTTGATTGATTGATTTGGTGATGACAGAAACGTAATTACTGTAAATAAATCATTGGGTGAGGCTCCCCTTACTCTGTAGGAGGGGTTTCCACACAGTAGCCTTCTATGAGGTTAACTGAAGCCCACTCATTTTAAGAAACGGAATGATACAATTTAATTATAAACAGAAGGATTACCGTATATACTCACGTATAAGTCAGAAAAATTGAACATAAAATCAGACCCCAACTTATACACCCCTTCAAAAATGCGACACTTATATTTTTTTTGTTACATCTTCTCGCCTCCTCCAATCTTGAATCAGTTTCTCAGACACATTGAATTTTGTTGCAGCATCGCACTTACCAATTTCTTTTGCCACCTCAATGACATTTAATTTAAAACCAGCTTCATATTCCTTCAACATCTGCAATAAGAAGCTGCAGATGTTCTATCAGATGGTTGTGGCGAGTGCCCTCTTCTACGCCGTGGTGTGATGGGGAGGAAGCATAAAGATGAGGGACACCTCACGCCTGGACAAACTGGTAAGGAAGGTAGGCTCTATTGTAGGCACGGAGCTGGACAGTGTGACATTTGTGGTGGAGCGACGGGCGCTGAGCAGACTCCAGTCAATCATGGAGAATCCACTGCATCCACTGAACAGGATCTGCTGCTGGAGTATGTGAATTTCCCCTTGGGATTAATAAAATCTATCTATCTATCTATCTATCTATCTATCTATCTATCTATCTATCTATCTATCTATCTATCTATCTATCTATCTATCTATCTATCTATCTATCTATCTATCGTGCATCCAGAAAGTATTCCCAGCGCATCACTTTTTCCAAATTTTGTTATGTTACAGCCTTATTCCAAAATGGATTAAATTCGTTTTTTTCCCTCCGAATTCTACACACAACACCCCATAATGACAACATGAAAAAAGTTTACTTGAGGTTTTTGCAAATTTATTAAAAATAAAAAAAAACTGAGAAATCACATGTCCATAAGTATTCACAGCCTTTGCCATTGAGCTCAGGTGCATCCTGTTTCCCCTGATCATCCTTGAGATGTTTCTGCAGCTTCATTGGAGTCCACCTGTGGTAAATTCAGTTGACTGGACATGATTTGGAAAGGCACACACCTGTCTATAGAAGGTCCCACAGTTGACAGTTCATGTCAGAGCACAAACCAAGCATGAAGTCAAAGGAATTGTCTGTAGACCTCCGAGACAGGATTGTCTCGAGGCACAAATCTGGGGAAGGTTACAGAAAAATTTCTGCTGCTTTGAAGGTCCCAATGAGCACAGTGGCCTCCATCATCCATAAGTGGAAGAAGTTCGAAACCACCAGGACTCTTCCGAGAGCTGGCCGGCCATCTAAACTGAGCGATCGGGGGAGAAGGGCCTTAGTCAGGGAGGTGACCAAGAACCCAATGATCACTCTGTCAGAGCTCCAGAGGTCCTCTGTGGAGAGAGGAGAACCTTCCAGAAGGACAACCATCTCTGCAGCAATCCTCCAATCAGGTCTGTATGGTAGAGTGGCCAGACGGAGGCCACTCCTTAGTAAAAGGCACATGGCAGCCCGCCTGGAGTTTGCCAAAAGGCACCTGAAGGACTCTCAGACCATGGGAGCGGCTGGAACTGGGAGACTAGTCAGGATAAAGGGAAAGATGACTGCAGCAATGTACAGAGACATCCTGGATGACAACCTGCTCCAGAGTGCTCTTGACCTCAGACTGGGGCGACGGTTCATCTTTCAGCAGGACAACGACCCTAAGCACACAGCCAAGATATCAAAGGAGTGGCTTCAGGACAACTCTGTGAATGTCCTTGAGTGGCCCAGCCAGAGCCCAGACTTGAATCTGATTGAACATCTCTGGAGAGATCTTAAAATGGCTGTGCACCGACGCTTCCCATCCAACCTGATGGAGCTTGAGAGGTGCTGCAAAGAGGAATGGGCGAAACTGGCCAAGGATAGGTGTGCCAAGCTTGTGGCATCATATTCAACAAGACTTGAGGCTGGAATTGCTGCCAAAGGGGCATCAACAAAGTATTGAGCAAAGGCTGTGAATACTTATGTACATGGGATTTCTCAGTTTTTTTATTTTTAATAAATTTGCAAAAACCTCAAGTAAACTTTTTTCACGTTGTCATTATGGGGTGTTGTGTGTAGAATTCTGAGGAAAAAAATGAATATAATCCATTGTGGAATAAGGCTGTAACATAACAAAATGTGGAAAAAGTGATGTGCTGTGAATACTTTCTGGATGCACTCTATCTATCTATCTATCTATCTATCTATCTATCTATCTATCTATCTATCTATCTATCTATCTATCCTTCTGATCGAACGCTCCATCGTAGATAAGGGATGCTCTTATGACAAAGGTGCATGAAGGTGTGAGATACAAAAAAACACAAATCACTGCAAACGTCGATTCGGAATACTTTGGGTTTGACCGTGTGATCATGTAATGGTAATAATAATAACACATTTTATTTATATAGCACCTTTCCCATGCGCACTTTACCCAGAAGTATATAAATGCTTCATTTTCTGTATAGATCAACATGGCAATCAGTGAACACAGTGGTGCAAGCCAATTTCCTCTGCATAATAATTAGTGTAAACACGTTTACATTGAGTAATTGATTAGACACCAATGTCCCCAGAACTCGTTAATTTTCCAAGGAAGCAGACAGTTCTGTATCCCCACGTTGTGTGTAGATGAGCTACTAAATCAGGCACAATACATTCAAAAAAATGGGCCGTGTGCTCCGTGTTTCCTCTCTCAGGTGGAGTCAGCATCTCATAATCTCTTGCACCAATAGCAGGAGTTTTCTGCATTTGACTTACACGAGTGACATTATAAAATACCAGAAATGATACGGTAAAATCAAGCCACGACTAATCTGCGGGAGAACTTAAACACGAGTATATACGGTATGTGCTGTACGTATGCTGACATAGAAGGCAGGCAGACAGACAGACATCTAACGCAGCAGACATTCTCATTTCTCTTGGCACAGATGCCAAGTCTTTAAGGATGATGTCCGATGTTGTGTGGAATTGCGTGTTGTTGCTCAGAGTTCAAGTTGGTGTTCACTGCGTGTCCTTTGTGATGTTTGGCTCCTTGCTGTGCCTTCTGTAACTTCCATCCATCCATCCATTACAGGGTCACGGAGGTCTGCTGGAGCCAATCCCAGCCAACACAAGGCAGGAAACAAACCCTGGGCAGGGTGCCAGCCCACCACAGGTCACACAATAGGCACAATTTTTAGGATCGCCAATGCACCTAACCTGCATGTCTTTGGATTGTGGGAGGAAACCTACGCAGACACCAGGAGAACATGCAGACTCCACACATGGACGACCCGGGAAGCGAACCCAGGTCTCCTTACTGTGAGGCAGCAGCGCTACCACTGCGCCACCGTGCCACCTCTGTACTTCATAGCTAAAAATGTGGAGTGTTGTGTACTTGGCTTTTTGAAGTAATGGCTGCCCGTCAGAATGGGCTCAGTCCCTGGCACAGTGGATCTCGGAGCTACGTCAGGGTGTCTGCTCCAAGGCTTCAGGCTTCCAGGCCAATCAAAGTTTGTCAGTTTTCTGCTCCACAGGAGGTGGCATTTTACACCAAAGAGAGCAACTCCTGCATTTTCAGGTCCCCAAGGAGAGGGGGATTGTGGAGATGTGTCCAGCTGAAGACCTCCACAACGCTATGATTCAGAAGCCAATTGGATTGCAGGTTTTTGTCATGTGGTTTACTTGACTTGAGTCTGATCTGGGGGTTATCACTGACATATAACAAAAAGCAACAACCTCCTCAATGGAGGTCCGCAGCTGAAGTTAATTGGGATTGTCACTCTCTGTTTAGCTCCCTGAAAAGCAAGAAGGGATGAATGCAGCTGGTTTAGAAGGAGGGGTGCCCTCTCGTGATTGGATCCAGGCCCCGCTTATAGGCCTGTTGTTTGTGAATGTCCACGTGGACGCCTTTGTGTCCGCTCACCTCTGATCTACACCTTTGTCATCCAGTGAAGTGCAGAGCTGACCAAAGTGTGCAGCTACAGTTCAGCCATTCAGTCAGGAGTGTGGCAGCTGAATTTCTTCATCCGTGTTAACTTTGCCGTCTTCACACGGCTTGTGTGCCACTGAATAGTCTTATCAGCAGAAGGGGGGCAGTAGCCACTTTGCCTTGCAATGCATAGTCCTAGCCATCCACCTGCACCGGGCATGCGCACAGCAGAGACGTCCTAAAGCGGGTACAGGCTGGGCGATTTGAAGTCGCCAACTGATTTTCAGCCCAAATTTCAGCTTCACGTGTTGCATGTTACGACTGGGCTGCCGCATGATCAGAAGGACTCCTGTCCTTCTAGAAGTTCCAGTCAGCTGTGTTGTAGTGTGAGCAGCTCAAATGAGACAATTTTCTGATGTTGCCATCAAATTTCCTGAAATTCAGCATACATTTACAGCAACGAGTGTGCATTGTACACGCTGTGTAAATCCGGTGGCATACAGCTCCCCAAACCCGGATCCAGACGGGCACAGAGACACAAGTCCAAGGCAACACACACGTTTATTTCTCATTGGGCAGCGGGTTTCTCCGCTCCCAACTACAGAGCACAGTATGAAAAGCACCAGCAGTGATGCTCAGTCCATTTTTCTTTCCGTGCCATCTTCACTCCTCTCCACACCAGGCTTCGTCCTCCAACTCCTGACCCTGGCTTTCCGAATGGAGTGAGGCGCCTCCATTTATTCAGGTGGCTCATCAGGATTACCTGGAATCACTCCCAGGTTTGTTGGAAGTCCACTATAGGGCTCTGCAGCTCCTGCTGGCAGCCACCCACGGATCCCAACAGGGCTGCACCAAACTCCAGGTCCCAGCGTGCCCTGCGGGAATCCGTGGTGCCATAGCCACCCAGGAGGGCTGCCCTCTATAGAGTCCCAGGGGAGATGTTGCCTCAGAAATCATATCTCCCCTGGTCCTTCCATTCCATTGGTGTCGCAGCCAGGTAATCACAACACATAGTCTGAGCACCCATGTTGTGACGTGTTGATCGGGCTGAATGGGCTCATGCAGTTGGAGCACACACACACACACACACACACGTATATAGTGATGGATGGCCCAGGATTGGGCCCTAATGGGAGACCTGGAAGAGCAGGGGACCAGGAGATGGGTAATTTATACCCTGGGACATGACAGGGTAGCCCCTTCTGGGTTGCATTGGGGTCTTAGAAGCTCAAATCGGAAACAAGATCTGTAGCACTTCTGCCACACCCGGAAGTGCTGCTGGAGGTTAACTGGGAAGCACCTGGAGCACTTCAGGCAGGGAGAGTCGGAGTCAGGTGGAGGAGAGGAGTAGAGGTGGCAGAAGACTTGAGGAAGAAAACAAAGCATAATTGAGAGTTGGTGCTAAAAGAACTGTAAATAAATGGAGTGTGCATTTGAACATTGTGTGTCCTTGGTGTCTGTCTGTAGTCAGGCTGGTCTTCTACAATATATATATATATATATATATATATATATATATATATATATACAGTATATACAGGGTGGTCTAGATCTAATTATGTGACTGTTCAACTGACAACCGTCTCCCCGCCATTTTGGAATGCACGGCAGGTGCTGCCATCTATTGGCAACAAAAAGAATTTTAAGTGAAATCTCTACGTGCAGGGCAGGTGCTGTGAATTATCTATGTAATAAACTAAATAAGCGTAATGAAAATTGCATAATTAGATCTGGACCACCCTGTATATACAGTATATATATACATAGATAGATACTTTACTAATCCCCAAGGGGAAATTCACATACTCCAGCAGCAGCATACTGATACAAAAAACAATATTAAAGAGTAATAAAAAAGCAGGTAAAAAAATGTATTATAAAAAAAAATCTTGGAACAATATCTTTTGAAGAGAGACACTGTCACGTCCCACTAGATGTACAAGTCACGTCCTACTTACAACCTTTGGAAGCAAGTCTCCTGCTACACATGCAGAGCAGGTTAGAGATCACAGAAGTAGGAAAATTCGATCGTCTCAATAAAATGAGAGTAAAGATCGCATAAGCGCAAACAAACGGAAATTATTACTCGGTGAAATAATGGAACAGCGAAAAGAGATCGCCTAGTGTTTGAAGTCGTCTGGGGGACAAGTGGCTTTTAAAGGATTGCAGTGCCACATGAAACGCAGATCACGCGGTACGGCAGGAGCAGCAAGCCAGCAGCTGATCGAGCAAAGAGGAGGTAAAAATAAAAACGTGTTTCCCGTTGTATCAGCGTTTAAGAGGGCGTTTCAGAGGAGCGACTGCGTCTCTTTGGAGTTCAGCCCCAGGTGAACAAAGTGCAGATCATGCAGCACAGCAGAGGCAGCAAGCCAGCAGCTGATCGAGCAATATAAATTGTAAGAAAGGCGCTATATGGCGCCCGACCCAACACAGACTGGACACGGACGCACGTATAAAAATAAAGAAACTTTTATATTTCTTCACCTGGAGGGCACGTCTTCCCCATAATCCCTCCAGCCACAACACAGTCCCAAGCACAGTACAGTACCACCAAGCACTCTTCTTCTCCTCTCTTCTTCCATCACAACTCCTCCTCCTCCTCCACAGCTTTGTCCTCCTTCCACCCGACTCTGGTTGCTGAATGGCGGTCGCTGGCTCCTTTTTTTGGGTACCCATAAGTGCTCCAGGTGCTTGATTGCTGACATCCAGCTGCACTTGCGGGTGTGGCGAGACCAGTGCCCAAAAGGGGCCAGCAGCTGCTGCTGTAGCACCCCCTGGCGGTGCCTGGGGAACCCAACAGGGCTGCACAGAACTCCAAACCCCATGAAGCCCTGGGGGAGTCCGAGGCACTGCTGCAACCCAGGGAGGCTACCATCTAGCGTCCAAGGGTAGATACTGGGTTTCCCACCCTTGTCCCCCTGGTATATGTGGTGAAGGGGCGTCTGTCACAATATATATAATATCTAGCTGGAAATCCACAAAGGGAGCAACTGAATCACGTATCTTAAAATAGTTTGTTTTTTTTATTCCCAAGCTTTCAATTCCTACCAGGAATCATCATCAGAGGAAAATGATTAAACGTACAGGAACCCCAGGCACTCTATAGCAAATAAGAAGGGGAGGACTGATGAGGTGGGGTTTGAAGGGTGTTGGTCATAAAGTCTTATTTATTATTTGCTCATTCGTCTTTTCAAGCCTGCATATGCTGGGCTCACGTCCAAGTGTCTGTTTTCGTTTGAGAGCCTCTTAGTATTAGTCTTGAATTTTAATCGTGTGTCCGGTCGAACTCGTATGTGTGTAAATCAGAGATGGTGGGATGTACGATTACAATACAATTTATTTTTGTGAAGCCCAAAATCACACAAGGAGTGCCACAATGGGCTTTTAACAGGCCCTGGAAGAAATCCCAAAAAAGGCAATTTGAAGAGAGATCTCTTTCCAGGTAGGTTGGGCGTGCAGTGAGTCTCAAAAAAAAAAAAGGGGTCAATACAATACCCAAAACAGAACACAAGTAATCCTCAATACAATACAATAGTACAACAGTAATATTACAAACGCAGAGCAAAATGTAAGAGTAGGTGATATGATATAATAGGATTTGGATTTGTTCAGAGTCCTGGAGACCTCAGCCATCAAGCCGCCTCCTCCTATTGGCCATTCCACAGTGGAGTCAGTGCTGGGCCAGCCAATCAGATGAAAGGACAATTCTAGTGCTCCTCTATCAGAGATGAGTTTAGCTTCGGCAGGCAGACAGCTTGGCAGCAGGGCAGTGGCAACAAGAGCCGCATTGGAGTACAGAGAAGAGAAATGGAGCAGGCGAGTGTGATGAATGGCTTAGGGTAGTCGTTTGGTGTGAACACACACACACACACACATATATACAGTATATATACACACACAGATACAGCAGGGGTCCCCTACTCTGGTCCTGCTGGGTCCCAGTGGCTGAAGGTTTTCATTTTAACCCTTTTCTTAATTATTGACCTGTTTTTGCTAACTAACTTCTTTTGAATTAATTTTAATTGACTTGTTTTTTAAGATTTGTTGCCCCAAATTTCTTCATTTCTTTCCTTAAATGGCACCCAAACACAAATGAAATGTGAAGAGAGTGAGACAACAGAAGACCAACTAAGTCAGGGCCTGAAACTCCAGCCAATTTCACTCCAACCAGTTGCTCAATTAGGCGCCGAGTCTCGTCGTTAATTAAACCCGTTCTGTTGTTGCTGCTCTCTTTGTGCAATGGCAGGCATTTCCAAAATTGTTGATTTTCTCTTTTCTGTTCAAATGCTTTGTGGACCTGAGCAGATCAACATTCCCGGGACCTCCTTCCTTTTTATTTTCAGATATTGAATGATTGATGTCAATTAGCAACAAATACAGGTCACTAATTGTGAAAAGGGTTAGAATGAAAACTACTCAGGACCGGAGTTTGGGACCCCAATGTACAGTATACATACACACACACACGCACTGTTTGTCTGGAGACTTTGTGCGCAGTGTGGATAGTCGCTTAACTGTTCACAGCACATGACAGCATTACCCAAAGCCAGCAATCCTTGCAAAGATGTAAATGCCACCTACTACTTGATTTATCGTGAAACTGTAGCAATCAGTAAGTCATTTGCTTTTTGGCGTATGTATGCCGTATTCAAATTGTGCAACACACAATGCAAATGCACTAAGGTAAGCAACACAACAAGCACTATGGAAAGCCATTTTTCAATGCCCGCTAGGCATAGTCTGCAGTCTGGTTTTTCTTCCATGAATGGTGACCAGCCTGGAAATGAGATGTTGGAATGAGCAGAGGGACAAGTCCTGTAATAAACACAAGCACAATTTGAGTCAGCGTTTTCAGAAATCTTCATTTGCGCCCATCCACATTGAAACGCTGTGCTGGCATTTTCAGAAGTGTACGGCTCTGGGGTTCGTTTTTGTGGGTTGAAAACGCTGGTGTAGCATGGATGAAAGGTGAAAATGGAGACAAATGTCAATATTTTCAAATGAAAACATAGTATGGCGGAAGGGGACTGAGGCCCTGGGGCTGTCATACACGCTACATAAATGACAGTCATGCTAAGATGACGTAAATGGCAGCTTCCACCAAAAATTTGCTGAAACAGTCGTGCAGTGTGATGGTGTCCTAAGGGGGTACTCTCACTAGGCCTGTTTGTTCTGTCTTGTGCCCAAGCACGATTGTCCCACCTCGCTACTCCCCCTGCTGGCCTGCACTCACACTGCACTTTAACATTCTGGGCCCGGGTACAGTTTCGTCATGACCATGCAACTTCGTATAAAGCCAGAACAAGATCGGAACACGGAGTGACAGCATGCATGACAAAGTGATTTTACTTATTTTGTGGTTTTTTGGAGTTGTGTAGGGCAGGATAACACTCTGCTCTCTTACAGGTTTATTAAGTATGCAGCACAGCATTTTCCTGTTAATTGTGCTGCATGTACGAGAATAATTTTATGGAGACGAATGACGTTAAGGGAGGAATTTGCATCTTTCTTGCCAACTAGAATTCATGTACATGTGAGAATAAAAACCTGTTTTTAACTCAAATTGTATTAAATGAAATGAGATTTGATCTGAATTGTCGCATCATTGACGTCATGTCTGTTTTCTGTGCTCGGGCACGTTTAACACTAGAATTACCAGAGTCTACGAAAAAACTCGTAGATCCGGCCCACCTTAAAACCGTTCTCACCTCTCTTTTGTCTTCTAAATGTGCAGATTAAGACGAGCCAGCAAGCAGCCGGCTATTCCATCCCCCACCGTCGCAGAACGTTCACTAAGTTCTCCCAGCTCATGCCTTGTTTGATTATCTGGGACTGACTGAAGTGCTAGAGTTGTAGAGTGGAAATAATAGATCGCTATTTGGAACACATGCATTTCATGTGTGTTCCGTTTCTACAGTAATCTGTGTAAACACATTTTTAAAACAGAAACATTTTTCATATTTTAGTAGTAAATGACAAAATGTAGGCATAAACTATATAATATATGAAGCCTGAAGTCCAAAGATCAAGTAAACACTTTCACAAAAGGTTAAAGAAGACACAACAGTTTCCGTAGAGTAGTGGTAAGATTTGCTGAGTTGTAATCAAGAGTCCCCGGTTCGCTCCCGACTCACTCCTATATTTGCTGTTTTCAGTAGTGAGCTCCTCTTATTGTTAGTATTATACAGTACACACATACACTTGGTTTGCGTCTGTAACACACGGTGCACATTTATAGGACTTGTAAAAGTTTCTGTTTTTTTTCACTTTTATTCTCTCTAAATCACAATCACAATACATACTAAGTCGCGGATAGCTGACACAGACTGTTCAGCCAATCAGTGCGCAGCAGGCCTGTTGCACCTTAGAGACCCGAGTTCGATTCCCCGCTGGAAAGAAAGTGTTACTTTTTTTTTCTTTTTAACCATATAAACTGGTATGCACTGTCAGATTGTTGTATTTTCATGTGGGATGCTCCTTTTAAAATATTATTTTTAACAATTGAGACTGCAATTAACATGAACAAGTGTCATTATATAATATACAGTATATAAAAACAGCTAAGGGAATAGAATAATAGCTATAGCGCGTCTTTATTTGATCCAAATAAATAACATGCGAGCTGATTTATTTACTTATCTTCCTACAGCATAAAGTCAAAAGTGAACTGTTGAGCTTCCTCTGTTTGATCGTCAAGGGCATGCTCACAAATTACACGTGTAATGCCACGAAAAATACCTGCTTGTAGCGAACTCCCCTAATTGTTGGATGAGGGGCCCGGAACACACAAAAAAACTCCTACTCTTAGGAAAAATAATACTATTATGTCCAAAAACCGACAGAACCTTAGACCCAATTTTGATGTCCCCAGATGGAGTTGTTTATGGATTTATACCAAAAAAGAAATAATCATCCAACAGTTGTTTAACCAAACCAAAAGAATATATATTATAAATCAAACCAATCATACAGCACTCTTTAAATCAATCCTTATCCAAAATAAAAACTAAGTAATAGGCCACCCCCTTTTACCCTTCTATAATATACAGAAAGAAAGCAAGAAAGAAAGCCAGGAAAAGAAATGGAGATATATCCTGTTTATCAACAACCCCAATATATTCACAGTAAATACCCGTATGAATACACATATATACACAAAAATACAAATCTAAATTAGACACAATCCCCACACGTTCCTCCAGTCCCTTTTATATTAATCTGATTTAAAGTCTCTAGCCACACGGCCTGGGAAGTCCGTGAATAATCCAGCAATCCAGTCAACTACGCTCCGCTGACTAGTAAACTGTATTTATAGGTAAGAGGAGTAATCTCACCGGCTTGGCGATGATTCTTTGTTAAAAGCTGAAATCCGTCTCACCCGGGAGTCTAAGCATTAGCGTCCTTCCATGGCCGCTGCCCGCATCACAAATGCCACTTAAAGTCGTGCACTCTGAAGATCCTTTCCGATTAGCCCACACTCCTTTTCGTTGCATCCAACCGTATTTACGGAGCCTTACGTTTTTTACCAATCACTTCTTCCCAGATACTTCTTTAAACAAACGTTCTTCTTCCTCCTCCCTCCTCTCTTCTTTCCTTTTGTCTCTCTCCTTTAAAATATGCGCCTCCTTGCCTTTTAAAGAAGATTCTTCCTCTTACGTCACACCAAAGTTATTTTTGCAAGGACCCACAGGCGCTGTTTGGACCCCTACTCCCCTTAAAGAAATATCCCACAGTCAATTATTCCTTTGGGCATAATCTCTAAGGAAGCAAGCGGCAGAAACAGTTAAAAGCACACACAAAAATAAAAATATGTGACATCCATTACATGCTGACACATTAGTATGCGAGCAATGGTACGAGAATGCAGTTAGACTTTTTTTGGGCACATACACCACGCTAGTGTTTAGATCTGGACGGTGTAGCATTGGCGAGCTCTGTAAGCCGTGCTGTTTCTTTGAAGGACAGGTGATTGGCAGGATGACGCCGGACTTTCGCCTTTACGCCTGGTGCAACTGCATTGTTCTTTTATGTGAGTCGACATTTCTTGCGGGGATGGCTTCTGTTTTCTCCGATCTGAGTTCACCTCTGTTATAGTGTGTCTTTATTTGAAAACAGCAGTGTCAGATCGGGGCGAGCGTGAATGCTAACTTTGACAAGCACTATAAATTTATAGCGGTTGTTACAGATGTAAATCAAATGTATGTTTTTATTATATAATATTAACAATAACAGCAGCTCTCTACTCAAAACGGTAAACTTGAGAAGATGCTAGCATCAAACTATTCCAAATATCATGGCCACTTTAGCGTTGTTACTCTCAGCGCACCACTCGGAGCATTTTAACCCACTGTATCAGAGTGTGGAATCGCAGCTCTACAGCAGCTGATTGGAAAGCTCTATGGCAGATTGTGTCAAGAGCGGGGAGAAATATCGCGGTGCAGCTTCTAGCACTGTCTAGCACTTAGGACTCTGAACAAAAATGAACCCTATTATGTGATATCATCTACTCTTGCATTTTGCTCTGTGCTTGTAATATTATTATTGTACTATTGTATTGTATTGAGGATTACTTGTGTTCTGTTCTTTGCATTATGTTGTATTTATCCCCTTTTTTTGACACCCACTAGACGCTCCAACCTACCTGGAAAAGGGTCTGTCTCCGAATTATTTTTCCCAAGATTTCTTCCATTTTTTCCCCTATACAGGTCTTTTTTGGGAGTTTTTTCTCGTCTTTAGAGAGTCAAGGCTGGAGGGCTGTTAAAGCTCATTGTGCTACTCCTTGTGTGATTTTGGGATATACAAAAATAAAGTGTATTGTACTGTATTGTACACTAGGAAAAGCAAAAACAAACAAAAAAAGAAGGCTGAAGTCACCAGAGGTGAGATTTATAAAACTTGGGCCTGCACAAAAAGAAGCCCAAAATGTGTGTACTCAACTTCCCACACAAAAATGGAGATTTATAAACGAAAACTCGAGAGGACAACCTGCATATATGAACAGCAAACTCACACCCAACATATATACAGTACATACACAACATCTTTGAGAAACTAAGAAATGACAACACCTTGGACCAAGTAGAGAAATTCAGCCAAACCAACGAAATGACAAATAATTCATATCACTGAGCCATTATTATAATGTGTGTGAATGTGACGTACAGACTCTGTTTTACTTCCCTTTTCAGAGGACCAATGCTGCATATTTGCACTGAAGAACTTTTTTTCTTTGTTTTTCGCCAGTTTTTCGGCTACCTGTTGTCACTTCTCAAACAAATGGCTGACAGGTCAGGTATACCTTAACCAATCTTCACTCACAGTCTCAATATGAAATCCAAGGGATTGGTGGAAAGACAGAGCAAAAGGTTACAAAAATCCAGAAAGTCATAAATACTCAAAAACCACAGGAGTACTCCCCCACCATCTAGCACATTTAATGCACTGCAAGGGACTGTGGGTTTTCCTCAGCTTGTGTAGGTTGGAGGGCAGTTCCTTGATGGTGATGGGCAGGTGGCTCCATCTCTTGGTGGAAACATAATAGATGATACATAGTGTGACAGATCAGCCCGAATACCAATAGGCAGACACCAACAGTTCCAGAACACACATGTATTTATTTACACTATATACAATGAACACAGTCCCGCACACAACCCAGTGTCCTTACACCAAACACCCCTATGTTTGGGCCTTCCAATAGTCCTTTCTTCACTGCCTGTCTTCCGAAGTTCATCCTCTTCCTCCTGACTCCGGCTCCTGACTGGAGGGAGGTGGTCTCTTTTATCCCAGCTCCTGGTGCCCTCTGATGAACTTACTGCAGCACTTCCTGGTGTGGCAGAAGTGCCGCATGAGCACCCAGAAGCACTCCAGATGTCCCTGGTATTCCTTCCGCCAGCACCTCTGGGTGTGGTGGAAGTGCTGACGTCCAGGACTCCACAATCATCCGGGAGCCCCCGGCGGTGACCACGGGCCTCTATAGCGTTGAGCTTCCATGCTCAATTCCCGTGGCCCCCATACAAACCAGGGGGGCTGCCCTCTCTCCCTATCCTTCCAGGCGTCCCACCTGGGCACAGCCCCCAGCCGCCCGCCACAATAGATACACTGCTATGCAAAAGTTTGGGCACTCCTCTGAGGTTGCATGATAATTTGCTCTGTCTTCATAAGAGAAGATCACAGCAATATGCCATTTTTTTTTACTAGAGAAATGTGGACAAGAGGATGTTTGTCAGAGCAAAATTCTTAGTGTAGCTTCATTGAGTTGTATGACATAAAATAAAAAAATGGAATGAGCATTCATTTGAAGACATGTAGTCATTTAATGCTGACAGGCTGCAGCACACAATTGCTTTGATCAGATTATTAGACCTTAAATTACAAAGACAGATGCAACCAATCATAAAAAAAGGTTATTCAAAATAGGTAATTGCTAGTTGTGCTTGTCCTTGGTTCTCTCTTAGAGATTGGCAACATGGGAACCTCTCTACTGACCTAAAAACTAAGATAATTTATTGTTATGAGTTAGGAGAAGGGTACAAGAAATTATCACAAAGGTTTGGACTGTTTGTCTTCATAGTCAGAAATGTAGTTAGGAAATGGAAGGCCACAGGAAACAGTCCTTGTGAAGGAAAGATGTGTTAGGCCAAGAAAAATATCTGAAAGGCACAGCTGAAGGCTGGTTAGAATGGTCACAGACAAACCACAATCCACCTCCAGAGAGCTACAAGAACATCTGGCCGCTGATGGTGTCATAGTATGTCGTTCCACAGTTCAACACACTTTGCACCGGGAACAACTCTGTAGAAGGGTGACGCACAAAAAAGCCTTACTGTATCTACTCACCACAAGAAGAGTCGCATGAGGTATGCAAAAGCTCTTCTGGACAAGCCAAAAACATTTTGGAAAAAATACTGTGGCCAGATTAGACCAGCGGTTCTCAAACTGTGGGGGAGTAACAAAAAAGGGGGCGCGAATGTTGCCATATGTGGCGTAATTTCGCTATTCGTAGGGAAATTTTAAACTTGTAGCGGTGTATCAGCAGCAAAAAATATAGGAATCAATTTTATTAGGGTTTCAAAAAAAACGTTAGGGGGGCGCGATTAAAACTGTTATGAAAACTCGGGTCACAAACACTTAAAGGTTGAGAAACGCTGGATTAGACTAACATAGAGTTATTTGGTCACAACCAGAGGCATTAGGCATGGTGAAAAAAACAGAGCATTCCAGGAGAAGAACTTGCTGCCTACTGTAAAATTTGGTGGAGGGTCCATCATGTTTGAGGTTGTGTGGCTAGCACAGCTGCTGGAAATCTTGCTAAAGTTGAGGGCTGCATGAATTCCTTCCGGTATCAGCAGCTTATTGATAAGAATGTTCAAGAGTCAGTCACAAAGTTGAAGCTATGCCAGGGAATTCATGCAGAGGCACAAGTACAATGTTCTAGAATGGCCATCCCAGTCCCCAGACCTGAACAGCATTAAAAATGTATGGATTGATTTGAAGCAGGCTGTCCATGGTCAGAAGCCATCAAACCTGACTGAACTGGAGGCATTTAGTATGGAAGAAGGTCCAAAATACCACCAGCCAGAATTCAGGGACTTGTCAGTGGCTGTAGGAGGGAGGCGTCTACAGGCTGTGATTTCAGCACAAGGAGCCTCTACTAAATACTGATGGGATTATTCCTTTGGGGCGCCCAAATTTATACACCTGCCTGTTTTTGTTTAAATGCACATTAAACTGGTTCTGTTTGTCCAATAATACATATTTCACTACTGAAATGTTGCTGTTTCCATACGGTATAAAATATGATAAAATGAAGTTGCTGCCTCAAAAACTCAGCAAGCGTCACACACGTGCGAGTAGGGGGACGTACTTATCATTATATATATATATATATATATATATATATATATATATGCCTTTTTAGGTTTGGTGCTGTGACCCTGCAAATTCTTTTGGAATTAATAAAGTGTCTATCTATCCGTCTTTAATAAATGTGCCTGATATTGCATCTTATATCTATTTTGGTAAATTCACACTGTATATTGTAGTCATGTTGTAAATGTAGTCTGTAAAAAAGTCTGGGGCTGGCCACTTGAAATTTTAAAGAATCTTGTAAGGACGTGCTATGCAAGGTTCCGCATAAGGATTTACTTATAATTAACAAAGGTTTTGGTGAATGAGGTATGGAAGTTACTTTAGCAAACCTGTTCCCTGCTATTGTACTTAAAAAATACCTTAGTTTGTACTGTATGTACTCCTCATTCGTTTAGTCGGGAAGATTTTCTGCAAGGCGTAATTTGCCCGTACTAACTACTACAAACGAATATCTTAAAGAGTTCATGAATTTTTGAGAGAAACGATGTTAGGCTTTTGAAGTTTTATTTAAGTTAGACACTTAACATTAAAGGCCATGAGAACTTTTTGAGTCGATTTCTTACCGTTTCGGATTGACAAAACTAGCAGCCTTTCCAAATCGCTACCAGATTTTCTCAGGGATGAACCGATCGCGCGCTTCATTTTCGCCTGTAAACCAATTGCACTAACGAGTCCCACCTCCTCGACGTCCTAGCCAATCCTAATCCACTCACGTGTACTTCTTGACAATTCATTGACTGCCTTCCTTGTCAATTAAAGTGTTTGCCTGCGGAGGCGGGTTTTGGCGCTCTGCAAGTGAAGCTTAGAGCTGAGCGGGCTTTATCCCGCCTTAAGCCACGCCCCTCACAGTGCCGACGCCGTTACGCGCTGTCGCACTTGCTGTGCGTCTTCTGCGTCAGGTCTTGAGTGGAGTTAATTTTTTTTTTTGTTTTAATTCCGAAGCCACATTGTTTTTTTTTCTGCACTTGATTTTTCTTTTAAATTTTACACCGTTACTGCTTGTGTGCACGTGTGTGTGTTTTTTTTTATTTGAGAATGTCCGACCCTCCTATCCGCGGCCAATGGAAAAACCCTCGGGATTCCCTCCAGTAGTTCATGTTATTATCGGACTAAACATCAAAAAAATATAAACAGACAGACAGACTGACACGGAGAAGAAAAGGTGAAGAGCGTCGAGGGACCCCAGTCGCATACGGAGAGCCCTGCCCCTCTTGTCCCTCCCCGCGAGGCCTACAACTCCGGCGGTAGCCAGACTCCGGAGCCCAGTATTTCTTCACACAGGCACGGCTGCCTGCCCGGCTGGCTGGGCGGCGCACGCACGAGGTAACGCTGCATTTCTGTATTTATCATTTGTAGTTTTCTTCCCCCCCCCCACACATCTCAAGATATTGTTACTTCCATTTACTGACCGATTGGAACATGCAGAGTACGAGTCGATTAAAGGGCGGGGTGGTAGCGGAGCAGGAGGAATGCGATGGGGTCGTCAGTGTGGGCTGGGGAAAGGCAAAAAAAAAAAAAAAAATTACACAGGAGCCTGTGTCATCTATGGCGTGTACTTCATCATTTCTGCTACTTTTCGTTTTGGAGCCTCATCTGTGTACTTAATAGGTTGTCTTCGTGCTATTGGAGCGCAGGATTTACAGTTAAGTTCAGTTCTAAAGTGTGTGTGTATGTGTGTGTGTCCCCTCAGAAGCCAATAACCTTTAGGGGCTGTGTACCCCTTCGATGCCCAGTTGGTGGGTGGGTGGTGTGTAACGCGAAGATTTCTGTAGCTGAGAACTGTTAAAAGTAAGAGAGTACTGTACTGAAAAATCAGAATGATCAGGAGCACTGTGCTTTTAGCATTAACGTTCAGTTACAATGTCAAAAGAAAGCCCAGCAGGTATATACGGTAGATGGTGAAGATAGATAGATACTTTATTAATCCCAAGGGGAAATTCACAAAGTGAAGTGTTCTGATTGTTTATAGATGCACTTTATTAATGAAACACTGGTTTGTGATTAAAGAATGCATTTAATAATTGAATTTCACGTCCATTGGTGTGAATAAGCTACCAAGTAGTGTGGTAGACAGTAAGACGTTAGGGTCTTTCAAAACTCGACTTGATGTTTTCTTGGAAGAAATAAG
Source organism: Erpetoichthys calabaricus (assembly GCF_900747795.2). Lineage (NCBI taxonomy): Eukaryota > Metazoa > Chordata > Cladistia > Polypteriformes > Polypteridae > Erpetoichthys > Erpetoichthys calabaricus. Next base: position 1,695,323 of record NC_041394.2, read on the forward strand.
TGGATAGGACTGGCGAGCTTTGTTGGGCTGAATAGCCTGTTCTCGTCTAGAGTGTTCTAATGTTCTAATATGCAGTTTTGTATGCAGTACTATACTAGTCTGTTCAACTGCAGAAAGTGTGGCTGTCATACTGCCCAAAAGCAAACTTTGAAAAGATTTTGTGATTGTCATTGAATTCAATTTTAGGTTACTACATGTATTTGAAAATATATGATACAGCAGTATGTTCAGACTGTGTGACACACTTGTGAGACCACCCTTGTACTGTGTGGAGTTTTGGTCACTCTGCTTCTAAAGAGACATAACAACACTAGATTTTTTTTTTGTTGTTGTTCTTTATTTCACCTTATACAATTTCTTGTATTAGGAATTTGGGGGTCAGAGTGCAGGGTCAGCCATTGTACAGTGCCCCTGGAGCAATTACAGGTTAAGGGTCTTGCTCAAGGGCCCAGCAGAGTAGGATCTCTTTTGGCAGTGACAGGGATTTGAACCGGCAACCTTCTGGATACCAGCACAGATCCTTAACCTCAGAGCCACCACTCTTGCAAGTGAGCAATCTGTGCCATTTTTTTCTTTATTGGACATAAAAATGTTAAGCTCAGTGTTTACTTTTTAAATTTTATTTCTGGACCCAACAGTGTGTGTTTTTTTTTTTCTTTCTAAAGATGGTTGACACCTACTTTATGTGTGGTACATATGGTAAAATCTTAACGACATGGTCACTTTCTGATTATAGCCTGTGTTGTTCCGATAACTCAGTGTTTCATTTATTTGTAAACACTTTTAAAGACTTGCTTTAATTATTTTGGATTTGTTTGTAATATAAGGTAACATATTTACTTTATCACTGACTGTTACTGACAGTGTTCAGTGCACCTTGGAAACTTTTTGATTAATAAAAAAGTAAAGTATGTAGGTGAGTAACAGACAATAGTCCTGTGGGTGAAAAATAAAAACACAAACCTGCAGCAAGAGTATAAAACAAAGCAAAAAGAAAGGTGACACTGTAGTCATTTTCTAAATATCTGCTGTCTGGGGAAAGTCTACTAATCTACTGAGTGTTTTTAAAGTATTCAGTTTACAAGTAAGCCAAATTTAGAGTTTTTGCTTTCAGACTAAACCATTACACTCATTCTGGTTCCAGTTGCTAATTTTAAAAAAAAAAAAGATAGCCGGAAAAGTAAACCTCTTAAGTTCTGAAAAGAATTTAGGGAATGGATGGGTGGGTCTGTGTGTGTGTGTGTGTGATGCATTCAGGACTTTTTAAAGTTCTGAATGACACTGATAAAGCTTTTCCACCAGAATTTTTCTCAGAGTAATAGTGAATCACATAGTTGAGGATAGTGATTGAAATTTAAGAATAATCACAATTGAGACAATAACCAGGAACATTTCTCCAAAAAAAGGGTCATGGAAATATAAAAACAAACTACCGAGTCATGAAACCCATATTGGTTAACATCTTAGTAGGCCAATGTGGCTATTATCTTGTAAGGCAGCTTTCATGGACTGAAAGCCCTTCTCTTATTTGTGTATTTTCCTGTGTTGTTATTTCCAAGATATTCAAGCTAGTGTGCTTTTGTGTTTCTGATTTTTTGGAGGATTTCAGTTTGAGAATAAGTATGTTAAATAATACATGCCTGGGTGTTGAAATGTTATGGAAGTAAGAAATCAGTGTTTACTTTATAGTAAAATAAATATACGCCATATTTATTTAGGTGCTTGGTATGTGTAGCTTCAAATAAATGCGGTTTTTGAATAATCCTGCTGCTTATAATTTAGTCGGCCATTCAATTGACTAGACTTAAGAATATAGTTCCGAAGAGTAACACACAAGGAAATGCTGTTCTTGTTATAACATTGAAAATATGATTTAAACTTTTGTAACACTAAACTTGTTTAATTTAAGATTATATTCAGTACTGACTTTAAAACCTAAATACTGAAACAATGTTGCCCTAGAATTAATGGCTTGTGTGTGTGAATGAGTGCGTGTATGTATCTATTTATCTGTGTTGGTGTGTGCACGCATGTTTTTTTTATATATATATATATATATATATATATATATATATATTTTAATAATCTTATATGGAACTCAAAATGATCAATGTCACAAAGTTAAAGAAATCTTAAATAAGACCATTCAGTTTGTCAAGTTTTATTTTGATAACTAATAACTCAGTTTTCCCATTATCTTCTTTGAAAGATTTTTCCTGAGTGTCTACTTCTCATCCTATGTAACTTGGTAGACTGCATGTGATTCTTTTAACTCTGTAAGTGGGGGGAAAAGTGTTCCCTGGTTTCTTTAATCAATTTATCCTAATTTCCACCTATTGAATTAAGAAAGTTACTCATATTTTAACTTAAAGAATTCCACTGAATTAACTTTACTTGCACCCCGGAAAGGGGTGAAAATGTGGATTAGGTCCCTGTGTAGTGTTCTAGGCTAAAGTGGTTCATTTTTTTGTGTGTTTTTAGCTTATCCGAGGAAGTCAAACTCTTTGGTCTGTGAAATCGCTTAGAAGCAATATAGAGAATAAAAGCAGTTCATGCTGAGAGTTTTTAGCTTTTTATTGTAAAGTACTTCTTTATCAGCTGGTCTTTCTGTGTGTACTTAAGAGAATTAGTTAAGACAACTTGAAATTGCATTCATTAGTAAGAAACAACCAGAGACACAGGAACATGATTTAAGGGAGGACGCTGCTGATAGAGTAAATGTCTAATGTCATTACAAGTTGTTACACTTATGCATCACCTACGTTAATTTTCTGCTACATAGCACATCCACAAATCATGTCCATGTAATGGGTATACAGTGTCACGTTTTACATACACATCGATTTTGGCAGGATTATAAACAGAGTTTGTAATATTCCCTGGCATCAATATAAAAAAACTGATATGTATGAAGAAAATAAATCAGCGTTGTTTTCCTTGTCACAAATGGTATTTTTTGTGTTTTAGGTTTGTTTTACACACTCTTTTTAAAAAAAAAAAAAAAAAAAAAAATTAGTTTGTGCTTTGTTTATCTTATTGTTATGACAGCAACATCATTTTGTCAGCATCTGTCTCAAGACAGTTGCCACCAGATGCCATTACGCTGTCTTTATTTAAAGGAATGCTCCACCCACCCATTTTTTTTTTAAATCTGTTACTTACCAAAATGTTGCTTTTAGTGATGGCTGAGAAAAACGAAATTGAGCTTTTGAATTGAAGAAAGGTCTCTTGACCACTGGAGAGGTGGTCTTCAATTGAAAGAAAAAAAAAATTCTTTCCTGATCGAAAACTTTTCAAAGTAATGGTTTGTTCATGACTGCCTGTCAGTTTGATTACTACATTATGTGAGAAGGGTCTATGGATCGAGCAGTAGTATGGAAACATTTAGTGTATTACTAGCATTGTGCCGGTGCTTGGTGTGTCAGTGGCATCTGCAGAGTTTCCTGAATCTTTGATTTGTGGGACTGAATGTTTGCTTTTCTGGATTAGTTTATTGTCTTTTTTTTACTCTATTTGTATGCAGTTTGTTCTTGTCTTCCATCCCATGGGTTCTGGATAGGCTCAGACTCCCTGCGGTCTTGATGTGCATTAAGCTGGTTTGATAATGGAGAGGAGAATGAATGGATAAGATTATTTAAAAAAAAAAAAAAAAATGTTATTTTGCAGGTGTAGGCAATTCAGCTCTTGCTGTCTGCTGCCAATGTAAGGATGCGATTTGCTGTTTAAACATATTTGTTCTTTAAAAAAAATGATTTAAAAAGTTAACACTGTTCCATTTTTTTATCAGTTCAATTAGTAATTTTATATCCCTGTTTGAATGATTTTAAATCACCCTTCTAACGACACGGAATATAAGCATCAATCCCCGTGCCATTCTAATAATACATTTTATTTATTTGAAGGCATCTTTCTAAACACTCAAGGACACCAAACAATAGACAAAAACACAGATTATAAACAAAAGTAAAATGCAAAAGTTAAAATCAGACAGAGCAATTGTAAGTAAAGAGAAAAAGCAGTCTTAAACAAATGAGTTTTAAGTTTAAATTTGAAAAGTGGAAATGATTCAATATTTCTAAGCTCAGATGGTAGTGAGTTCCAGAGCTGGGGAACAGAGCAACTGAATGCTCTGCTTCCCATAGTGGTAAGATGGACGAAGGGGACAGTCAAGTGGATGGAGGAAGAGGATCTAAGGGTACGGGAGGGAATGGCAACATAGAGGAGGTCAGACAGATACGGAGGGGCAAGGTTACGGAGAGCCTTAAAAGTTAGTAGGAGAATTTTGAATTGAATTCAGAACTGAACTGGAAGCCAATGAAGCTGCTGCAAAATGGGAGTGATATGGTGAATAGAGAAGGTTCTAGTAATGATGCGGGCAGCTGAATTCTGGACCAATTGAAGTTTATTTGTGAGAAAGACAAAAGAAAAGGGAATTGGAATAATCCGGACGAGAAGTGACAAGGCTATGAACAAGGATAACGGTGGTGTGGGAGTGAGGGAGCGGAGAATACGATTAATGTTACGCAAGTGGAAATACGCAGACCGGGAGATGTTATTGATGTGGGACTGAAAGGATAAAGTACTGTCAAGGATGACACCCAGACTCTTAACCTGTGGTGAAGGGGAGATAGAGGAATTATCAATAACACATGAAAAATGATCAGTTTTGGATAATGTTGATTTTGTACCAATGAGGAGAACCTCAGTTTTGTCACTATTTAATTTAAGAAAATTTGAAGAAAACCAGGATTTGATTTCTGCTACGCAATCAATAAGTGAGGAGGGTGGAAAGGAAGCAGTAGGTTTGAGATAGAGTTGGGTGTCATCAGCATAACAGTGGAAGCTAATGTTATATTTACGAAAGATTCTGTAGGGGATGCTGGAGCACCTGCTGTACTCAACCTCCAATGCCATTGGACACTACTGAAGTTTCAGAACCAAAGCCAGGGATTATCTAAACAGCATTAAAGTAGAGCAGTGCACATCACTAAACAAGTGAACAGCTCACCTCCAACATAACTATATCGTTAAGATGTGCACCTCAGGTTAATGTTATATCTGAATATCCTTATTAGGGATTTGTAGGTTGATCGAAAACTTCTAGAAAATATGTATGACACATTTTAAATTCACTGAGGGGTTGAGGTTGAGAGATGCAAGGTTTAGATGTGTTGTGTGTTTCTTTGTAGACTCGCACAATCTTTAAAACCAACCCAAGCCTTCACTGTTTGGTTTGGTTTATGGCAAAATGGACAAGGCAAGTGGCAAATGCATAGCCCAGTGCCTTTCAAAAGATATTACTTGTTTAGTGCATTCTAAAAAAACCTTTTTTCAAAATTCTACTTGTAGGCCAATTTTAGATTATTAGTAGGAACTTGAATCAGACACATTTGATCATAATTTGTTTAATTACTTACAAGGAATGGTCCTCAGCTAAATCCTTAACTGTGGTAAGTCTTTTATTTGGATCAGCTTTTAACTATAAACCACTATTCCTGACAGCTAGGTTAATTAAAAATTGGGTAGACAGAATTAACACCTTGTATTTTGTAATAATCTGACTTTATGCTGTATGTTCTGCTGAAATTTCCATTGTATTAAAATGAGAAATCAAATTCTGCTATTAAAAAATGTTTATCATATAAGCTATCTTGAACTACTTTGTGTTTGTGGTATGATAACCAGAATTGCACGCAGTATTCCAAAAGCAGCCTTACTGGTGCATATTTGATAAAGTCTGAACTTAACATTGCATTATTTGTATTCAATAATTCTTACTGTACAACATGATCATTTGATTTTTGGCTCTCCTAATGGCATCTGTATTTTGCTTATTTAATGAGAGGAGCAATGTTGATAAAACCATAAATGTTTTCAGAGTTGACTTTCCTTTGTTAATAGTGTTGCTTTTATCTACATGGCATGTTTTGCACATATCTTCATTACACTTCATTTTTCCAAGTATTTGGTCTCTTCACTCCTTGTTTTTGTGATTTCCTCAGTGTTCTCTTTCTGTCCAGTTTCAAATCTTTGATTTTGCACTTTCAGGCCTTCAATAACAGAAAGTGTACTATACTCAGAGATTTGTATTGTGTTAGTCAGTTATACAAACAAAGTTTTATGACTTAGGGTGATCAGTGAGGCTACAGAGTCGGTCTCGGTCACGGACACCATTGAATGACCATAGGTATTTTCCTGCTGCCTTTCTTCACAATGTAGAAATTGGTAAACAGCTATTTTTGAGTTTTGTTACTTGTATTAAATGAAAGAGTTGGCTAATGAAATACATTAAAAAATTAATAAATACAGTATAACTGTAGTTAACGGTTTACATATTCAGTAGTTTGTAGTGTCAGGTAGAATACTTAACAGCATATACAAATACCAAAGTTGTATGTGATTTTGTAGCTTAATGAAAAGAGGCTGTGATGATGAGATGTTTACTTAGCCACTGTGTTATACTTGTTGTTCAATACACTACAAAGACTTGACACCATTTAGGGTTTTTAACCAAAGTAAAATTTCTAAATGTTTTGTCCTACCACTTTTTCAAATTAATGTTGTTTCTTTTTGTTCTGTTTAGATACTTATCTAAAAAGGTACTTTACTTCAGTATGCTCTGATTTAAAAACATAATACCCTACATGATGGAAAATTCACTTTAAACTTTTATGAAAATCTTTTTCATAAAAATGTAAGGCTGAAAATAAAAAAAAAAAATGACAACAGAACAACTAAGGCTGCTAGATTTGCATTTGTTCGTATGGTCAAAGTTTGCTTAAAACCCCAAGAGCAGTTTCGATGAGTAGTCTCGTGCCAGAGTAGACAGAGAGAGACTGAACTTTATTTGTCTCCGGAGGAAATTTGGGCTTTTTTACAGAAGCTTTTTTCTAAATAAGTAAATGCATAAATAAATAAGTAATTAAGTAAGTTAAAAAAAATATACACATTGCTGTTGGACATCATGTGGAGTTTTCACAGACAAGTAAAAATGTATTTGTTGGTAGAAGGCACACAGAATCATTTGCCTGTTCTGAATCGGCTCAGTCTCTAGTGTGATCCCCCCCCCCCCCCCCCCCCCCCCCCCCCCCTATATACTCAGTCCACAGGTATTTCTTCTAGCCATATTACAACACATAATTATTAATTGCTGCGTGCAGTGTCAATTTTCTGTGTATATTTTTAGGCTTGTAAGGAGGGATATAATGATATGTCTTCATATTTCTCTTTGGGGTGTTTGAGACAGGATACCTTTGGAAGCAAATGTTCCCTTATGGTTCTGACTGCGTTTCATAAACAAGTATTTTCTCCAGAACGGTAGTCGCCAGCTTTAAATTGTCTAATTCTTTCTTGAGCTGTATTTCCATTTTATTTTAAACTTTGCAAGCACTGAAGTGGCTTTGTGTGCTCACACTATGAATGTAGAAGGCAACATATGAGAAGTGTGTTATATGACATGTTTAAAGGGTCATGCGCACACAAAATGCAAGAAGCGTCAGTATTTGTGAACTGACTGCAGAACGGCTCACTAAATATACACTAATTTTTATGAACAGCTGCCTCGGTTTGTTGCGTTCATCAAATCCTTGTATTTTGTTGTTCCAACATGTGCATGCATATCACAGAAAAGGCAGTAAGTTGTCATATTTGGATTTGTTTCTGCACAGTTAAATGTTTATCACATTCACATATTCTTTTTTAAATAAGAAACTCCTTTTATTCTGTGGCTTTTTGTGGCCTCACTGATCTTGAGAGTGGTTGAGGGTAAGGGTTGTGGTAAAATAAATGGATGAATCGGTGAGACAGTGACCTGAAAGAGAGCCAGCTGATTCAAATCGCTGTGAACTACAGAGTGCCCTTCACTTGGCAGCATGCAGACTCGGCTCCGACGTTCGTTTGATTCCACATGGTGTGGCGTTTGCATACAGTCTTTCTGTTCAGGGTAGTTAACTATGGAGTATTTGAGTTACCAAACCTCTCACTGAAAATCCAAGTTGATAGCAGCATAGTGTTAAGTAGGAGTGTTGGCTTTCCATGCAGAGCTTATGTCTATCTCCCCACCCGCAGAAGATGCACAATAGCAGCATAAATGCTCCTTAATATCAATTTATTTTGACTTTTCACTTTTGTTGATGGATAAGTTTAAATGCACATATCATGTTTTGTACATGACTCTAGTCTTACAGTGACACTGTTGTGCTTGTGGCATGATGTGATACAAATCAAATTATTTTTCCATGGAATGTGTTTATTACATAAATGTATGTGCAGTACTTTACAAAAAGTTAAGCAACCAAAGAAAATTATTTTTAAATCCAATTGTCTGACCAATGTGTATTGGTTTTGTATTCCAGTTAGTATAAACACATACATTGTTGCAATAAAAAGTAACAATTTCCTCCCAAACCATTGAAAGTGTTGGTATGACTGGCCTGTTTTTGTCAAATTGTTTGGATGTTCTAATGTTCTCTTCTCAAAGTATTCCATCCAATTGTGATGGTGAATAACTGACCCAGTTAGTGCGTTAGTAGTCATCTCCATCAGAAAAGCAGGCAATCAAGGATTTAGAGTTTGGAGGACTTGGTGCCCAAGGTTTTTCTTCACAAGTGCAAATTAAAATCCTCTGTATTTTGATGCATTATTAAGAAACTGCAAGTAACATTTGTTTGGGCTCCTGTTTGTCTGAGTACAGATTGCTAACCTTGGCAGTATCATTGTATGTCACTCATCAATATTTGCAGTAAAGCAAAGTAAATCTATGGTACTCCGTATTATTAAATGAAAATAGTTTAGGCAAAGCAATCAAAAATATCTTCAAGCTTTTATTCAGTCACAGTGATTGACTGGTCATCATAGTCTGAGTGCCATACTACCAAGGGTGCTGGCTGTGTTAATAATCACATGTGCTCAAACCGAATCTCACTCTCACTATTTAAATACCATATTTTATAAAGCTTAATTTTCTCATACTAACTGCTAATATGGCATATCATTCAGTTTAAGTATTTTTTTCTATACTTTTTTAAAAAATAAGGATTAATAAAAAGAGTACTGTGTAAATAAATAAACAAACACTGCTGGGAGAGGTCGTACTCCACAGGCTATACACACACGGTAGCTACACAGCCTAATGTCTCCCAGGCTACGTGAGCAAAGAAATGCAGAGTGAGAATGTAAGTAGCACAAGTTAAAACACTAAACAAACCTTTTTTTTAATAAAGCTAGTTATTGTCAGCTGCACCAAC